>NC_091828.1:42966666-43283333 GCF_038994185.2 Dermacentor albipictus | reverse complement strand
GTAAACTCTTTTTACTCACAATGGATCACTTTTTTAGGGAGGAATGTCAGAAGGGATGGGACGAGTGAAAAGGTCCATGTTGTTCTCACGCAGACATCGGACTCGTCAGAGAGTCGCCTGCAGGCAAGTGGAGAACTCTCTCGCCGTGGCTCCTTTGGCAACCAGCGCTCCTTGACCAATGAAGGGCTGGTACCCACGTATGCTGCTGAAGCCAGTCGGTAAGGACAGTCTGCACAAAATGGAAGTGTTGCCCAAAGGTCTTGCAAAGGAACTCGGAAGGTTGGGGCTCCCTGCTTTGCTGCAGATGGACGGTGTCAGAATGTTGCAGTAGCATTATCCTTCACAAATCGAGCTTTGCAGAGTCTGCTAAACTTGAATCTCAAGTTATTGCAGATTTCGAGCCAGCACACATGGATTGCTGGGAAAGCATGGAGCAGATTTTTATTGCATTAGCATTGTTAAGTCACTTGGCACACTTTTTGGGGGCTTTCAGTGTGTGTTTGTATCTTACCGTTTTCCCACCTACCTGGGCCACTAGGTATTTCGTGGTCAAATGGGTAGCACATCGGGCTGCTGTGATGAGGTAACAGGGTTCGAAGCCAACCATCGGATCAACTTGGGTCAATGAGTATGTTGTCTTGTGCACATACGCGCCTCTCTTCAGCGCACCTCTTTCACGTCGACATGGGTCACTGTAGATGCGGGACTGGGTAGGCACCAATGTTCAAAGAAACTCTATGACGCTGGTCTTCCATGAACCTCTTTGATGCCAGCTTGGGTCACTGTGTACGTTCCAGTAAGTGTGTGCCACTATTCAATGAACGTCTTTGACGCCAACTTTGGTAGCTAGGTATGTGCCCCTGTTGCTCTACAGTGATGGGAAAAGTCCCTTGAATTTCTCCAATGCTGAGTGGAATCGAACCCACGTCACACAGGTTCCTCAAGGACAGCAACCCAACGTATTAGCAGGCGGCACTACAGATGCACTGGGTATGCGCCACTTTTCTCAGCATTCGCATGCATTGGCACACCACACCTTTCGGAGGCCATGCACAGGCTTAGCGGCGGTGGAACTAGATGGTGCTGGGTGTGCTTAGGGAAGCGCGAAAGAGAGAGAGAGTCCCATTGCTGTACACGCTTCAAACATACCTCGTTATGATGATGGCAATACGTTGTGTTGCTGCATCGATTCAACGCTAGTGCGTTGCTGTCAACAGTCATTGTGAGATGGGCTCTGCTGGAATTCTTTTTTATCTTCTGCCTCACTCACTCTTTGTTTGCCGCCACTGGCAAAGAAAAGTTGACATGCCTGCAGTGGCACAAAGTTGCTCATGGCCACGTGGTAGGCACTGTGCTTCCAAGTACCCAGTGATCTGTGTGCATCCTCTGATGTTTAGAAGCATGCGGAAATGTTTAATAGTGCAAATAGCATTCTGTCAACAGTCATTATAAGATGGGCTCTGCTGGAATTCTTTTTTATCTTCTGCCTCACTCGCTCTTTGTTTGCCGCCACTGGCAAAGAAAAGTCGACATGCCTGCAGTGGCACAAAGTTGCTCATGACCACGTGGTAGGCACTGTGCTTCCAAGTACCCAGTGATCTGTGTGCATCCTCTGATGTTTAGAAGCATGCGGAAATGTTTAATAGTGCAAATAGCATTCTTGGCATTGTCAGACCATTCTTCCTTCTGGCTACCTAACCTAACCAAAAATATGGGTTGATCCCGAAGATAGCACAGTCTATAAGAATATGTGCCGTTCCCAAAGGCAGCGTAGTCTAACACATGGGTCATTCTCGTGGGTATACGCCACTGGGCATGCGCAGACTCATAGTTGTGCTGTTAAGAGTGTACAGCATGTCCAGAGGCAAGCACGAGAGAGGCTACCAGCTGCAGTACATGCCCGTGCCTCATACGTGATACGCTTCGGATATTCACAAACTTGAATAGTCATTGTAGATGAGTTCTGCCAAAATTCTTTGTATTTGTCCTAATACAAGCAGTGTTGAGCACTCTTCCCAGCTTGGTTATGCATCATTTCTTGTCTAATCTGCAATGGGACCAACAGGGAGAACTGCAAATAAGCCGACCGTATACCACCAGTAAACGCTGTCGTGTCATGAAAACCATGACCCAAGCATCTGTGCATCACATTGATGTTCATGTCTGAGATGAGGGCACTAAGTCTGAATATCAAAGACATTTCTTAACATTTGTTTTTGCATCTGCCTGCAGTAGTAAGCCTTGTGAATCCAACGGACAGTGAAACCCAAGGAAAATAACTGGAGAAAATGAGCTGAGGTATAGTTTTCTATAACTTCCATAAGGTACTCCTGCCCCTTCAGGCTCATCAGAGAGCATGCCTTGACAAAAAAACTACAACGTGTTTATTCTATCATCTCCTCCTGCACAGTTACTGAATGAGTACACTGTGCACAAATGAAAACATTTATGTCCTGTCTATATAAATGTGGCAAAACCCTGCACTTGAATCTTTTTTTTGGGGGGGGCTGTTGCTGTTTGTGACACCCCTGTCCCTTTTTTTTGTGACGGTATTACCAGCAGCTTTGACTGAGTGATGGCCACTTGCAAACAACAGTCTGACATATGGCACCAGAAATATCGCTTGGCCATTGACCTCACTGTGACCTTGGTGCAGTAGCATGAAAAGTCTCGTCTTCCTACAAACCAGATACTCGCACAGTAAGCATTGAAGTGAGTCGACTGAACCGAAGAACTGAACCAGATTGGCACTGCCTTTGGGGTTCTGTAAAATTCGGTAAAATTTGGTAAAGTCGGTAAAATTCGATTCCTCCATTTAGTTCACGTTCCTAAAAGAAAAATGAAAAACCAGCTTGCCTTTGCAGAAGGGTTGAAGTCGGGGCCATTTGGTATATAGTTGAAGGAAAAAAACCAGTCACAAAAGACAAAGGACTTTTGTCTTTTGTGACTAGTTTTTTTTTTCCTTCAGCTTGCCTTAATCGGTCACGGGAACATTATTGGATTGGAACTGGATCTTTGTGGGTTGTGTTGTCCTTTGAAGCACTAACCAGTCTGGCCTAAAGAGCATTTTTTACTGAATTCTGTCATTGCGTGGTCATCTCCTGGAAGTGTCACTGTAATATTGTGCACCACCACGCAGTGCCATTGTTGGCGGTACAAGCATCTCGGAAAACTATGCGTTCGCGGGTGTCCACCACATCTTTGACCAGCACCGTGATGCCGGTGAGTACAAAAGGAATCTCAGGCTGGTGCCATTGCGTTTGGCAAGAGATCCCACTTATGTACTTGTCCTTCGAATTTGAATTTAGTGCTCCCAGAGATGTCCTACATATAGATACTTATTTGTCTTTTTGGGCTCAACAAAATCGTCTCAGAGATTTCTTTCATTGCCTATTGAATGCATCAAACAAGCTGTTATATACCAGCGAACGATGCCGAAAATACACGCCAGTGAATGACAGAATAAAGGTAACATGCAAATAAATTTCGTATTCCCAGCAAAGACAGGTCTTTTTGTTAAAGTGGGTGTGCTGAGCCAAGAAAGCCAATAAACAGGAGCAGTGACTTGCCTACCTTGCAATGCATTGGGCAAAGCCAACTGTGTAATGTCCAGGCAATCCACTAGGCCCAGCAGGCTGCAGTGCTCTCTTCTAACACTCAGCCGCTCTGTTGTTTGTGCTTTCAAAACGTGTTCTCTCTCTCGTTTCTTTATCCGCTAGCTGTTGGTGCAAAGTATGGTGCTAAGTGTGGTCTAAGTGTGTGCTAAGTTGGTGCTAAGTGGGCAATCAAGGAAACGTGTCTCATCAAAGTGCATCAGCTCGTTATCCACTGCTGGAAAAAGATGTAATAGACCCATTTCTGCACCAGGAGCTTTCACTATTGTCGACATTGCAAAAGGGCATAGGTGACACGCAGCACGGCTATTGCTAGGATTAGTATAAGTTTGAACACCACCTACATGTTGCTCCACAAATCCTGAATAGGTGGGGCATGAATTGGACCACCTTATCAGGTGAGTTGGCACTCCTGTACTTTGTGTACCGGGCAAGCTTGTTCTTTAGTCTTTGTAAGCCTTCGTATAACAGTTTTCAATACTTTAGAACAGTACAGTAACTTGCAAGGCTTTATGACAAGATGGCCCTGCTTTTAGAATGGCATTACTCCACTTTTGTTCCCAAAGGTACAATGCAAGGTTATTTATCAAATTTGAGAGAACACTTTGAGTCTTCTTTCTGTGCGACAGTCGCCGATAATTCAAGGGCTTGTTTCAGGTATTTTTCAGTGAAACACTTTTTTTTAGGCCATGTTGTTGAAGTCCCACCATTCACAACATTAACCTGCGAGATGAGAACGTGATTGAGGAATGTTTGGCAGCGGGCTAGTTAAGTCACCATAACTTAACATTGTGCTCTAAAGTTATAAAAAGCTCTGAATGACGAGAAAGAACATGCATACACAACACAGACTGGGACATCATAAATCTAAGGTAGGTAGCATGCGGGTAAAAATCAATAAGTTGACCCGCTGCGTTGGTGTAGTGGCTACGGCGTGCTGCGAAGCCCAAGGGCACAGGATCAAATCCCCGCCGCCACGGCAGCATATCAATGGGGAAAAATGCAAAAACAGCCATGTACCGTGCATTGGGTGCACGTTAAAGAACTCCAGGTAATGAAAATTAATCCAGAGTTCCCCAGTACAGCATGCCTCATAATCAAATTGTTGTTTTGGCACATAAAGCCCCAGAATTTTGTTTTTCTTTCTTTACTTTTCCTTTTCTTTCTTTTTTGAAAATTGTTTGTCAAAAGAGTAATATCTCAGGCTGGGGCCAACGTTTCGAAAAGGAAACATGTCTCCATCAGGGCCCCAACAAATACAAGACATCGCAGTTTTATTGCAATAGCAATTGTACGGACTCTCGAGGTGTGTTGGCGCTGCCGTCGTGGTGTCATGGTATGTACACACAGTGCAGTTGGCTGCAAAAGTGATTAGGCCAAGTGAATGCACTGTCCCGCTGTGCTGAATTTGCTCTGCCAGAAGCAGGGCAGCATTTCCACTGCTGGCATGAGCACTATGCTAACACACACATTAGCATCTATGCTGGCCAGCTGTGGGCAAACTACTAGTATCAGTGGAATGGACGATAAACAATCATGGTAAACCTAGTACCTTGTTCTTTCTTTGGGGGCTGACGAATGTTGATGGTTATGCTTTGGCCTCATTTTGTGCACCACCGACATGCGTTGCCTCCAAAGCTGTTGGTGGTGCTTGTCATTGCGCCAGCTTTCCTAGACACCTTGAGCGAAGGGCTAAACCTTGCTATCACATTCAGTGCTTTGCCTTCAGGGGAAGCTGTCAATCTTTTACTATGTGTATCATGTTTTCATGTTAAGCTGCACAGCACGAAAAAACATGGACACGAGGTGAAGGTGGTCAAAAGGGGAGATGAAAGGGTGCCAAGGGAGACGACGCTGGAAAAAGGGTCATTTGCAACGATACCCTCTGTTCACGGGGTGCCACACCTCTTGGAAAAAAAGAAAGAAAAAAAACTGGCCGCCCGACACAATGTAGATGTGGTTTCTTTATGCCAAGAATAAGCTTAGTGCAATCTGTTCAGCCTTGCGAAAAGCCTAAACAGTAAGGAGCAGCCCAGGCACATTCAGTGTATCACTAAACATGGAATGTAATTTGTTCCCTGCAGATGTCGGGTGGCCTATGACATTCCTTTTGCCTATGGAAAGCAGTGCATCAGGCAAACGGGCTGGTGCATTAACATTTGGTGTGGCTAGGAGAGCACCACTGCTCGCTCTAGGGTGCTGCCTGTTCCCACCTTGCATTACACTGCCGTGGATGCGGGTGTGGAGCAACTTTATCAGACGCCTTGGTCGTTTTTAATCACAGTGATCAACTAACGTGAGAGATAGTGGAAGCTCTCCTAGTCCAGAAAAAATGGCGACGCATGCGTTAGCCAACCGTTGCTGACTCTGTTCAAGAGTTAGTTGAATGCACCTAAAAAATCTGGTGTGTTGACCCCCGGAACCCTTTGTCCACACATATGTTTCATTGATCTTGTTTTTCACTGTCCACTCTTGTGTGCAGTGAATTTCAGTTTGATGTCGGCACGCATCTTGTCCGTTTTTCACCTTGTGTCCTCATCTTCTTGCTCTATACGGCTATAACATGAAGTCATACAATCTCACCCGAGATTCCACTCTTCTAAGTTGAATTCTGTCTTTTGTGAAATCAGTAAAAATATAAATTAATTGAGTGTCCTTGTCATAACATTGGTTCCAGCAACACCCCTTGTTTAACCACTGTTGGTCATTTTCGAATCTTCCTTTGGACCCCATATCTTATTTGCTTGCATAAATGTGCATTTTTCTGTACTGAAAGTGGCAGTTGTAATTTAATTACATGATCGCAATGTCATACAGCCTTGGGGCAGTATGCAAGAAAAAAAATATGAGATACATTTACAACGAATCTAATGAATCACACGTAGCTAACCTATGACTTTTGCAATCGGGACAAGCAGCTTACATAGTAATTGTGCACGTTTTGGGCTGCTGCACGACGAGTAAACACAGTTTGCATACCTCGTCTTCCCAGTGACCTCAGTGCGGTTTGCAAACAACGAGAAGTACTTGCTGGGCTGCTCGTCTGCGGATGGGAACCTGTCCATTTGCCGGTTGGACCCGCCCTGCGTGCTTTACATGCTCGAGGGGCACCATGGCAAAGTCACTGGTGAGCCTGCCACTGTGGCTCTGGGATATACTGTGGTACCTTAAATCTTTGCTGCACTTTCGTTTGTGAATCGGTGACTTTTGTCATATTTGCAGCTACTAAAGCTTCACAATTTCGGGCTTGTGTCATACGGTTTACTTGGGCCTCCAAAAGTCTTTTGCATTTTTTAGTGCCGTTATTAGCGTACTTCTACTTCATGCGCTTTCCTGGGCTATGTGTGTGTGTGTGTGTGTGTGTGTGTGTGTACGTACGTATGTGTGTGCATATGTGCGTATGTATGTTTCTTTGTAACCATTCTCCCGCCTATTGCTGTCACTGGGTGGTCCATGGTCAAATGGGTAGAGCATCGGGCTGCTGCGCTGAGGGAACAGGGTTTGAAACCAACTGTAGGACTAACTTGGAGCACTGAGTATGTGGCAGTGTGTATACCGTAAAGATTCGTATAAGGGTCGCACCCCCAACTTGGCAGCCCAAAATTTGGAAAAAAGAATTTCTGATGGAGAAGCAATCGCATTCTCTGCCCTGATGTTGTGCTTGCACGTTGGCGAATTTTCACGCACTGCACACTTCCGTGTGCCACTACTAGATGGCAAGAGCCAGGGGGTGCACAAGCCACCGGCTGTGCCGAAACATTTTTGACCATGAGGTTCGATCCCATGTAAGGGCCACACCTAGTCAAAATTGTGGGGAAAAAAAGTGCGGCTCTTATGCGAGTCTATATGGAAATATGCCACTCTTCAACGAACCTCTTTAATGCCAACATGGGTCACTGTAGATGCAGCTGAAGCAATGCTTACCTATGATTATTTTTTACTCTGGCAGTAGCGTATGTAACATATAGGAGCGCACGGCACTGAACATGTGTCCGACTCCTGGCCTGGCAGCTTTCTCTCCTTCTCTCTCTTCTGTGGAGCCCTTTCCCTCTATATCATTGCGCTCTCAGTTAGAAGCCCACTCTTGTCGCTCTGGGGCTATGCTGTTTTGGTACTGAAGGTGACATTCTGGGGTCACATCCCTGCCACAGAGGCTGCATTTTGACAGGAGTATAATGCAGAAACACTCATATGCCAAGCTTTGGGTGCACATTAAGGATGTGCAGGTGGTCAGAATTAATCCACAGCCCTCTGCCACACTGTCCTTCATGGCCCTTGTGTTGCTTTGAGATTTCAAACACAATTAGTCAATGAGTCAAACAATCAATCAATCGAACAGAATAGAGGTGCAACCTTTTTAGTGTCCCGAATCTCACCAGGAAGCGCTGCAGGTGGTCGTGGAACGTGCTATGTATTTGCTGCCTTATTTCTCATCTGCATGTCTTAGTATTCGTTAGAAGGGGCACAGGCTTAATGCACACACACTCACACACACACACACATGTGACTTATTGGCTTAATGCGTGAGCACATAGATGACACAGAGGGTGTGTAGCTTTACGCAGATGCACGCTTGTGACGTGTTTGTGAATGCAGTGCATGTTGACATTCTCTTCTTGTTTTCTGCTCTTTCTTTATACTTGCTTGAGTACTGTATTTGGGATAGCTGGCTTTAAATGGGCTTACAGTTTTTCTACATTTAGAACTTTAAAAAATATAACAGCATGGTTATATTGACAGAATGGCCAACCCATACACTACTGTCATGGCCAGTGTGTTGTGTATGTATGCATAAAACTGGGCTTTCTTTTTACGTGTACCTTCACGAAAGTGCCTCTTTCCTTGTGAAATGAGCGAGTACAACTACAGTCTGCTCCTTGGGGTGTGCCATCGCGCAGGCTTCGAGTGGTCTCTCTCCAACGACCTCTTGGTGTCTGGGTCCCTGGACAGCACAGTGCGGCTCTGGGACGCTAAGAAGGGAAGTTGCGTGCGCACAGTGCCCGATCCAGCCGGGGCGGCCATCCTGTCGTGCGTGTTCCAGCCAGCCAACAACAACATGGTGGTTGTATCCTTGGAGGAGCCAGCGGCAGCTTGTGCCTACGGCTGAACTGCATGCAGTTGAACTGTGCCTCAGGACAAAGCAACTGGCTGTTAAATGCTTTGCCACCCTGCAAGACACACAGTATTTGTAATCCACTGGAAACCGCTGTCGTATAGCACTGCACCAAAGTCGCGAGGAAGCGCATTCTTTGTTGGGTGAACTTGTGCCAGCTAGAAGAAACCGAGCAACTCGGCAGCACTGAATGTGGCCAGTGAAGTCGGTGGTCGTTGAATAGAAAGGTGCAGCTCACAGTCAGCCCCTACTCGGAGCTTACAGTCAACCATTTTGGATCAACCTGTGGCCGCTACCGTACTTCTGGAATTCGCTACAGTCGAACCGACTTATAATAATACCGGTTTTAACATTACAGTTAAACCTCAACATAACGAATTCCCATGTGATGAAGTTCTCGATATAACGAAGTATTTAACTTTGTATGACCTCTTGTCCACAGAACACCATGTATTTAGACCCTCAACATAACGAAGTGTGTTTGTGTGAGATTTCAATAAAACGAAATTTCATTTCCACCGCAAAGGAATGCCAAAACAATAACTGGAAACTTCCGCAGACACAGATAGTCAAATGATTGAATTACAAGTGGCTGCTTGCAAATGCACCTTTCAAATTGTGCGCAGCACGACAAGAGTGACTGCCAAAGTGGAGCCGCATCATGTTCCGTATAAAGTCCAAGTGCAATACAATCCTATCGCGCCCCGCACACTTTGTGCTTTAGGTGCGAATGAAAGTGTGCAATGGTGAGACAAAAAAGTGGTGGCTTCATGAGTGCCGCCTTCCCACGCACGCAAAGGGAATGAGGGGGAGGGGGGAGCGAGCTTGTGGTAATGCGATCAAGCACGCTTGAGGGGCGGGGAGTTGCCAGGCTTCTCAGCCCTCAGCCATGGCTGTGCATGGCTGTAAGCGCGGCTCAGCACATACGCAGTCGCGCACCCTGCATTAGAGGTAATCTACCACGTGTCCCGTTGGAGCGAGATGCAGACTAAGCATTCACTCCCCACTGCCAGCGCTTTTAATGATAGCGTCGTCCCAGTGCGGGCGACGGTATCAGCCGCAGGGGTAAAGTGCACGTAAAATTGTGGCTGACTTCGCCTAATTTGTACCACAGATGGGAAGATATCATCGATGTGGCATGAAACCATATTGTTCTCGTGCAAGCCGGTGAGAAGTACATGGCGAGATGCTTGTGGCGATCTCGCCCCAGCATTTCCTCTGGATTTCTCAAGACGAGAGGCTGCCGCTGCAGCCTTGTCGCATTTTTTAAAAGACTTCTTTGGGGTCACCAAAGCAATGCCTCGGCGGAGCTTGCAGGTCACTTGACATTTGTGACCCCTCTTTGTTACAGCAGTGCCATTCTTAAATGCCAACAGCCGCGGCTTCTTACACACGATAATAGCATGCAGGAAGCAGAGTTGCAGTGTTAAACGAGTGAACACAATCAGCAGCCAGATGGAGGAAGGTGGTGGGGAGGGGCACTGGCTTCCCCACTATTATAGTTTACTCACAACAGCTCTGCCATCCCCTACTTTTCTTTCTTTTTTTTCGTGCGACTCTGTTATAACAATGGAATTTTTATGCACTTCAATATTGTTATAAGTGGTTTCGACTGTATATTTATGTTAAGTACACTCCTTTCTTTGTGCACATGGCTCCAACAACCGTGGCATTAGAACGATCTCGCACCATGAGCATGCAAAAGTAGAAAGATGCTAATGGTAAAAACACTCCATGAAATGAAAATGTAAGGAAGATAAAAACACGTGACAATATCAAGAGTCATAAAATGGTGTACATGACATATAAGACCCCAGAGTAAGAAGAAAAACCTCTTGTCATGTCTCATGTCCAGCAGGTAGCATTTTTGTGCAGGCTTGCGGACAGTTGACAATGAGTCGATGATTCTGTGGCAGTTGCTAATAAACATTCTTACCGCTTGGAAGGCCAGGCTTATGGCGAACACTTGTATTAACGTGAAAGCGAATGATTAATGAAGCAAGCCATTGAACATTCTACATTTTAGTTGAAAGACACATGGCCTAGTACTCTGTCTGACTATCTTTTCTTTCACACAATCCTCAACTCATAGTAACTGTACGTCTTACAAACATTCTTAAAGTTGTTATATTTTCTGTAAGGTTGCGTCAACATACAACATTGCACTGTCACACTTGTGACGAATTAGGCTTTTCCTATCCTTGACTTTCTGTGGCATCGCAGACAGGAAATGACAAGGGTCTTGTCCAGGTGCTCAACATTTCCACGGGCATCTACCTCAAGGTAAGTCTCTCGCAACTTAGGTATGTAGCATTGTACAACAGCTGTAACAGTTCATGTATCTCCACTGCTGATTGGAAACACTGGACAGTCTACTTTTACCTGTTCAAAGTTGGAACAAACTTATTGCTGTCCACGTTGCAGCTTTAGTAATTTGCCGTGGTTCTGAGACCAGAAGTTGTTTTTCTTTATTTTGGCAGTGAGAAGAAAAGTGGGTACTAAATTCAATTGCCAAATCAAGCTGGTATGCGCAGCATCACTTTTGCCCAAAAGAACGGTTCTGTAAGCGAGAAGAAGATATAAGTTTAGTACATCGTTGGCACTGTCGCTATGAATATGGTGCCAGCACCTACGCTGTAGCACGTCCTGTGTCCAATGAGCAAAATTGTGGTCAACCGCTAAAGAAACAAACCCATGTTGCATTTCTACATGGAACAAAATACAGACTGGTTTGTTGTATTAAGTGGCATTCAAAACGCCGTGGTTTTGACACTCTTCCAGTGCTTGAAGTAGGCAAAATATGGTGGCCTTCCAAATCGGTTTCTGTTACTCTGAGAAAACCGTCACTGGGGCAGCCATGTTAAACAGCTAATTTCTTATTTTAATGAGTATTTCAGTTGAGTGAATAAAGTATTATATCATACCGCTAAAAAAGTTTCAAACTCGTTTCACTAACTCAGTTTTGCCAACTTCTTTATGACACAGTAGTGCCTGTGCGGGCTCACCCAACCCAATTTACGATAATACACCTGATAAGATGGCAGATGATACGGCTTAGTGATGTTGCAAAGCCTTGAAGTATGCGTTCATTTGATTCATAAATTATGTATACTTGAAGCACAGTGAAGAAGTCCCTGAAATTGTTACAAATTGATCATTAGTGAATGCTCGAGGTTTCATTTGAATGGCTATGTACCGAGTGTTGCCAAAATAGGAGGGCCAGCTTTTCGCTATCCTCTTCGAGTTAAAATTCCAAACTGTTTGCATTTAAATTTGACAGAAAGTTATGATTTTATGTTATAATATCATGTTTGCATGCAATACTTTCGAGTGTCATCCACAACAAATCAGAAGTGCACATGTCCTCTGCAGTATTGCCACTCAAAAAATATAAGTTTCACTGCGACGGAACAGTGGCATCATCTGTCAGTGCTGTGTCAAAACTCTGCGTTCACCATATCCATGACAGCTTAGAAGGGTATGGGTACAAGCTAGTTGGTACGACTCATTGATTTTAAACAGCGAAAAAAAAACAGACAAGGAAGAGCACAGGACCAGCGCTGACTACCAACAACAACTTTATTGAAGCCGACACTAATATATGCTATTCGCAACGGGCTGAAAGAGGGAAAGGAGGAAAGGGAAGGGGAGTCATCGTCAGTCAACTCCTGATGTGCATGCATCGCAAACGTAAAACTACACAAATTTAAAATACACAACAGGGACACAATCGAAACTGATTAGCTTCTAAGGAATTTAAGTTCCTTATCGCAATATTCCTTATGGTATATTATTATCCTTTATTATTCCTTATCGTGTATTATTGTTTATTCCTTACTGTATATTCCTTGTACATAGGACAAACGCGACACTGCCTTAGTGAACATTCACATGGGCGTGCACACAGTGTCAAGATTAAGACTGGTAGTAATCTAGCTGTTCATTGTGCAAAGTGTGGCTGCTCACCCCGCTTAAACGACACGTGTGCTGAGAAGGTACAGTGATCAGATGGCCAGGGCAATTTTTGAGGCCTTTTCAAATTGTGAGTTAGGAGCCACTTGCGTAAGCACCCATTCTATAGCTCTTTGCGATAAGGAACTTCAGTTCCTTAGAAGTTAATCAGTTTCAATTGTGTCCCTCTTGTGTATTTTACATTTGTATAGTTTTACGTTTGTGATGCATGCGCAGCAGGAGTTTATTAACGATCTCGCTTTCCCTTTCTTCCTTTCCCTCTTTTACCCCTTTGCAAATAGTATATATTTGTGCAGGCTTCTATAAAGATGTTGTTGGCAGTCAACGCTGGTTCTGTGCTTTTCCTTGTTCATGTGGTTCTTTTTACACTGTTTAAAATGAATTATTCATGACAGGTGGCGCCAATGTTTCACGCCAATGGGATAACAAACTGAGTCCGGCACAGAATGCTACATCTGTGTGAAATTTCAGTGGACAAAGGAATAGGGGGCTTAGCTTGGAGTCATGTGTACCTGGCACTACTCTTTATGCAGCACTTAATGCGCGCCTTAGGTTTTGATAAACCACTATTGGTGCACACGATTGAAATCAGTGAAGCTTAAGTTAAGCTAGCCCTTTCTTCTTTCTGTTACCATGGAGTTTCTTAAAATGTAATTTTGTTTACCTTTCTTGCATGCACACATTGCGCAGGGCGGCAGTAGCCAGACCACTGGCTGCGTCCTCTGCCTGACCTTTGAGCCGACGGGCAAGATGCTCTGGGCTGGCGACGACCGGGTGAGGTCAACAGAATGTAGTGGTGCAGGGCCTTATGTGTCCCATTAGCCATTTGTGTAGCCAGTTTTGTTAGCTACAATCAACTCGCATTGGTTTTCTGCTGCTAAGTATCATGTACATACAAATACATACCTGTATTTGTTTTGTCAGGAGGTTAAAGGCATGGTTCAACAAAAGCTCGGGGCATGTAAAAGGCCTTGTTTCAGGCAGCTGTATGTATAGACCAGCTTCCATGCAAAATTTTAGGTTTGAAATTCGAGTTGATGTGTCTCTGAAAGCTGGCCAAAATAGATGTTTTCGATAGCAAGACTCAAGAAGAAGCTGCTGTCACTACTGCTAGCTTTAGATTACTCGGAACCTGGAATGATGAGACCCAGCAAAGCATGCGCATATGACCTGTGAGATCAAGCCTCCATGGTATGTTAAAGATCTCTGAGGCCATGTTCAGGGATTTACATCATACTCGCTGATTGTGCACCAGGCACATGCATTGTCAGTGTAGGTGCTACTTAAGGGCTGTGAATAAAAATTTTGATAACTACAGCCTTATAGGTTTGCCAAGATTGCTTCCATAGTATATTTATTTATTTATTTACAAATACTGCAGCCCAGAAGGGCTATTGCAGGAGTGGGTGAATACAAATGCGAGAAAGAAAATCACTATACAAAAGAAGCATACGTGAGTGACATGACTAAGGGGAGCATTGAATGGCATCCCCAAATTCTCTATGTGGTAAAGAACGGATGGAACCAGGCAAGTCATTCCAGAGTTCAATTGTCCGAGGAAAAAAACTGTATTTAAAAGTGTTGGTGCGAGCAAAAAAGACGGATAAGTTTAAGTCATTGCTGTTTCTCGTGATTAGGGGCTTTGCACGGGTCAGATATGTGTTAGAGGAAGCATAATGTGGAGAGTAAAATAGAGAGTGTAGAAGTTTCAGAGAATTAATGTGACGACGGTGGGAAAGAGGGATTAAACCAAGCATGTTCAGATGAGATGACGGTGAAAACATTCTATCATAACGGCGGTATATGAAACGAACCGCCTTTTTCTGAACAGATTCAATTTTGTGGATGTCCGAAATTTTGTAAGGGTTCCATATGGTAGACGCATATTCAAGAATAGGTCTTACAAGTGTTTTGTATGTAATGAGTTTAGTTTCTTTCGGGGCAGCACGTAGAGTTCGGGTTAGATAACCAAGCTTTTTAATCCTTTGTTGCAAGTTGTTAGAATATGTTCTGACCAGGATAATCTTGGAGTGAAAAGGAGGCCTAAATACTTATATTCATATGCGCGCTGCAGAAAAGTGGATTTATAGGAGTAGTTGAAATATGAGCAATTAGCATGCTTGTGAAAGGACATGGCGACTGTTTTCTTGAAGTTAATGTTCATTTGCCAGAGTTCGCACCATTCACAAAAACTTATAAAAGATTGATTCAGAGTGTTATGATCGTTAGGTGAAGAAATGACATTGTAGAGAACGCAGTCGTCAGCATAAAGCCGAATTTTTACTGAAACAGAGCTTGGAATGTCGTTAATGTAAAGCAAAAAAAGCAATGGCCCTAAAATAGAACCTTGGGGCACGCCGGAAGATACTGATGCGCCAGGAGAGTTGAATGAATTAAAAGAAACATACTGTGAACGATCATAAAGAAAACTACGGATCCAGTCAATGAGAAGAGGGTTATTAAGGATAAAGCTTAGTTTATGTAATAGTTTAGGATGTGGTACAGTATCAAATGTTTTGGAGAAATCAATGAAGAGTGCATCTAATTGATGACCTAAATCAAGAGCAGAAGCGATGTCATGTGTAAATTCAGTTAATTGAGTCACTGTGCTTAAAACCACTACGAAATCCATGCTGAGCGCTGCATAAAATGTTATTAGACTCGAGAAAAGTGATAATGTGTTTATAAATTATGTGTTCAAGGAGTTTGCATGCATGAGAAGTTAACGAAATAGGTCTATAATTTAAAAGAGATTGTTTCTGCCCAGATTTGAACAATGGAATGACTCTAGCCCGTTTCCATGAAGAAGGAACTGTACAAGTAGATACAGATTTCTCAAAAATCAATGAGAGGTATTGACACGTCCAAAGCGCATAACGATGAAGGAACACATTGTTGACATTGTCTGGACTGCAGCCTTTTTTGGTGTCAAGATTTAAAATAAGGTTCAGGACTCCTTGCTTACATATTGTAACATTGTTAATTGCACGGGACATGTTGTCGTGGAGTAGGGAGGAATTACGCCATTGTCCTGTGTGAATACAGACTGAAAATATTCATTGAATGCTTTAGCAATAGGTCCAGGATCGCTTATTTCGGAATCATCAAATAGAAATGTCTGGGTGGCGTTCTTGATTGGCGCAATTGAGCTCCAAAATTTTCGTGGGTTATTTTTAACTAAATTAGGTAGAGTGAACTGATAATAAAAAGTTCTTAGCTGCGTCCATTTTTTGACGGAGTGCTTCCTTCATAAAGCAGAACTGGTCATTTGTTTCGGCATTCATGTGGCGCTTCCACCGTGCTCTAGCTACTCGACGCTTCAAATGCAGTATTTCCCTGGTCATCCAAGGGAGGTCTAGATTTTTCTTTTTTGTTTTTAATGGCACATAGCGCTTTATGCAAGTATGGACAATGTTTTCAAAATGGGATACTATAGCATTGATATCACTGGTAGTGCATAACTGGGAGAATCTGTCGAATGACATGCTTAATGTATCAAGTATGGACGTATCATCTGCATGATTATAATCGTAAAAACTGGTATATTCATAGTGGCACCTTGAAACTGAAAGATTAATAGTAGTAATAACAGCTTTGTGATCGGAAATACCGTCCGTAATCTCACACTCAAAGCCACTTGTAAAGAGTGGTGCACTTAGGAAAATCAAATCTAGTATGGAGGACTCTCTAGTAGGGTTAGATACAATTTGTTTCAATCCAAGGGATAGTGGAAATTCAAGCAACTCTCTAGAAAGAGGGACCTTATGACCAGTTATCGATAATGAAGCCCTCGAAACGTTAGGTACATTGAAGTCCCCCATGCAGATTAAATTTGAAGAGCCAAAACCGTGTTCTTGGATGAACGCGTTAAGGATCATTATTTCATTTGAGGTATGTCTGGGAGGTCAATAAAACACACCAATGATTACATTTGTTTTATTAATGTGCACCTTACACCATACCGTCTCGATTTCAAGTGGGGATTGTAGTACAGAAAAATGTAGGTCAGAGCGCAAAAACAAGGCAACGCCTCCGCCTCTGCCCGCATTCCTGTCTACTCTTATGACGTTATATCCTGGGGGAGTTACCTCGCAGTCAAGGATGTCGCTATGCAACCAGGTCTCAGTAACGCCGATAACATGTGGGGAATGTGATGCCACCAAAGAGGAAAATCTTGAATATTTGTTAGATAGGCTTCTTGCATTAAGATTTAATATACAAAGTTTATCGTACTTGTCATTGTTAAATCAAGGATTGTTCCCCTGGGAGAGCAGTAAATGATGGTGAGTGGTGCGGTCAGGAGCTTTTACAAGAGAGTTGGAAACAACATCCCAATTGTAGAGCTGATTATCAACAAACGCATGGTCATACCTGAGGTGTACCACTGAACCATTGTTACGGAATTGTGCTGTAGCGTCCCGTAGTTTTTTCGGATGGATCGTACGTTTGAAGAAAAATCTTCAGATAAGCGCCACTGAGATCCTTTTAGCTTATAGCCGTTTTTTAGAGCATTAATCTTTTCGCGAAAATCTAGGAGCTTCATAATGATGGGGCGAGGTCTCCCACCTCTAGGTCTACCAAGCCTATGCAATCGCTCAATTTGAGGAAAATCAAGCTTTAGTACTTCAGTAAAAAAGTTCTTAACTTGCGATTGCAGCGATTCATTAGTGTCATGCTCAGATTCTGTTATACCATAAAGAATAAGGTTGTTGCGACGCGAGCGATTTTCTAAATCATCGTTTTGGGAAGAAAGTGTGTTAATAGTGGATGACATTTTCTGAATTTGGCTCTGTAGGTTATCGTAGTGCGCTGTGCTAAACGTGGGTGCCTGCTGCTCAAGATCAACTATGCGTTTTTCAATTGCCTCAGCTCGAGCGTCGATAGATTTTCGCATGTCGGCTATATCTTTTGTTATGTTATTTTGCCCTGCAAGAAGCTGAGCGAACATTTCGGATATCATAGAGCCAGAATCATCTGTGTGAGTGGCGGAGCGTTTTGTAGGGCCCGGGTTTGTTTCAACATCACCACTCGGTAGGAGGCTGCTCATGCAGTAAACAAGATCAGCACATACAGAAATATATGCAGAAAGACATTCATCATTACAATTCATTCGTCATACTTTCATTCATTCATTCGTCATACAATTCATTTATAGAAATTTTGCCAAAGTAAGATTTAGGTACAGTTAGCCTCTAAGTTATGTGAAAAGTGTCAAATGTTGATCTGAGACAAAAGTTTAATTTAATATTTAAAAAGTGTGCATTGATGGAACCCCAAATCATGAATTAATAAAGCTTTAGTATTAGAGAGAATTGGCCTGTGGCCTAAATGATGGTATATATGAGGAGAGATAGAGGGATTATTGAGGCATCTTTTATACAACAGTCTCTTTGCCATGCTATATTCACTGGCAAACTCACACAGGGAGCACACAAACACAACTAAAATAGAATATTGACATAAATGCTCACAAGGCCATTATGAAGCAAGATTGTTCGGCAATTGTCTTGTTTCTAAGACAGTTCGTGGTTGACTGCTTTGTCACCAAGTGAAACTTGAAAATGTACTCAATTTTTGCTACACCATTAATAATGCAATGCTTCATGGACATATGCAGCATCCTAATGAAGCTTCTGACTTGTGCGAGTCAATGCATTTTATTGTTAGTAAAATGCTTATGAACCAACTATTGCGCGGTCTAGATTTGCATGTTTATGGAAGCAGGGCCTTTGCATAGAGTCTATGTAAGATTTCCTTGGGCTGATACAATCAAGCCTTGATATGCAGAACAGCAAATTGTTGGATAAAACAACATAAATCTAAAGTATTTCTTGCTTGCACCAGCACTTAATGAATATAAAGTTGAACCTCGCAATAACGGAATTGGCGGAGAATGCGAAAAAATTCGCTTTCGCAAGAATTTTGTTGTTGCAAAATGAGACAGCGCAGATAGTTAATGCATTGTAGAACAAAAGTTTACTGTCAAAATTCCGTTAGCCTTCATTGGCAAGCTCTGCTCAAGGATATAGAATCGTATACTGTTGACAGTGCAAAGTGCAACACGTGCGTCGATCAGCAGTTGTTGTGGAGCAATATTCGGAGGGACGCATCTTTTGGAAGATTTTGCATAACTCGGCAGTGGACGCAGAGCAACAGCGCTCCAAGCATGCAGCAGCACTTCTCCAGCGCACACTGTTGCCCGCAGGCACCGACGCATCCGGTGCCAAGCGCGAAAGTGACCCCATCTCGTATACCCGAGGGCGGCCGATCGATATTACGACCCCGTCACGCACATCGACGTCCGGCACCAAATCCGCGCTTGGTGCCTGTCGAGTGGCACCAAAATCAGCGTTCTTGAAGCAAAAGATGCGTATTCCTGGAAGATCCCTCAATCATGGCCAAATGCGTGGCACTCCATATATATTGCGACCGCCATCTCAAGCGCCATAAACAATTCCACATTGGTGGGACATGGATTTCCTTGTTTTTGCTGCATTTTTCTCACTGGGGTGCACATTACGCACCTCAATAGGTGTGCAAAAACCGTCGTCACATGTCTGTCGTAACATCTGTACGTCCGCTTCAAACGGGCCATCAACAAACAATAGGGCAACCATGACGTCTTTCCAGCACATGCGATCACTTCCACCGCTTGGTTGTTTTATTGTGATAGCAATCATATGGACACTCCAGCCACATTTCTGCCGTTGGCGTCGCCATCGCCGTCGGCGTCTGAGTTTCCATATGAGCGAAAGCGTGTGAGGGTAAGCTGGCAAACGTGGTTCAATCTCACGTGCGCGAGCGAGGAACGGCGACCAGATGTGTGCCCTCTCCTCCCGCGCGCGAGGCAGGGGGATCATGCTAGGGTGGTGGGCGTTCTTCTCCGGCGGCTGCTAGGGTGCCTCGATGTTCTCCTCACCTGCCGCTTCGTACAGAGTGGAGACAACGGCGGCGTCTACTACGGCGTTGGTTACGCGAATCGCGGATGCCGTTGGGACGTGTTGCAAGTGCCTGCGTGTTTTGAAAGCGATCTGCGACGTGGCCAAAGTGCGCGCCTGTGCGAGCCTCATGATCATCTTCAAAGCGATCTGCAATGTTTGTAGAGTGCACATAGTGCCAATAGCTTCGTATGCGCTGTGCTTTCGACGTTTCGTTCACGTTGAAGCAAGAAATGCATGAACGTCAATTCGCTTGCTGCTGCCGCAATTCCTCTTTCCAGAATTTTGACAGGGATTTCTACACTCATCGAGCGAGATGTGTTCATGTTTACCTTTGCGCGTATGACACTGTGCTGGCTAATTTAGTGAAAACATGTTAGTAGCTGGTTGGTTTAAATCCCTGATAGAATGTGTAAGCACGACTGAACAAGGGTATAGAAAGAAGTAGGCACAACGACAGCGCTGTCTTTGTATGTCTGTTTTTTTCTACATCCTCATTGAGTCACGCTTACACATTCTATCATTGTTAATTTAGTTAGTAAGCGAATGTTAATAAATGTATACGGCCAATAAAACTGCTATCCTTACTTCGTACAACTATCTGCCAATTTGCTATCGCAATCGGTGCTTTGCTTTTCGGGGGAAAGTGCACATTTTTTTTGTAAACAAAAATGGTCGCGTCCACGTTAGTGTAATGTGCTACTATTTTACGCAATTTTAGAGCGAAGCAATCACATTTGAGCACATTTTGGAGTTTGCCATCTTTGCGAGGGTAGTTAGTATGCGGGGTTGATTTCCGGCAAATTTCGTTGATGCGGGATTGTAGTACAGCGACATTTCATTTTCGAGATGTGTGAAATTCTATGGGCATTGACGGGGATACAAAAATATTTTGTTGTCACAGAATTTCGCTATTGCGTGTTTTGACTGTACGCCTTTGACAATTATTGGATGTAACATAACTAATTTCTTTTCTGATGGAATTTATTTTTCTGAGGTTTCACTGTACTCTGTTGTGCAAGAACAATCAAAAATAAAAAATTGCCTGCTGTGCATTTTCTGCGTGGTACAGGGCTACATTGTGTCCTACCTGTTCGACCTGCCCACCGGAAAGCTGACCAAGGGAAAGCGGTGAGTTGCGTGCCTACTGTTGCATCCTGCAAGCAATGCTTGAAGTAGATTTTAAAAATATGTTTATTTGTGACTGGAATTGAGGATTTTTTTTGTAGAAACACTGCATGTCAAAACAGCATAGGATCCTGTGCTAAGGCATTAAATATTTAGCACTTTCTGCTGTGCGGAGACTGTAGCCAGGACGACAGTGCTTGTTTTGCATATTGTGGTCCTTTCGCAAATTGAGGCATCTTCCTTTCTCTTCTTTTTCTTTTTTTCACATCATCCTTGGTTCTTACACGTACTGCCGGGAAGTGGTGTTTGCTGCTACCACAATAGCTGGAAGTGAGCTCAGTATCAGCCTTGAGCTCAGCCTTGTCAACTTGTGCCCTAGTACAGATATTATGCAAATATAGGCGTGAGCGCTCACTAGTTTTGCTTTCTTCTTTCTTTTATTCCTTTCCCCCATGTGGAGTTGCCAAACGAACATCCGTCTGGTTAACTTTCCCACCCTTCCATGTTCTCTCTCTCTCTGCACAAAATGGCAGAGTTTAGCGTTTGTTGAATTTCAGTGAGGGCACCGACATGCTATTGCACTTTGCTGGCTCTACAGCAGTTGAACCACTCAAGTTGCAGAGCACTTTTGACACCATTGTTACCGTTGTATTGCACGCAGGATGGTGGTGGCCGAAAACTGCCCAATCACGTGCCTGTCAGCGCGCCAGTGGGCAAGCCGCGAAGCCAGAGACCCATCAGTGCTGGCTAACTGTGGCCTCATCAATGCCCTCCTCCTCTACAGGTAGGCATGGCAGCAACCCTGTGGAGCTACTGTGGTTATCTAGTGCCCCTGCTGTTCACTGTAACTGACCGTAGACTTCTGTGGTTGACTGTGGGCACCTGCAGTACCCCTGTAGAGGGCAGTGAGAAAAATAACTTGGCAGGTCAGCAGAATTATCATTCATCACCACCTGTTTATGTCCACTGGAGGATGGAGGCCTCTCCCAGTGATCTCCTTTTATACGTGCCCATATTATGCTTGGTAATTTCCTAATTTCATCACAACACCTAATTCCCTGCCTTCTCAGATGGCACTTCTCTTCTCTTGACACCCAGTTTGTAACTATAATAGGCCACTGGTTATCTACCCAGCACATTACATGGCCTTACATGGCCTGCCCAGCTTCATTTCTTCCACTTTGTGTCAACTAGGATATCAGCTACCCAGCCCCGTTTGCTCTCTGATTCACACCGCTTATCATTTTTCGTTTCATCGATAATTGGGCAGTCCCTAACTTATTCTCGAGATGCATTGTTAACCTCAGCAGGACAGCGTGAAGCCACACACCCTATCCCCCATTAGCACAACTAAACTCGAAGCACACTCTATGATCCACAGAGTTGGCTCTTGACTGGAGGAGGCGCTGGGATTTAATAATGCTCCTCAGTGGCTCCTGAAGTGAGAACTTCCTTGCAAAATGCACCCCTGCTTCAGAAGATGCTGAAAGCAACTGTTTATCAAATTTTAGCTTGAGAAGCATTCCTTTCAATGCACTGACCACAGCAATTGAGAGATATGGCACTACTCTATGCAAAAGTTCAAGTGCAACCGGGAATGTAAAGAGTATGACGGGGCGATGCAGGGAAGGCTGAGACTGAAATGATCAAGAAATGTCTTTTTCCTTTCACTGTTGAACTCCATCCACAATAGTCTTCATCACAAAGTCAGAAACGCTACTTTGGATGTAAAAAGTAAACAGGCCGCTGTGCACCTTCATCTCATGTTCAGCTGTGTGGCACGTATGGTTCCCGTGGCACTCCTGACACTCCAGGACTTTTGTGTGGAGAGTGCGGGAGTTATTTTCATCCTCTAAAGCAGTGAAACTCTTGGCATACCACAGGAACTCCTTTAAACAGTCGCTAGTCAGCACAGCGGTTGCAGGCAACGCAGCTCGTATGCTTTTCGGCAAAAAGTTTGCATTAGGGCATTTTAATCTGCCTACACTTTCTCTGTCTCCAGTGAATATCGGCTAATTGCGCAGTAAACGCAACATTTGCATTGCCAGCCAGGGCCAGAATTATGTAAAGCTATTTCACTCTGGTTTTATTCCAAATCCATCATTAGCCCTCTGTGGTAGGTCAAAGTGGCTCTGGCCATGCCCACATGGGCATGTGCATTGCCCGAGCCATTTTGACCTACCACAGAGTGCTAACGGTAGATTTAGAATAAGAACAGATGGAAATAGTTTTATGTTATTCCGGACCAAACAACATGACAGTGGTGTGTGGCAGATGTGCTTTTAGTATGCGCCGCAAAGGAACCTGCGCTACTTTGGACAAGTGCAACCTGTACAATCTGATAATGGTGGGCGCAGCTTGCTGTCTGAATGATGACAACATTCGTAAAGTTTCCGATGAAGCAGGTGCATTTTGCTTGAGAGCAATATTGCAATAGCTGGGATGATTTGCTGAAGGTGGTCTCCGGCAAATAAGCAGCCTTATAACCGTGAGACAGAGACTTGGCGCTCTTGAGTCAATGACTGCGCTAAGAAGCTCCACTGCAGTATACCCGTCATGTGACCTGGCAGTAATATACTACTTCACGTTTACAAGTGCAGTGCTTAAGATTGGTGTTCAAGTAAGGCAACTAAATCATTGCTACGAATACTTGTGAGAGTTCCTGGTGTGAGACTGATTCTCGTTTTCATTTGTTGGGTATGTCATAACTACAGGCGGTGGTGCTGGTTTGTCAAGGGTTCTACCCTTTAAGTAGAATAATTTTTTCTTTTAAAGTACAAAAGGCCTTCTCCCCAAGGAGCTCATTATATGTTTTAAGATTAAAATTCAATTGTGAAGTTTTATGTACCAGAACCACGATAGGATTATGAAGTACGCCGTAGCTCCAGATTAATGTTGACCACCGGGGATTCTTTAACTTGCACCTAATGCATGGTACACAGGCACCTTTGCATTTCGCCCTCATCGAAATGCGACTACCATGGCCGGGATTCAATCCTGTGACTTTGGGCTTAGCAGCATGATGCCAACGCCACTACGCCACCATGCTGAGTCGTTGTATGTTTAGTTTGGCACATTTGTGTGGACAAAAGCATTCTAATGTATAGATCTACTGCAGGTTGCTCTGGCACTTGTTTAATTAGCGAAAAGACTCGAATGCTTGGCTGGAGAAGAGAAACTCGGGTTTTGATGTTTTGCAAACTCGCCCGCAGCGTGCAGGGCTCGGATGGCAGCCTGGCTCTGAAGCGCAAGTTCCACGTAAAGCATCGGTGCCGCACCCCAGTGCGGAGTTCCTTCTGTCCCATCATGTCATTCCGCCAGGGTGCTTGCATCGGTGAGTTTGCACTTTGTCCGCTCAACTGCTGCCGTCATAATGCATTGTATGTTAATTTACGTGCACCTCGTAAAGTTCCAACGCACAGTGAAAGCCTTCGAGACTTTAATTATGCTATTCAGCTGCCATTACAGTCCTCCATGTCTTCTTTCTCCTCTTTTTCACTTTATTTGTTGTGTTCGTTATCTGTTCACCCAGGGTCACTACGTGTGTGTAACTGCACAAAATAACACTGGCTATGAGAGATTCCATAATAGGGAAGGCGCTCCAGATCTTCAGTGATATAGGTATCTTAGCTTTTTCAGGGGGCGTTCTTTTTGGAGGTGATGCAACCCCAGTGTAGGGTTTTCTTTATCTGGAATTCTAAAATGAACACAATGGCTTATTTTGGAAATAGTGACGTGACATGGATGATGGCAAATGCACTCTTTGTATGGTCTTCACACGCCTATTTGACAAAAGCCACAAAATGTGCACTATACACAAATGCACCATTGATGTGCATGCTTCCGTGATGGCACCGCCATGCCAGAATCGGATTCCGTCGTGGTCAAAGTTGCCTCTTCCTCAACGACAAGCCATTATCTTCCAAGTCCAATCAGCAGTTGAAGGTGTTGCTTTGGCAGCCATCTCAAAGCGGTCACAGGGCCATGCTCAAGGAAGAAGTTATTTCGCTTATTCAAACTTGACCAGACAAAGCAGTGAGATCAACAGATGAAACAGAGGGAAACAGATGAGATACGACACAGGGCAGAGCCATCCTGGAGAAAGCACACCGAGGAAAGCAGCATCCTCGTCACTGGAAATGAGGCGTGCTGTAGCGAAGACTGCGGCAGACAAAAAAAAAAGTCGCAGTTTCACCTGAAAGGCAAAGCATCGACTACGATAGCAAATTAGTAGACACCTATATGAAGTAAGGATAGTAGTTTCATCGGCTGTATAAACTTGGAAACATTCGCTTACTAACTGAATTAACAAGTATGGTGCCAGTACAGGCAAACAGGCAGCACAGGCAAACATGAACACATCACACTCGATGACCACGGACACGCCGTCAAAATGCTGGCATGAGCAAGTGTGGCAACAGCAGCAAGTGAAGTGACCTTCGTGCGGTCTATCGCTTCAACGCAACGTTAGCGGTGAGAACATAGTGCGCACAGAGGTATGAGCCGTCTGCAGATCGCTTTCAAGATACAGCACGCAAGGCCACGGAAAGTACGCAGTTGCTGACGGAGTAGAAGCCTTTCCCCCCCTCCCTCCCTTCCCACGCTGCTTGCCCACTTTCTTCCCTTTCGTGCAGGACATTGAGCCACGATCGGCAATTCTTCTTGCTCCCAGCCACGAAATATACAGTTGCTGCCAGAGCACAATGCCGCCCTTCCGAGGGGGAGTGGCCTTGCGCTATGGAACAAAGATTTGAATAGAGAATCACCGCCGCAGCAGTGTACAAAATCGGGGAGCCCCATTCCTCCCACCTACGAAGGTGCGGGCTTCGCATGGTGCAATTATGCCCACATAGCTGCTAACAAAAACCCATACTGAGCAACCCCAAAGAGAGGAGAAAATATGCTCCTAGATGTATAAAACAGATAGCAGAACCACCTCGGAGCTCGCCAACTTCATGTCACTGCGCACATCCGGGTGGAGAACGTACGGACACGTCAGTGGTGTGGCTGAACAGAAGCACAGAAATGTACCAGTATGTCAGTCACACTGAAAGGGTTAATGTTTATCAAAATCTAATTACACAAACATTTTGGCATTCTGCCCCCATCGCAATGCTGCCGACGTGGCCGGTAATCCAACCCGTGACCTTTTGCTCAACAGCAGAATGGTGTAGCCAACCTGGCTAGTTTGCTGAGAGTGCACGTAAGTTAGGCATATTGCAAGTTGCGCAGTCTGTTTCGGTATGAAGGATAACTAATTGAGTATCTCCCTTCCCCCATTTTTCTTTCACATATTTTGTTTATTTTTGTATTACTATAATAATATTATTATGTTATTTGTATTATCTTGTAAGGTTTTTAGAGAAACAAGTAGGGTTGTAACGTCAGGTGATATGATAATTGCATCGCCACCGAAATATTTGTTTTGAGAGCCTTGGGCATAAAGTGCAATCGGTGCTCACTTCTGCATCATTGCATGGACACTGCAGCATGAAAAGCTTACAAAGAGGGTGAGAACATTGGCTGAAGTGAACTGTTTGCATTAAAGCTGTACAGCGGAGTTCTGTTAATTAATATGTCACAATGTGACATATAGTTGTGAGGGTTAATTGTCCATAGCCCCTGAGCGGCTTTCATTTTTCACTAAGAAAGGTAGAAAAATAACTGGCGAGTTTGCCTCTCCCAAGTTGCTGCTTTGTGCTTCCAAAATACAGCAAATCTGACAAGGAATGTTGTGGCATCGCAAATCCATGCAAATTTCAGGAAGAAAAAAAAAGTGCAAATGACAAAGGTGGTCTCATCGTGAACCACTAAGAGGCTCATGGTAAGATGAGATCATCATAAGCCATTAAAATAATACCTCAAAGGCATTTGGCAAACTTTGTTGAAGGGACCATAACACATTCATCCAACTGTTCTCAGTTTATCACAGAGTGTAGGGGCCCAACATGGTTATACGCACGCACGCGCACATACACACACACACGCATGGATGCACGCACGCACGCACATTGGGCCTTCAGTGCACGTTTCAACTCGAAATTTCACTTTGAAACCACTACCTCTAAGCCCCTCCCTTCGACAGTGACCGCGGTTCTAGAATGAATTGTATGATGTCACGAAATGTGGGGCCACCGCTGTGTCGTTTGCTCCGAATCAGTTCGAGGCCACATCGGACATATTGCTCCACACACACTGGCACCCAACAGTGCAGCAAGGGTATCACTGTTGAACTGTGCGCACAGTTCTTTCACTCGCGCGATAAAAAGCAGACCAAAAGAACGTATGATAGCCATGACATATTTGCAGCTCCTGCAATCACTTCCATGGACTGCAGTACACAAAGGCATGGCTTTTGAGGTCAGCTTTTGTGACCCGAGCGCGCCGCTTCCAGTGGTGCCAATTCATTTCATCCCCACTCAGTGCTGCCAGACTCCTGTACGGTTCAAGTGCATCATACAAAAAAATTAACATACATCTAAAACTCTATATAACGAACTCTATAAAATTGGCAATTTGCTTCAGTATAACGAAATTTTGTTATATTGAAATTGGAGCTTTTATGGAAATAACTAGTCGCCAATGAATTTTTTTTACACAGGAGGGGCAGCAAAATTTGATGATTTATCGGGCAATTGAAGAAAGCAAATTCAAATTAGAAAAATATTCATTTTGTTGAATTTTGGAGTCGGTTACAAAAGATACGGTTTCATGTCGGGTCGACAATATCTTCACATCGGCGGTACAAAGCGAAGCTAATCACACTCGCACGTCTGCTCTGCCCCCGCAGCTGATAGTGTAGATCACAGTGGGACGACACTATCGTGAAGAGTACTGGCAGTAGGTAGCAAAGGCTTCTAACGCCTTTTGCTGTAATCCATCTCCTAAATTAGAGATAACACAGCCTCCAGTACTAAACGCACAGGAAGAGAGCACGCATGATGCGACACCATCTCAGCACGCCCACCCTTTGGACACACCGCAGATTACCTCTGTAAAATGGCATGAGGCTGTGTATCCACTCAACTGCGCTGACAGCCATGGCTACACTAGAAAAGGAGATGCACGCCAGCCTCCCCCCCCCTCCCCCCTTGAGCACGCTTTATCACATTGTCGTGAGCTCGCTCTGCTCCTGCCTTTCCCCTTGCTCGTGCAACAAGATTGGCTTTCATCAAGCCACCATCCTTGGCTAACTCTTGCGTGCTTTCACTCGCACCCAAGGCATACAGCATGCAGGGTGCGATGGGATCTTGTTGCACTCTTACTTTATGTGGAGCATGACGTTTCTCAACTTGTGGTTCTGGACATGTGGCGGTGCATTCGCAAGCAGCTGCTTGTAATTCAACCATTTGACGATCTGTGAAAGTTTCATTTATTGTCTCGGTATTCCTTCATGACGGCAATTAGGTTTTGTTACATTGAAGTCGTGTATAGACACACTTTGTTATATTGAGGTTCTTAATTGCGGGGACACTCGACTCTCACGCATCCCCCTGATGTTGTTTTCCCCGCATGGCTCTCGCGTCTCCTGTAATCTGGCTTCTCTGCGTAGCTAAGTGCCAGCAGCGGTCAGTGTGATCGCAGCATATTATGAGAGATTGCACGAGTGTTGCGCTCCTATTGACACCTAACAGAGGGGTTACTAAGACACGAAAGGGAGTAGGCTCTCCCTCTTTGGCTCCGAGTCTATGAGCTGCGTGGACATTTCACGTGCTCACCCACTGCTTGTGGGGCCGTACTGTGAAAGATGGATGAACAGGATCGTTCGAATGTGCCACCGTTTGCGGGACCGTACACGCGAAAGATTAGGCATTGGTGTCCAGCTTGGGAGCAAACATATTCGCTCACTCTCTGGTCGCAGTGAGTTGGACTTTCTTAATTTGTTGCACACCCATTGGCATGTTCTATCGGTAGCAGGCATTAGTGTATAAAAGGTGCAATAAATGCCCTTTTGATTGTTTGCACTACTGTGTTGTCGTTCCTCTGTCCCAAGAGCATGTTTGAGACCCCCCACAAAATACATGTTCTATGTACAGAAAGTTATAGAAAGTTAAATATTTCATTATATCTAGAACCTCATTATAGTGAAGTTCATTATATTGAGGTTAAGTGTACAGCCGAGTGCAGAAGTTTAAGGACCAGAGTTGCTGATAAATTTCTGTTTTTCTTGTCGGCCTGTGCATGAAGGAATCAAGTGTACTGCCCATGTGCATCTACTTGACCAGCCCCATGCTTTTATACGATTTCATGTTGCACAGCTGTGCTAGAAGAAATTAATTCTTTTTTTGCACATGCCGCTGTCTCTAGCCTTTCACACTCAATTGTACATATTTTCTACCATACCAAATGCACTGAAATTTTTCTAGCTTGCTGTAGGGCACTTGCGGGTTAACATGCTATGCACACTTCAAGCTCGAAAATTTGGTGTCATGGTCCCCTTAATAGCAAGTTTTCCTGCACGGTCTTTCCATTGCCTATCGCTAACATATTTTTGGTAAAGATTGCTTATACTACTTTACATTGTTGTAAAACAATTAGCAGTATTATACTAAGTGATAGACTTTATGGTTTATGAATGCAAAAGTTTCTGCATGCCAGATTTTTCTTTTTTTGCATTAAATAGCTGTTGACTCTATTATATTTCAGTGCAAAGCCTCAATTCCTCAAGAGTGAGAAATAATTAAGCGCCACATTTTCTATGTAACCTCTTCAAAACTTGTGTGTAGCGAGGCTTTGGATGTGAAAAAGGAGACTATTCTCCTCACTGAAAGCAGAGGTGGCGGTCACATGGTATCGTAAATGACTCAAGAGTGCACCACTCAGCCCACTGTGGTGGTTGATGGGCACACAGTGACTGTCGCCAAAAGCTTCTAAATTGACCTTTCCAGTTGTGTACTTCTCTTGAAAATGCAGGGGGACATGCTCTCGCTTCTTAGGCCGTCCAGTGCCGAATGTACTCGACTTTTGGCAGCACGGTCATAGTATGTGCGCATGCGTCAG
Organism: Dermacentor albipictus; assembly: GCF_038994185.2. Classification (NCBI taxonomy): domain Eukaryota; kingdom Metazoa; phylum Arthropoda; class Arachnida; order Ixodida; family Ixodidae; genus Dermacentor; species Dermacentor albipictus. Next base: position 43,253,568 of record NC_091828.1, on the reverse strand, counting down.
TTGTGTTTCGTACCACAAGACCACCACACCAGGTTTTGGTTAGGCGAATATTTTCTCTTTCCTGTCCCAAGCTGCAAAGCACTTGTTGTGCATTTTGATCTGTTCACATTAAGGGCTAATGTAATTATTTATCTTTTACACACTCAAGTGCCATGGCAGAATTACCAGGTAGACAGCTGTCCGGTAAATAAAAAATTAAATTAGAAAAATTTTCTGGCAAAGCTCATGGCAGTAGACGTCTAGTGTCTTGCATGTGGCAAATCACATGTTCCTTAGATCATTTGTTCGGAAGTAACAATATCACTTAGTGAACAGCATTTGAAGCACTTGACACCCAAACTTAGTAGGCCACGTTATGCACCACTGTGATGCTGTTGCAGTGACTGGCAGTGAAGACCAGTGCGTCAACTTCTTCGACGTGGAGCGTGCAAAGCCACTGCTCAACAAACTCCAGGGCCACTCGGCAGCAGTCCTCGACGTCTGCTTCAACTACGACGAATCTCTCCTGGCTTCAAGCGATGCGCAGGGGATGGTCATCCTTTGGAAGCGGTCTTCAGCCTGATGCCAACCCCTCTTGTCTTGCCAACAAGTTGCCTCAGTTGAAGAGGTTACAGCAGTATTTGATTGGACTTAGTTTAGTGTTGCACAACCCAGTGGATAGCTGGGTTGAATGACACAAGACAGTGATGTGCATTGAGAACACTACAGGCTGAATACATCTGTAAGAATCATGTGCAATAATTATGCAGTGCCAGTAGCATAGTGCAGTCGTATGTGAATTGGGTCTTATTACTGGCATGGAGCCAGTGACTTCACCCAAAGTGTAAACTTCAACATCGTTTGTGAGCATACGTTGCATAATTTTCTTGTAAAACCAGCCTCATAGCAATTTGAAACAAGAGTAGCCCAATTTAGCATTTGAATGCTAACTGTGGTATATGCAGGACTACTGCATGCATTAGAGTGTGACTCCTTCCACAACACCAACAACTTCACGGTCGTTGGCAGACCTCGGCCTGGATCTGTGCTACTGGCTCTTAAGAGGAAGCTTTAGCTCAGCCCCAACTCCGACATCGCCTATGCAGATACATGTGTAATGCATAAATGCTTTTCAGAAACAACCCCTTGGCCAATTTTAATGATATTTGGTGCATTTGAGAGAAAAAGGTTAAATTCTAGTGACTGTTGGAAGCAAAATTTCGATTGATAGCTTTCATTGTTTTACAAAAATTGCAGTAAATTTGTTAGGTTAAAAAAAATGAAAGCATGAAGTTTACAAATCCATAACTCTGCACAAATAATAGATGCTATTTCAGTTTTGTAAACTGCATCCGTCAGAACATCTAAAGCAGACAGATTTGATATATTAATTTATATCTTACATGAATTTGTAACAATGTTTACGAAAGACTCGCAAAAGTCCTACTCATATATAGTGGTGCATTTGAGAGCCATGTATAATAACATCAAATTTGTCTGCTTTAGATGTACTATTAGATGCAATTTACAGAATTTCATTTCAATTTTTCATTTTGAGATACAGTTTCGTAAGCTTGATAGTTTCGTTTTCTGAAAGTTTGCAATATTCGACAATTTTTATTTAGGAATTGATGGCTTAAATAATGAATCTGCTTCCACCAGTCACTAGATTTAACTTTTTCTTTTAAATGCAACAAACTTCATCGAATTTGGTGCAGTGGCGGCCGAAAAAAAAACAATTTCTCCTTTCCCTTGCATTTAGATAGGAGCCACCGAGCTAAAGCTTCCTCATAATGCCATCACTTGTTGACCATGAATTCATTGTAGTTACTGTTAAGCCTTCTTTCTTGCCTTATTACTTGTGGTGTTTGCTTATGTCCTGCGCTTTATGCCGTTCCATCGCCTACAGTTGCAGATTTTGCCTTTATAATGAAGCAAGTGATTTGTGTCATTACTTGTCTTTGACTGTTCAGAGAATTCTGCGCGTGGTAACAGGATCCAACTCTTGAGCTGGCAGGGCCACATTCTGAATCCCATTCCGGCAGAGGCGATCCCCATACAGGGAGCCTCTGTGGGTGCTACCGTGCGGAGTCAGTCTACATGGAAAGAATAATTCATTTAAACGATGGCTCCAGGCCTCTTTGGGCAAGTGGGTCGGGGAAGGGAGCTAAGTATCCATGGAAGCACTCCCCCACAAAGGCAATTTTAACGCGACAGCGTTAAGAATCTCGTGTCGCAGGAAAGTCGGCGTCGGCGGCGTTGACCGTGAGCGAAAAATCCCGGAAGGTAATTCATAAATAAAAACAGCTTGCAAGATGGGCTGGGTGGGAATCGAACCAGGGTCTCCAGAGTGTGAGACGGAGACGCTACCGCTCACCCATCAGTTCAATGGTTCAAAGCGTGCGAAAAGCGTCTCTAGTGAATGCGGTGTTGCCTTAGAAACGTGCCGTAGAAAGTTATACTGCGGTGTATATAGGTAATTATTAGAATGTAAATTACAGAAGTTGCAGTTAAACGAGTAGCAAAGTACGTTTCCGCTACATTGCTTCTGCGCTTGGCACACACGCAGAGCCATCCTGCGGCAAACAAGAAGACCCCCTCCTCGCAATGTACGGCACTGCCCCGACAGGTGGCATGCCACTCACCCACTTCTCCCCTTCGTCTCATCAAAAGCATGCCAAGCGAATGAGTGGGCGGTGTGAACGGGGTGCGATAACGCTATCGCGTTCCATTCTTGAAGGCAAAGCTTAAGTGTCCTCCAATTTTTTGTTGTTGTTATGAAAAAAAGGAGAGCTTGGAACCCTTATCAGTACTGGCTACTCTTTTTTGCAGGTTAAACCATAACCGAAAGCACAAAAATACACTGAAGACTTGGCAGGAATTGCCCATGGAGGCAGTCCCTGCAAAGACAGTCTCCGCGGATGCAACCGTGCATAGACAATCTCTGTAGATGCAATCACCGTAGTGGCAATTCGCATGGTGGACATCCCCACGGGGTCACCCCTGTGGAGACAGTTTTCATTATCGCATTCACACGGAGGCGATCTCCATAGATGCAACAGTGCGGAGATTATCCCAGCAGAGGCAGTTTTCCCACATTCGATCTCCATGGAACCGATCCCCATGGAAGCACTCGATGCGGAGACAGTCCCCAGAGCATGGTTTGATTGGCTGACACAGTGAAAGCACGAGAGGAGGCTTTACTGTCCTCTACTGTGAAAGCAGCAGGACCCATTCGTGTCTTTCATTATGTACATGCACACCAACAGTGCAGCTTGCCTTGATTAAAATCGCACTCTCTGCACTAACTTTTCTTCCGACAGGCCTGTTAATAATGGCAGTGTTGCACCCTGACTGTGCAATGCATCATGACCAAATATGAAATACCTGAATAAAACGAGTTTTACAGGTGACAACTGCTCACAAGCTAGCAAAGCAATTCTACAATAAATTTTATGGCCCTAGCTTCCGTACAACCGTACTTGAGTCCACCTTCTGATGCTGCATTCCATAACAGAAATTTGTACAGATGCTGCAAGTAGTATGTCATCTGAGAGCTTAGTAGAGCTGCTTGCTTGGCATGTTGGTAGGTTAACGTTAAAAAAAGAAAGAAAAAAAAGGACATCAAAGAGTGAGTGCGCACCTTGAATTGCAAGCCCGGTGCTTGTCCATCCTTTCTTGTGTTTTCATTCTGCGTTCCTTTACTCGTTGTTTTCATGTTCAACAGGGATCGAAGTGCCTCGAGAGAACTTAGAGGTCATATCATGCATCTCTATGCCCCTGCCATTAAAGGTCTGTGCATCAGAACTTCTAAGCTGAATTCGAATCAGCCAATCTGTTTCAGCTAGTTGGACTACACTGCTTGGGCATTGTCTCTGTAAGAACAGGAATTTGAATGTGACCTCGGTATAATCAGCCACATACGACTTACAGCAGCAGACTCAAGCAGTATTACACTGTGAATTGTTGTTCTAGTGTACATTTATGCATTCCAGTGTACTAAATGTGGAAATGTTGATGGACACCCATTTTATTGTTATCATTAAGTATAAGCATTCAATTGCATTGTTTTATCTAGCATTGTATTATATACCAGCCATGGAGATTATAATTGTGTACATATGACCTGCCAGGATGTTTTACTGTTTGCCAAATCTTGTCAAGTTGATTTTGTGTAGAGGCCTAGGTAGAGGCTCACTATGTTCAGACCCTCACCTCGTAAAAGGGGGAAACTATTTTGAAGCAGCATTTGTCTTGAACTTAAAATGCCTGTATAGATCAGTGTTTCACATAGACTACCTGTGATAGGACATGCTGGTTGCATTCAGAGAAGTTTAAGGGACACTATAGAGGTACACTGTTTCAGCTCTACTATAAGTAAATTACCCAGTAAAGCTTGTTACTGGGATAGTTGGGACTTAATACTTAGGGAATAGATATGGCATAAAGCATATAAGGACGACGAGGTAGACACGCAGTCTAGCACAAACTTGGATTACCAAGGTCGTGGATTTTGACGGCCTCTGCTCTGACCTAGTTAAAGGGAAGCTGAAGAGTCTGTCGAATTCAATAAGACGCTCATATACGGATGCGGGAACCTTATAAACCATGTAGGTAAAATTTGGGGTTTTTTTTTTCAATTAGGAGCGACGTAATTGTCGGTTGAAATTGCGCTGTAGCTCCGCCCCCCTTTGAGTGAGCGAGCGGAGCGGAGACCGGAAACCGCAGTGTTGTGACGTCAACTCTGCTTCGTTCCTTCGCAGCGTCCGCGACCATGCCTGACCGCACTTGTTTCTGCGTGCGTGCCATCGTAATCTGCTTCGATCGACTCTGCATTCCTTTGTTGGTGCGTCTGCGTGTATGTAGAGTGGTAGTCAACGTGCGTGGTAGTCAACGTGAGTGGTAGTCAACAGATGAAGGTCACTACACGTACTGCATGAACCGGGAAGCTTTTCGCGCGTTTAAACCGTCTTTGTAGATTGCCGACAGCTTTGGACAGCGCACAGATGCCGACGATCGCATCCCCGCTTACGTTCCACGAGGAGGCTTGCAGGAACACAATACTACAGTTGTTTGACCGGAAACGAGCTCACTAGATCGGCGAAAGACCGGCGAGATCACTAGATCGCTTTGCAAAAAACATACTCACCAAAGAGCATTTCCAACACGAGGAGATCCCAAGACTTTGCTTTCGCTCTCGTCGAAAGCACTGCTCGCACCAGCATCGTTTGCTTCTTCGAGAGGCCAGCTCTTCGCAATCGGCTCGTACATGTAGGGAGTAACGCTGAACTCCTCAGAAAAACGCAGTCTCTGTAAATTTTCCATTACCGTCTCAGAAAAAACAGCACCAAACTACCTGGCACCGCGCTTCATGTGTAGCGGCAGCGGTCGGCAGCGGCAGAGTTGACGTCACGAGGCGCACCGACCAATCACAGGCGGAAACGAGGCGCGCGAGCTAGGCGTGTCCGCTGCTGCACTTTTCGTCGAAATAAAATGTATTTGCGCTTTCTTTCGCTCAATTTCGATACGATATTCGAATTCGGAGGGTTGAAAACCATTATGTACAGATATTCACTCATTTTTTCTGGGAAACCTTTCAGCTTCCCTTTAACAACTTTGTATCGGCAAAGGCTGACTGCACTGTATTCTAAAAGTGCCAAGGACCGAACTTTGAAAATTTTAAAAACTTTACTGCATCGAGAACAGCCCCAAAACGAGAAACTACCTTGAAATCTGCGATGTCATGCTGACATACTGGCGCTGTGGTTCTGGCGGGAAATATAAAAAAAATGTTAGTTCTAACCTTCGTTTTCTCTTCTAATAATCAACCTCTTACTGTGAAATTAACGGAAGTAGTGCTTTGAAAGTGTACCTTATCAGGGTAAGCTGATTTTGTGTTTTCCTGCTTTTGAGTTCCCACCGTCACACTTGTGCCGTGCGCGATCGACAATGTCACCTGCGACAACTTGTTGCTGTGCAGCTAGTAAAGCCCAAGTCGTCTATGTGCTGAACATTGGTCACGACAGTGCAACTCATAGGAAAAGCACTTCACCCTTCCACTTGCATCTGCTTGTGATTGTAGGTGTAAACAGTATTGTTGAAGACACTGGCTTTCCAGGATGTTCATTCAATCAAGATGAATTCAATTGAGAGTTTTCTCATACATTTTCACGATCCATACATGGACAACTGCCTTGCTGTGATGAATGATCCAACTGCGGAGACCTCATTAAGGGTTTACTGGATGACTTGAAGTCAGGTCAAATGGACGAGTCATTGTTTTTTTTTTTCACTACTTCGTTAACTTTTCTTCTTTTATTCTGAATGACTCATAGTCTTGGATCCTTAATGCTGAAATGTGCTTTTATTCATAATTGAATTACTCCCAAACTTGATAGTTGAGGTGAAATGAGTTCACAAGAGCTCGCAGTTGTGTTCAAGCACTGTTTAAACCCCCCCAAAAAAGTGGGAAAAGTTACGAGTAAAACTGCAGCACAAGATGCTAACTCTCTGTGAAATTTCAGTGCAGACGAGCCAGCAGTATAGCTGGAAAAGCCCGTTCTACTTTTGTCCTTTATTTATGCAACAGTCCGCGTACGATAAAGCCGGCCAACACCCTGGATTTTTTTCTTAGAGTAACGCGTGTGTTGCCATTATGGTGCACCACATTTGCGAAGGTTCGTGAAACAGGGACGCGCCGACTAAAATCTGTACGAGGCTCTTGAAGTCAGGCCATTAATGTTTTTTTACTCACTGAGGCACTGGAATGCCGTGATTTAGGTGCAATCCACACATGATCTGTTGCAGTCTGGCAGTTGTGCCTGTGAGCATACAAATGATACCAGTGAACTGCTGTCAGTGATGCATAAACTTGAAAGGTTAAGTGCCACTCTTTTAGATGCCAATAAGTGCTCTCCTCGATGGCCACATTCTGGTTGCTGTGATGTGTACACATAGGTGAAAGCAGATTGTATGGATCTTTGTAGCAGTAGTTAGCAACATTCCGTCCGGATTTAGTCAATAAAATTACATGCTTAGCCATCTATCTGTTTCTGTGGAGATTTTGGTCTTTCAGCATTGCTTAAAAGGTGCCTGAAATGGCTTTTGTCATACGCCTTGATACAGAGGGTATATCTCAAGAAATGCTTTCTCAGAATAAGTTTGTGTCAGTGCGCTATAGTAACACAGGTACGAGTGATCAAACATTACCCTCCTCTCAAATCGCGGTGCTCCCTCTCAATGTTTACACCGCGTGGTGTAAGCAGTGATGCGAGTGTTGTGTACTTCCGGTTGAGTTGAACAGTGTGTGTTCCTGCACCTTTGCTAAGCAGTTTTTCTTGTGAAGCTCGGGCTATGTGGAGCAAAATTTCAAGACTAAGGATGGCAGAGGATGGCTCCAAAGGATGGCAAATGGAGACGCAGTGACACTATGCACAATGTTCACTGGCTTGCACTACATGAAGCGATAAGAGACAGATGCTGCCACATTGTTGCAAGTGTATATGCAACGTACAAACTACGAAGTAGCTGTTTCCGGTATTATTTCTGTGCGATATTCACCTGATAACATGTAGATATCTAATAATATGTACGTTTACAGTTGTACCTCTATATTGTGCTCGTAAAATTTCTTTGTAGCCCATTAGCAGAAAAACAAATTGCTGCCGTTGCATCCTTCCTCGAGAGCAGGACGGCGGCCATAAAGTTGAGGCAATCAGTCTCGGAATACTTCACACTCGGAAACAGGGGTACTCCCCAAGGGGCAGTTATCTCACCCCTTCTGTTTAATATAGCAATGCGCAAGTTGTCGCAAAGCCTTGCAGCAATTCCTTACGTAGGTCATGCATTATATGCTGACGATATTACAATCTGGTGTCCTGGAGGATCGGACGCTACGGTCGAACAAGCTCTACAGGAGGCTCTGGATGTTACAGAGTCTTTCTTGAAAGGTACGGGACTGGCACTCTCGCCTGAAAAGTCGGAACTCCTGCTGTACAGACAGGCTAGACGAGGTGCTAGGGAACTCACCCCACTCGATCAGGTGCCAATTAGTGTTCGTACCAGAGATGGGCACACCATCCCGAGAGTAGACTATCAAAATACTAGGGCTTTCAATAAACTCAAAGGGATGCAACGCTAAGACTATAGCCCAACTCACCACGAAAACTGAAAACATTATTAGATTAATCATGAGAGTGTCCAACAAGAAAGGTGGCATAGGCGAGGATATACTCCTTAGGGCTCACCATGCTTTCCTCATCAGCCATGTCATTTACATAGTCGCAGCCCTCAATTGGACGAAAACAGAAATGGATAAATTAGACACGCTTATGCGCAAAAGTATCAAAAAGGTGATCGGCGTGCCAATCACGGATAGCACAGAGAAACTCATGACATTGGGAGTACACAACACAACTTCGGAATTAATAGAAGCACAAAGATCAGCACAAATTATTAGATTATCAAACTCCAAAGCAGGCAGAAGACTTCTGGATGCGGCAGGCCTCCGTCCTAGCTTCAATCAGGAAAATATCACGCAACTTGATGTTCAGACAAGGAACTTCTTTATTGTAGACCCTTTTCCAAGAAATGTCCACCCCCAACACAATAAAGGTCGAAGGTTAGCAAGGGCTAGAACTTTCTTAAAGAACATATCCGGAACGGAGACCTTTGTTGACGCGGCGCGACACGCCAGTGCCAACAAGTTCTCCGTAGCCATAGTCAATGACAGGGGAGAACTCCTCTCAGCAGCCTCACTGAAAACCTCCTCGGTCGATGTGGCAGAACAGGCTGCTATAGCTCTCGGATTACTGGACTCAAAACGCACTACGGTGTACACGGACTCCCGAGCAGCCGTTAGAGCATTCGCATCGGGATTGATAGCCAAAGAAGCAGCCAGGATTCTAAACTGCAGACACCCCTCTGACGTTGTTCACCACATAGTCTGGTTCCCAGCTCACATGGGACCAGACGTATTACCGGGTCACCTGAACCCCAATGAGATAGCCCACGACCGTGCGCGAGGTTTCGTATGCCGCGACGGGATGGTGTCTCGCGTGAGTTCGGGAGAGCTCGTCCACAGTGATCCACTGGTTACCTTTCATGAAATCACCTCTCATTACAGAGGGAATAGGCAGAGTTTTCCTTTCCCCCATCATAAGCTTAACAGGCCACAAGCTAGCACGCTTCGCATGCTCCAGACGGGGTCCTACCCCTTTAGGGGCTTTTTGAACAAGCTCCACCCGGACATCGATCCACTCTGCCCAGATTGCGGCACTGAATTCAGCTCATTAAATCACATGCGGCTGGGTAGGGACCTGCAGGCCCCCGCTTAGCTCCTCAGGACCCCAATAAAGTCGTTTGCTGCTGCTGCTGCTGCCATTAACTTATGAATGTGGTGAAATGGGCTATTCATAATGTACCCTCTACTCCACACTCTCAAAAACAAAGAGAAACGGCAGAACCTCTCATGATGACTGTCGACGGTAATGTGTTAGCACTGAATCGGTGCAGCCACACAACGTATTGTCGCCGTCGAACCGGGTTATGTGCAAGGCACGTACTACAGCGGAACATCTATTTTGCACTTCTCTAAGAACACTCAGTGCCATCTAGCACCAACGCCACAAACCCTAGGGTGGCATCCGAAATGCATGGCACACCAGTGTGTGCAGACGCTGAGAAACCCGTTCTGCTGCAACCGAGCTCTTCTCTCGCGCTTCTTTCTGCACACGCTGTGCCATCTAGTGATGCTGCCGAGAAGTTTGCACTTGGCCTCCGAGACGAGTAGAGTGGTGCGGCGGTGCCTGCTAACATTGCGAATGGTTACCTCGCTGACCGCACGCTCAGTTATCCAAGTTGGTGAGAGGTTCATTGAAAGCGGCAAGTACCAAGTGCATTCATGGTGCAGCTCACTAAAGCGTTTGCGTGAAAGGCATTCATTAAAAAGTGGCACATAGCCAGTGAATTTGTGGCTCAGCCTGCTAATGCATAGGGTTGCAGTCCCTGAGGAACCCTTGTGATGTGGGTTCAATTCCGCTCAGCATAGGAGAAATTTAAGGTACCTTTTTGTCATTGTAGAGCAGCACATTCCCAGTGGCACATACCTATTTACCCATGTTGGCATCAAAGACGTTAGTTGAATAGCGCCGCACCTGCTGGCATATACACAACGGCCCAAGCTGGCACGAAAGAGATTCACTGAAGACCAGCACAGGCCGGGTGGCAGATAACAGGCGCTCCAAGTCAGCATCAAAGAGTTTCTTCGAACAGCAGTGCCTACCCAGTCCCGCATCTACAGCGACCCATGTAGACGTGAAAGAGTTTCGTTGAAGAGTGGCACATATGTGCACATTACCACATGCTCAGTGCCCCAAGTTTGTCTGATGGTTAGTTTCAAACCCTGTTACCTCAGCACAGCAGCTAGCTGTGCTACCCATTTGACCACAAATATCCCAGTGATCCAGGTAGGTGGCAAAATGGTTGAATACAAACATAGACAGACAGACAGAAAGAAAGTGTGTGAAGTGCGCTGTGAATGCAAATGCATTAAAATAACATTGCAGGGGGAAAAATTGTACGTTCACATCGAGGATCAAACCCACACTTCCTACGTGGAAAGTGGAGATGCCACTGCTACACCTGTCTTCTTTTTCTTTTTACATGGTATTACAGTGAATGAAATGATGTATGTACGAGACCTATTTACATTATTATGAGCGCCAGATGGTCATAGCCAATCACAGGTCGACAAGCAGTTGCTTCTAACTTAGTGGAAGCGTAAGCACTGCGGTTTTTCTGTAATGCTATTGCGGGGGTCATGGTCACGGACAATTACAACTGTCAAGACGACCCCCAGGGAGCTCCAGAGAGCATTGTGCACATGCGATGCGATGGAAAGGTCCAAATGAGTTTCTCGCATCGACTTTTCTCTCTGCCACGCTCCTGCCATGTTATATACACGCTCTGAACCACCCTCCCGACGCAGCACACAAGACGGTAGCAGCAGTGGACTAGTTGAAGGAAGAGAGAAAGGAAGCTTCGATGTGATAAGTTTAATGCGTTGGTTTGTTTCAAGCATTCCCAATGACATAACATGGGTAGCCAATTGGATCCCTTGCCTGAGTGACATTGCTCACCCACGCTACATAGCAAGAGATGGTGTGGTTGAAAATGCTGGGGAGCAGTACCGCTGCAATCGGTGACCGTGCACATTTTTAAAGCCATGTAATAAATCGCACAATTTACGCAGAGCACTTAATCTGCCTCTTAGTACATAATTGGAAGGACCTAACCCACCGACTCAGCACATTTGTGCACAATCGTCAAAATTGTTTCATGCTCCCCTGGAAAGGCCAACTACAACAAAATATCACATTGGTGGAACTGGTTATAATCGAGTAGTACAAGCTACAAACGCTTGGTAAAACCACAGGGTTGGTACTTGTCTAATTCTCTCAGGGTGTCTACCAACCGGGAAAACCGGGAATTCTCAGGGATTTTGAGTGGTCTGGAAAAACTCGGGGAAAACTCAGGGAATTTGTGCTTCTATCAGGGAAAATTAGCTGTAATTTTTTTAGAGGGTCAAAAGTCATGGTAATGCTGGCTCGAGAAACAGACTGGACTCGTAACGAATCGTCGTCGGCCGGAGGAGTTGCCAGTGTACAGTCAACGACCGACTTTCCGGATTCCCGAGAACTCGGACGGCTTCGCGGCACCACCACGTACCCTAATGAGTCAATGTATCATAACGTCTGAAATTTCAGACGCAAGAACTCTTCGCCGTCCGATTTTCTAAACGTTTTGCGTGATCGCAGGTCCGAGACGACATTAATGAAAACCACCACCGCTGCTATTTTGATTACCTCGCCGCCTTGAACCGGTGCTCTCGAACGCAGATCCGCTGGCAGCCGTAGCCACCACTGCGGCAACGCTAGGCCTAGCTGCTTCGACGTTCGCTGCTAAGCTTCGTGTCGTTCGGTGCTGTGTTTCTTCATTTCTCCGCTGACAGCAATAATTTTGTCTTCGAAGCTCGGAAAGCACGGCGCATTGCATAATGCTCTTTCCCGAAAGTTTGCTTTGCCTCATTACAGTCGTGTACCGCGGCGAAGCGTAACAAGCGTAGGAAGGGGCAATTGTCGCGGGACACTGTATGTATTCCTTAATTTTACACGTGTGCACCCGCCCTCACCTGTCACAGTGGGAGCACCGATATGCCTAATAAGTGCACTGACAGGCATTCAGAGCTTTTTCAGACGTACAGGTGTCGATTTTAGCCCTTAAGGGCAGTAAAAGACATGAATTTATTTTTTCGGACTGCCTGATTTTTCGGAAGTTTTCACGGCCCCTAGGGGGTCCGAAAAATTGGACGTTGACTGTAAATTGACCAAGAGTATTCTTCAAATGGTCCGTGGGGCGAACGCGTGGCGAAAGGAGAATGAGAACAGAAAGGATCGACACACTGAGGAATGAACGGGGAATTAAGTATGCAACCGCTTCTTTGAAGGAGCCTGCGCTCAAAAAACAAATTGTTGGCTGATGCTGAGATGCAGGTGTCCCTCATCCAAACCAAAATAAGCTCTTTAAAGCAGTGAAACACAACACTGAGGCGTCTTGCGCGAGCTGAGTATGTCAGGACAGTTGCATGACACTGAGCATGCTATCAGTTGATAGAAATAGCTCATATTCGAAAATATTTGCTTCTGTATGCATCTCATTTTTATTTGTACTAGAGAATGTCCAACTCGATTTGAAAATTTTTCCGAAGACATTTTATTTGCTGTGCATTTTAATAACCCCTCCCTTATATTCTTTTTTTTGAATAACAAACACTACTCCTTAGTATTCAAATTGAATTTCAGCGCGACTTGACATAAAACATAGAATTTTGCAAAAGCACTCAGGGAAAACCTGGAAAACTCAGGGAATTTGGAAATGTCAACTTGGTAGACACCCTGTTTTCTTAATAATGGCCTTAGACTAGCACCTAAGACAACAATGCAGATGGTTAGCAGATATGCCACAAATCCCAGGTCATGGCCTCCGTTCAGTGTGTCAAAGGCGCCACCTATTCTCCGAGGTCATGTCAAGGAGCCACGCTGGTTCTCAGTGTTCTAAGTTTGCCATAATTTCTGGCGAATGATGATAAAAGTCTTCTTTTTTTTTAATTTCAGTGTCTGAAATATCTATTTTTGTGAGCTTTTCACAGCACATCCACGTTAAAATAGAAAATTTCTATGAGGGCTGTTTGTATGTACAATATCAGTCAGCTTCTGACACAGTCCCAAATTTTGTTGCCATCGGCCTCTAAGAGCAGCAGCCTTAAGCCTCTTAACTGCGAAATATTATTTACTTGCATAATGAATACACATGTTGTATTTAGAAACTTGTGCTACTCATATGCGAGGCAAAGAATTCTGAAATTAGTGCCACAATATTTTAACACCATAAAATTTATGGGCTCCTTTCAAGAAACAGGGATGGCCATCTATTGCAAAAGAATGCCTTAATATTATTGCATATATTTTCAGTGCACACCTTTTGACCAGGAAGTTGGACCGTCTTGCATTTTATCACACCCCTCTAAATCTGTTGACAATGCAGAGTTGAGTGCAGCAACTTGTGAGCCTGAACAGGTGGAGCCGCAAGGGTTTCTGCGAGTGTTCAGCATCATTGGAAACTACATGTGCAGAGCATCGTTTTTGAACTAAAGAGATGTAGGTGGCAAGCCCACATGTTTTCGTTAGGCAACTGCACTTGACATCTGAATCTGGCTTTTTCTTGCTTAAAAGTGCCCCCAAGCCACCACTGATAATAATAATAAAAAAAAATCGCAGGCCCCTCTTCGGGCTATTTCAGTCCCTTCCTCACAAACCGCGATGCCATTCAGAGTCTGCGCATGACATCATGAATGTAAAAGTTATCGACTAGCTATCTGCTAGTTTGCTGTAGCATGGCCACTCTTCCTTGTCTCGTTTGCCTGTTGTGTACAACCAACTGATGTCACTTCGTGTAGTGTGTTTCACACTGTGTGTGCAGTGGCAACAGCAGGTAGCTGAAAAGCGCATTGTCCACATAAGCAGGGGTTTATGGTGCTTTCAAAAACAAGGAAAGAGTGTCGGTGTGAAATTTCTAATGTCCACTGGTCCTCTAGATAGATATGTGGTGAGGAACCACTAGCTCGCCTTCCAAGTTCGGAGTGGTTTAGCGGCAATTTAAGAGTAAGCTTTAGCTCGGGGCCAACTCCAATTTCCCAGGTCAAATACCAGTAGAATCTCGTTCATACGTCTTGGAAAAAAAAAATGCGAGAAAAAAAACGTACTAACCAGGAAAACGTATGATCCGAAGTAGCTAAAAAAATTTGGTGAACTCAACTATTGTTCACATCTACGTAATGCGAAGTGTTGGGCTAGTAGTGCTACAGTGGCCTGAGATGCATTTTGTTGTTTTCCTATTGCTTGGTGTTTTAAGAGGGCGATGAGAAACTGAAACGAAATCGAGCTGGTGGGCGACGCCGGATGCCACCTAAGCAAAACGCGATTCCTGCATCGCACTGCCTGCAGCAGGGAATGGCAGTGCATTTGGATTATTGCCTACTAAAAGCGTGCCGTATGCTACCAGTTGCACTATGCACCACGTGCTGTAAAACAGATAGGTGAAAATGCTTATCGCAATAGATATGGCAGCGATAGCTGTGAATGTGGCGTGCGACGACCCGGGCGGAAATTTGTTGGTACTGGAATAAGAAACTGTGCACGCCATTGTTTTCACGTGAGTCGGGTGGCTATATACACTTCTTGAAAACATGCACCTCACAGTTTTTCTTGTTCACATGGGATCTAGAGGCCAGAAAACGTATGTGATCGCAGTCTGCAGCAGGCAACGGCGGTGCGTTTTGGTTATCACCTATTAAAAGCGTGCGCTACACTTCTGACAGCACCACGCGCTGTGAAACAGATGGGCGATGATGCTCATTGCAATAGGATTGGCAGTGATAGCTGTGAATGCCGCGTGCAACGGGCGGTCAACTATTGTAGTGAAGCTGTCGCGACGGGCAGCTACATACTGTTCTCAATCGTGCGCGCCGGAAAATGCATCATACGATCGCAGATTGGTGACACACTGAACACGCTGGTGCCAAAATTCGTGTTTTCCAGGAACATATGAACCGGTAGAAAATGAGCCTAATTTTATTGGGTCATATTTTGTGTTCTCGATTTCGAACGTTGGCGCCGGGAAAACGTATGTAATGGGAACATTGTCAATGAGGCTCTACTGTAATACATGCGAAATACATAACTACTCCAATTGGACTACTAGCTCAACCCATTTGAAAGAAATTTGTTGCCTTTGTGAGATAAAGCTTAATTCCACCGACTGTAGGTTTAAAGTTTGATTCAAGGCCTCAAATTTTTTAAAAGAGCTGCCAATAATTTGTAAGTTAATATAAAATTCAAGCACATAGTTTACAAACCCGTAATTTTGCACTGAATAAGTGTTTTCAAACTACTTCTATTAGAGCATCTGAAGTGTACAAATTTGATGTACTATATCAGTTTACAATTTGTGTTAAATTTTTAGAATTTACGAGGGTTTTGCAGAAGTCCTATGACAAAATAAAACAAATGTTCACTCTTTTTTCTAGGGGGGGAGGGGCCACAGCATCATTAGAAAAAGCTTTGAATGGCTGCCAGTTATTAGACGTCTCGGTGCTTGTATTGTGGCCAGGGACAGTGGGGCATGTGTATAATGGAGGAACATGTACTGCGTCTCATGAAAGTGGCCCCTTTCCACTCTTAATGTTTTACCTTAAAACTTTCTGTATGCTTCTTCACGTAATATGGCTGTACTATAGCAAAGTTGACTCAACAGAACTTGTCATCATGCATCTTATATTCAACCGTTGCATCACATGCACTCCTCAACGCATGATGATGACGAAGCCTCAATTAATGGCACGAACCCAGTACGGGGGATAGGCCACGAATCAGGTGGTAGTATGATTACCCCAATATGTCTCTGTCTGAAGCAAACTGAGTTAGGTCTACACTGGTTACACACAGATGGCTTGGATTTAAATCTGACTTCGGCTAGATACCTGGCACATAATGACAATTATGATGTGGCTGTGCTGCATGACCTTTCCTTCTTTTTTTCTTTTTCAGTGGAGTTGAAGGTTCTTGCAAGATTTATGGTCATGCCTGTACAATTGGGGCGATTGGTCATAATCCACGAGTCTACTGAACAAATCAGAAGAGCTGACAGGGACACCTTACGTTTTCCTTGGCTTCTTCAGCTGTTGCTTCATATGGTTGTCGCTAACAAAAATCAGCGCCCCTCAGTTTCCCTTCTCGTTAATAACACTCTTGAATGGGCAATTATATGGCTGCCATATGGTCGCATGTAGCGTCGAAAATGTAACTTTGTTATACTTCATTTCATGCATAGCAACAACGCTGTGAATGCTAGAGTGAGTGCTCACATTTGCAACCGAAAAGTTGTGCCTCAGATATAACAGAAAATAGACGTATGCATCATGTAATTCAATCCAGCATTGTCTCATGATAATGCTACAAAATATGACAAAGTATTCCTTAACACACATCAGTCCTTCCTGTAGTCCTCGTGACATTGCTGCCATCAACATCTCACACGGTACATCTGCTTGAACTGCTGTTTGCATTTCAGCATATCTTGTAAACAGTGTAGTGCATAAACAAACACTGCATTAGATTTCACGTTGCACAGCATGACAATAAATATGAGTGTGTATCACATTTAGTTTTACAGCATTTAATTAACTGCTTCATCAATTGGATCCCAAAATTCGTGTTGGATCCGCGTAACCTTTTCAGCACTGTTCCTGAATCGGAACATGATGAACAAACACAGCAAGTGCATTTCCTGCAGGTGCAGCCACGTATTAAAACTAGCAGTTTTGTTCACACAAATGATACAAAACGCAGAATGCCACTGGAAAAGAACAACTCACTCAGAGGATTAACAAATGCAGTGTATATTTATTTTAGGACGTGGAAAACAACTGTTTCATTTTTTCGCTCTTAGATTGAACAGCTAATTGCTGCCTTGCAGCTAATGTAACCTCAGTGGCAACAACGTCAACTACCATGTATTCACAGCTGGACGGTGGCGTCGACGTTCATGTGCGCTTTGTACGGCTCCAAGGCAGGCATCACCTCCTTCTCCACAAACTCCTTCACCTGCATAGATTGTGAAGCGTAATTAGCATGTCACTGCATAATTTAAACTGTCCTTCAAAACAAAACAAAATTTAGACTCACATAAAACGCATAGTTTCATGTAGTGTACATATTGACCAGCCTCCCAGCAAAATTTTGTGTGAAATACGAGTCCATGTATCCCAAAAATCTTGTAAAAGTATGATTTTGACACCAAAACGCACAAAGAACAAAGAAACTGGTCACGACACAAAAGTGAAACATGTATTCTAAGAAGCAGTGGCAGCTTTGTTGCACATTCACAAGTCCACAAATGTGCACAGTCTTTTATTAATTGCAGTTTCGCTCGAAAGGCGAAGCAATGACAGTGATAACAAGCATATGAGACATGTGCTGCTGAGCAGCGAAGGGAGCTATCTGGAGGCTACCAAGCACGATAGGTTTATCCAACACGACAGTGATTGCATATGTGGTGAGACTGCATTATTAAAGCTACGGCAATATTGTGCACGCGTGCCCATACACATGATTAAAGGTTAGCAGATGTGCAATTGGCAAGCGTGCTTATCAAGTGGAACCTCCCTGCCTTTCTTTCTTCCCTTCTCTCTCTCTCTCTGGGCTGAAGGCAAGTATGACGGGGCGAGCAAATTTGGCGGGGTGGGCACGTCCCTTCCTTACCAACTGCTCCTCAAAACCCTTTCATGAGTGACCCCTCCATCTCCCCCTCCATATCGTCCTACCCTCCTCACAGTGTTCCCCTTTCAGCTCCCACTGCCTCGCAAAACGAGTTACTAAATGCAGCTCTATACAAAACGGCAAAGTAGCGCCACCTCCCTGAATGCCAGGAAATTCGCGTGACAATTTCGTGGCACGTGACATATATATGGGATAGATTTTCGCTGGAGCACAACAGAGAGCACTTCTTAAAAAATGCTGCCAGTACCACTCGCCAGAAATGATGCAGAAACTGAAGTATTGGGTTTCTTCGACTATCCCCGACAGTACTGGACTGCCCAAAGCAGTGCTTTCAGCCAATGAGCTTTGCGTATACAGTGTCTTGGGCAGTCGTGGAGAGTCCGGGACAATGCATCGAGGAGGCCCATTTAGAACCAGTGTGGGTGCCTGAACATAATCTCAGGAGATCAGGTGGTCCTCACAGCATGCTGGGTGCATGTGTTGCATACTTAAATGCTATACAAAGGTTGTTAACCTTTTCAGTGTCAAGTTTTTTGGGAGGTGGAGCATCCCTAGTGTCTGTTTTTTCTTCTCAGATATCATACAATGAACAAAACAACTTACTGTTGGTTGTGCAGAAAAGAAAAAAATGACGGGTAATAGCAAAAGCTCTTTCCTTGGTGTGGCCTCACAATCTGCCAAAAATAACATGGTAGGACAGGAACGTACTGGAACATCAGTGACGCTCAAAGGGCTAATCGGGCAACTATACAATTGCCAGCCCTGCACTATTGCAGAGGTTGCTTTGATATGCATATCTTTCTAAATTTTCAAGCAATAATAGGCATTGTTCAAATCTACACCCAAGCGATGGCTGCCTCAGAGTAACAGAAACTGACCACGAAGGATATATGCCTTTGTGGGCTGCACGAGGGGGAAGCGACTGCAGGAGCTGGGTAACATGTCATGGCCACCATGTCTTAGACATCACCTATTGAATGTGATCAATTTGCAAAGCCACAAAGTCATCAGAAGCCAGAAATGATAAAGTACTGCCCATCGTTCCCATGCTGGTGAATCGCCACGCTTGCAGTACTTCTGTGGACATGCAGTAGCGCCAGGTATTCCTCTAGTAATTTTTGTGGGACATTCTATAGAAACCAAACAGGCTCCATGGGGGAAAGCAAGCATCACAGACGGTGACAGAGTACACGGAATTGTGACGAGGTTAGGAAAGTTGCTGGCATGGGGTGGAATCGGCTGATGCGGGGTTACACGTAATCCTCTGGGAGATGCTTTCATCCTTCGGTACATTTGATGATGATGACGACGACAGTGATGGAGAAGGGCACACTGCAGAGGAACACCAATAGACAACATGCAGTGGCACGATGTGCCAGTGTGCAGTTGCCAAGGCACAAGCTACCAGCTGACATCAGCATGTGACAAGCTTTGAGAAGCTAAAGGTTACCAACAAAAGAAATTGAGCAAGAGGTCGAACATTCATTGCAAGAAACAAAAGGTGCATTACGACAAGGACTAAAGGAAATGAGTACCAGGAAAGGTGCTCTGAATTTGTCACTACTCCGAGTCACAGTTTTTTAAATTTCACTATCTCTTTGAGTAGTGAGAGACTGAAACACATCCATCCCTTATGTACTCAGTACCACTTGAATTGAATTCTGTGTTTTTATGTGCCAAAACCATAATTTGATTATGAGGCACGCCGTAGTGGGGGCACCGGATTAATTTTGACCACTAGGGAAATCTTTAACGTGCCTCCAATGCATGGGACATGGAATCAAATCACCCCAACCGGGATTTGATCACATGACCCCGTGCTTAGCAGCAGACCACCATAGCCACTAAAGTCAGTACGCTTCCGTTAATTCGATCCCGACCAAAGGCCGGCCGGCACTGATGCATTTCTATAGGCTTAAACTTTATTTCTATCCTAAAATTGGCCTTCGCCTGGTAATTCGAACGTGACCAATCGGAATGCACGCGCCTGATCCCTATGGCAACCCCTTTACTGGCAGCATCTGTCCCGGCAGAGCTTAGAGGACAGTGAATGTGTTGAACACATTATATCTCGTACAAAATGCTAATTTCAAGCAACGGTGATCGTAATGACTTATCACAGTACTTGACTGATTCTAACGCACTTCTTTCTTTTTTTCCAAGAAAACAACCAAAAACCACATTGATGGCGTTCGTATGCTTTGCCGCATAACGCGACTGTATTGCGGCAATGCTGACTTCAGGAAACCAGCCACCACTGTGCAACATGGATCTGTGCCCATTTTTCTCGAAAAAATATCGAGTGCACATTAGATGTCCGCTTTGTGTAGGAGCTTGATGTTATCTCTACATTATTTTTCTACTTTGGACATATTGAAAGCGGGTCCACGTTTGATAGGGGCCGTGTTAAAATCGGGCAACTACTGCCAAACGAATCAGCGGTGTGCTTTGAGGTTTTTTCTGCATCTAGTTTAATTCGACCCACCGGATAATTCAATCAGTTTCATTGATCCCATCAGGGTGGAGTAAACGGAAGTCGACTGTAGTTGCTTAGTGGCTGAGAAGGGGAACTGAAGAACTATATTTTTCTGTAGGACACAACCACGTCAAGCCAACCAACAATGAAGCCAAGGATAGCGTAGGGGAAATTACCTGAAATGTACAAATGTTAAAGTAAAGGGAAATGAAAGCGGATGAACAGATAACTTGTCATAGGGGGGAATTGAACCCTCATCTTCTGCGTTAAGCATGCAGTTTGCTACCAGTTGAACTGTGGCAATGGCTGTTCTCGTGTTCACTTTCTTGGGTAGTTTGCGTATGCGTACAAGATCTGACCATGGGAGTTTTAGCCAGCAGCACTCTTGGCCTTATCATTTCTACACTTCAGTTAAAAAGCATAAGTAATTTCCCTGATGCTTTCGTTGGCTTCATTGTCTGTTGGGCTCATGTGGTTGTGGCCAACTACTTCATGGGGCCTGCAAGGAAATAAAGTGAAGGAAAGCGGCATGCATCATCACTTTTTCTTTTCCTTTTGTCCTGTCTCCGCTCGCACAACGTTTCACACCATGGCTGAGCAAGGCATTGAGCGTGCACAGGATGACACACCTGTTCAGAGGCCCGCCCAGTGAATGACGAAGGGTGCAGCAGTGAGTCGAGCTGCTGGTGAATCGGGGCAAAGTAGGAGTCAGCCCGGATGCGCTCCACCAGGTCATTGGACAGGCCTTTCTCCTTGACCTGGGCGGCCGCCTCGTGCGACAGGACGCGAATGCGCTCGTGGCAGTCCTGGAAGAAAACGGGATCATTGTACTCACTGCAGTACCCTACAGGTTCCACGGTCAGCAGCAGCCATTCGTGGGAACGTTAGCACAAAGTCTGCAGCATTAGAACGTTTTGGCATGTTGTTACAGCATCGCATTTCTGCTACTGCCGCATGGCAGTTGCATATTGCCTTGTGTCATCATTTAACTGCATTATGGCATTACGGATTCAGGGTGTAGACGAGCCGTATGTAAATATATTGAAAGATATCTATAGCAGCTCCACAGCGACCGTAGTCCTCCATAAAGAAAGCAACAAAATCCCAATAAAGAAAGGCGTCAGGCAGGGAGATATGATCTCTCCAATGCTATTCACAGCATGTTTACAGGAGGTATTCAGAGACCTGGATAGGGAAGAATTGGGGATAAGAGTTAATGGAGAATACCTTAGTAACTTGCGATTCGCTGATGATATTGCCTTGCTTAGTAACTCAGGGGACCAACTGCAATGCATGCTCAGTGACCTGGAGAGGCAAAGCAGAAGAGTGGGTCTAAAAATTAATCTGAACAAAACTAATGTTCAACAGTCTTGGAAGAGAACAGCAGTTTACAATGGGTAGCGAGGCACTGGAAGTGGTAAGGGAATACATCTACTTAGGACAGGTGGTGACCACAGATCTGGATGATGAGACTGAAATAATCAGAAGAATAAGAATGGGCTGGCTAATAAGAATGGTTTGGCAGGCATTCTCAGATCATGAAAAGCACGTTGCCATTATCCCTCAAGAGAAAAGTGTATAACAGCTGCGTCTTACCAGTACTTACGTATGGGGCAGAAACCTGGAGGCTTACAGAAAGGGTTCTACTTAAATTGAGGACAACGCAACGAGCTATGGAAAGAAGAATGATAGGTGTAACGTTAAGGGATAAGAGCAGATTGGGTGAGGGAAAAAATGCGAGTTAATGACATCTTAGTTGAAATCAAGAAAAAGAAATGGGCATGGGCAGGGCATGTAATGAGGAGGAAAGATAACCGATAGTCATTAAGTGTTATGGACTGGATTCCAAGGGAAGGGAAGCGTAGCAGGGGACGGCAGAAAGTTAGGTGGGCAGATGAGATTAAGAAGTTTGCAGAAACAACATGGCCACAATTAGTACATGACCGGGGTAGTTGGAGATGTATGGGAGAGGCCTTTTCCCTGCAGCGGGCGTAACCAGGCTAATGATTATGATCATCATCATCATTTTACTGGTGTCACTTTTCAATGGATTGTCACTGTTATTGCTTTGTGCCACACAGATCTACTGTAGCTTAAATTTTACAAACACCGTCGCCAGTTCTGTAGCAAAAGAGACGTGTATGATTAGGTTGAGTATACATGGGGACCAACGATTACCCTGTTGAGACATGTACAGTGGCACGATATAAAAAAGTTGGCACTTTACTTCATTCTATCGAACATTTTGTTGTACATGTATACTGAAATTTGAACTTTTATGCAATAAGTACAGTCATAGATGGATTTTTCTTACACAAAAGGAGCCGTACAATTTTCCAAATGATCGGGGCAATCGTAAAGAAATAAATTTCAATTGAAAAAGGAATCTCATTTGTTAAATTTGAGAGTCGCCAACGAAAGTTAGGGTTTCATGTTGTGCTGATGATATTTTCACATCTGCAGTAGAAGGCGAAGCCAGCAAAGCTTTCGCATCCATGCTGCAGGTGACGGTGCTGCCCTCAGTGGAATTTGGCTATTAAGAGGAGTGCAGGCAAAGGGGAACGAAAGCTTTGTCTACCTCTCACTTCAACGAGTCTCCGAAACTTGAGATTACGTACCCTCTGGAACTAAATGCACGGGAAACCAGTGCACCTTTCAAATAAACGTTTTGATATATATAACTTCGCTTGCCGCAGATTATTATAAAAGATAGCACAATTGGGGCACACACGTGCGTGCTCAGCCATGCTGACAGCCCTGTGTAGCGAAGGTCGGGATAGCAAACACATTCCCTTCTTATTACACGGTTGATCACATTACTACCATGTGTTTGCCCCCCCCCCTTACCCTTGCTCACATGTGAAGATGGCACACATCAAGTCACACTTCCTTCTCGGCTCACCGCTGCACGCTTTACCTCACACCTACAGCATACGTTGCTCGAGGCACAATATTCTTATCACACTTGAACTTTGTGCAGAACATGACAGTGAGAGGGCCTTGCTGCTAAGCTTCGGCAGTCACTCTTAGTTGTGCAGCGTGTGGTTTTAGAAGTGAACTCACAAGCAGTTGCGCGTAATTCCATCCGCATGTGTAGCAGCTGTTAAATTTCGTTATACGGAGAAACCTCATTACCATGAGGTTTACCATAACTTTTCATGAATCCCTTGCTTACCTCTTATAGTTTCAATGTAGAAATATTTAAGTGCTACAAACTTCAGAATACCAAACCTTCCAGAACGACAATCATTATTCAGTTTCTGTGTCAGGCTAACAGTGCCTCAATACTACAAATTAATATTTAAAAATCTGGGGTTCCTTAGATTTTCGTGTATTCTTCACGGCAGCCGGAGCAGTAGAGTAGCAGGCAAGGCACAGAATGCAGATGCCACAGTGCATCGGTTTGGAAAACCTGAGACAGTGCTGGAGGAGGTAAACACTGTGCAGATACTTTTTTTTTTTTCTATAGCGGAGGTGATGACACATCAGGTTTTCCAAGTGCATGCTCCGCACGGAGAAGTGTCACCTAGCAGCGGAGGCACTCCTCTTCCTTCTTTTGCCCTTCTTTCTGTGAACGTACTAGCACGCATGGAGTAAGGTAACCTCTACGCTCACGGGGATGCTACATGGTCCACTGTTGCACTTTGCAAGTGGTGTTGTTTACACACGCTTGCACTTTGAAATAGTTCAGGTGTCTGCCTCGAGCGAGACAGTTGTGGTGTTCAAGAAACATGGAGCTTCCTCTTTGTCAGTGATTTTATCGGTGTCAGTGGCTCTTGTGCGCACACCACTCTTGCTATACGGTGCTCCGGTAGCACGTAGCGGTGGAATAGATGGAAAATAGCAGCAGCGCAGGGCGAGACCCAACAGCAGCATTTTCGCGGATAGCTCATACAGTGACAACTGATGGGTTGGTGGGCGAAGTGGTTGATCTTGACGCTTTCACTGTGATGACCTTTCAGAATAATGAGCAAGTGGCCACGATCCCCTAAGTTCGTTATATTGAGATTTCACTGTATTGAGGCTCAACATACATGGTGTTTTATGGATTCAGACTGGGATACATAGCGCAAAAAAATTACACAGGGACAAGCAGAACACAGGACGAGCGCTTGTCCCTGTGTAATTTTTTTGCGCTATGTATCCCAGTCTGAATGCATACCACCAACAAGCCCAAACTTCTTCCCTGCTAAAGTGTTTTATGGACCTGACGTAAAAACTGAAATACTTTGTTGTACCCAGAATTCCGTTATATTGAAGTTCATTATGAGGTTTGACTGCGTGCATTATATGTATATAACAGATGGAACTAACCCACCATATCAAGTTCAACAGCCAAACATTGCTCTCCACTATTGTAATTCAAGGGTTGCTTCTTTTTCTGGGTGCAAATTCACCAGATAAAAAGTTACACTTGCATCTCGTACCTTTGGAATTGTTCAGCTCTGCACCTACACTACAATACTATAAGATGTGAGGAAAGGAACAGTCTCAGGTCTTCATCTGCCGTCGCAATAAAACGCCACGGAACTCTCTCACGTATATCTGGCTCGAGTCTCTCTCTTCAGTACCTGTCGGTTGCCGCCGGCCTTGACCATGGCCATGATGACATTCTCGGTGGCCATGAAGGGCAACTCCTGGCGTATGTGGGCCTTGATCACCTCGGGGTAGACGACCAGGCCCTCGGAGATGTTCTGCAGGGTGTTCAGCACCACGTCCGCCGTGAGGAATGCCTCCCCCAGGCAGATGCGCCTACGTGACGTGGAAGAGATTGCAAAGAAGTAGGTAAGTTTACAGGAATGCAACCTAACAAACGTTATGCTTCAACTACCATAGGTTTACGTTAATTCCGCTCTAACTAAGCTAGTGGCAACCACAGTTGTGTCAAGTATTTTCGGCGTTCCTGAAAATTCCTCGTATTGCAGGACGAACTGGCAAACTACATTTGGCTTAGGTGTGGGTTACCACATGGTTTTGCAATTGTTGCAGGGCTATGTTATGAACGCGGAATACAAATTGTGCTACGGACCATACGAAAGACGACACATTATGTTCCATGGGCAGTGATAAAGTTCTGTACGAGAGTGATGACGATAACCATAAAGTTCAGTTCCTACTATGACAAAGTAAACTTCACTCATTCAATCTTTTTCTGATTGCCAGGTACGCAACATTCTGACAAAACAGAGTGAACATGGATTTCTACATCATTTAGGTGCTCTAATGTCATTTCTACATTAGTTTTGTACAATTGACTTCCACTGATTCAATCCCGACAAGACGAACACAATTGATTGGATTACCTGGCAGCTTGAATTAAACTAGAGGCAGTATGCGGTAGTATGTGCCCGATACTAAAATGAAAAAAAAAATTAAATTATAGGGTTTTAGGTGCCAAAACCACGATCTGATTATAAGGCACGCCATAGTGGAGGACTCCGCAAATTTGAACCTCCTGGTGTTCTTTAACATGCACCTAAATCTTAATACATGGGTGTTGTTGCATTTTGCCCCCATCGAAATGTAGCTGCTGTGGCTAGGATAAATACTAACATACTCTTGAATCGAACGTGCACCCACTTTCTACGTATTCAAAGTAGAAAGATAACATAGAAATGCCATTAATGCTCCTAAACAAAGTGGAAATCGAAAGTGCACCCAATTATTTAGCAAGAAAGATGCCACATGCCTTTGATTATGGCAATAAGCAAAAGACAAAACCAGCGAACTTTACGTTCACAGAATGGAAATTAATTTACTTAATGAGCATTGTCATCACTCTAAAACAGCATTTACCACTGCCTATGTTGTCTGTATGCTTTAAAGTGCATTTGAGAGTACTGGATTTATTAAACGACTCCACAACAATCACAAACAAGATGGCTGTCCATGCCTAGACTAACCACTTCGCTCGTTTGCCCTGCGATGCATACAATTCTTCAGAATGCCAGAAACATGTGATGCAACTTGTTGCTAGGTTAGTATGTAAAATATAACGTATTTTGAATGAGTTTTTCGTAACTGAAGACTGAAAGCGGCGCATCGTTGCCGTCACACTATACTAATACTGCTACTGTTACCATCTTGTGATGGCACTGATGCTGGCTAGACTGGCTCTTGGTCTTTGGACTAGTCTTTGGTTTTATATCTGATAGTGCTACACAGGCTATTTCTGGTCCAACTTTGTTTGGGAAAAAGAATGCACATTATAACCATGTCAATAGCATAATCATTTATCGTGAGTTATCGTTTTCACTAGAAAATCTTCCAAGGGAAGACTGGAAATGGGCGTTTTCATCAGGAGACTTAAATGTGCATCACATATATGTATTATTAAACAATTTCAATGAAGGAGTCACTAAATGGGTCATCATAAGGGCCAGGCGTATGCATGCTGACCGGTCATGTTTTAATTATCCAGCAAAGCCCAATATTAGAAATGAGATAATGAAACTTAACTTAGGGCAATAGAAATGCGTGGGCATCAGCAATGTATGAAACCTAAAGTTGGGATAAAATTGACTAGAAAATCAAATTACCTGGAGTCAAATTAATGAAAGTTATCATACTTCGAAATCACAAAAGCTGGGTGCATTTTAGATTCAGGTGCAGGCTAGAATTGGGAAAATACTGCCAATTGATGTAGCCATATGTTTTTGCATTTTTTCAGCCTGTTCCAAACTTTTATCGAGCACGTTACTGTGCGTTTGGCAAGGTGGCAAGAACGAGCTTGTCAAGCACATAGCTGCACAAAAAACCACAAATTAAATCTGTGAGCAGCACAGAATCCCTGTTTTTGTGCCTAATCAACAAAAAAATATAAAGAAACAGTCGAACCCAACTATATTGAACTCGCAAAAAAACGCTTATCAGTTCGATATAGAGCATAATTTGATTTAAGCCTGCTAAATAATTGGATGTCATAAAAGCACATACCATTCATAAAATCACTTAATCGATGAAACTAGCTTAGTCTGGCATGAAATAGTCCTGTATTTTCTTCTGCTTGGGCAATTTTGCTGCCTGCTACACACGCACTTCTCCATGTTGTCTAAGGAGTCTGAGCAACTGAGGCAGCAACATTCCGCATTCACGCAGAAGCACCGGACTAGTGCAGCACACCAGTCACTTCGGAGGATGTGGGCAAAGGACCATTGTTGCTTTCGTCATTGTGCCCACTTTCACTTGTGCTGGGTACGATGTCAGCAATGTAGTCTCCGTTTTCGCGCTCTCCAGTGGTAACGACGCCATCATTCGCACTCACGAACTCGTCCACCATTGATTCATCAACAGCTCTGGAAATTCTGATAGCTCACTCC
This sequence comes from Dermacentor albipictus, assembly GCF_038994185.2. NCBI lineage: Eukaryota > Metazoa > Arthropoda > Arachnida > Ixodida > Ixodidae > Dermacentor > Dermacentor albipictus. Next base: position 43,225,900 of record NC_091828.1, on the reverse strand, counting down.
AAATTTCGGCAACATCGGCAACGGCTTCGTCGCATTCATCAGAATTTACAGTCATCGCAGAGCATGCGGAAGTCGCCACAGCTGAAGCAATTTCGTATGAACCACTCGTACACAGCCGTGCGTACCCGTCGGGCGCCACGGGCACCAGGCTGCGAGTTTGGCCGCTTTAGCCCTATCTCCCCCTTATTCTTCAAGATCGTGTTGAGAGTGCTCCTCGGAATCTTGTACACTGCGGGGATATCCGACTTATCACCACATTTGACCTGTTTTATTATTTCGAGCTTCACGACACAAGGCGAATTCTGCCGCTTCATCACAGCAACACTGCAGGAGAATGCCCACAAGGCACAAAAACAATGAACCAGAAAAGCAGTGAGACAACTCCCACTTTCGCCATCGTGCACGACCAGAGCACAGGAGCCTCCGATTGGCTGTCTGAGCAAACGTTGCTGGTGGGCCCGGATCATTTTTTGCAGGGCGCGTCAATGGCTCGTTCGAGGCAGCGCAGTCACAGTAGGGAGAGCGGTTGGATGGAGCCAGGCCGCCGGGTTTCCTCACCACCGTGAGGGAAAGCCAACTTCTGGGGGCATTTTTCCGCTGCTTGACGTTCGATATATGGGGAGTCACTGCTATTTTAGAGCACAGCTCTTTGGCGTCCGTTCCTGGGTTTCGCGTCGTCGTCGTCGTCGCCGTTGTCGTCGGCGTTGTCGGCGTTGTCGTCGGCCTCGTAACCAGCTCGCCGACGAATCTGCTGCTCCGCCGCCGCGCATGCGCGCTGTCGGCTCTCCGGGCGAGGGAGGATGATGGAAGGGAGGAGGAGAGACTGTGGAGGAGGGCTGGCTACACAAATGGCTCTTTGGCGTCCGTTCCTGGGTTTCGCGTCGTAGCTCGCCGACGAATCTGCTCCGCCGCCGCGCATGCGCGCTGTCGGCTCTCCGGGTGAGGGAGGATGATGGAAGGGAGGAGGAGAGACTGTGGAGGAGGGCTGGCTACACAAATAGCTCTTTGGCGTCCGTTCCTGGGTTTCGCGTCGTCGTCGGCGTTATCGTCGGCCTCGTAACCAGCTCCGCCCCCCTTTCATCCCCCCAGCGCTAGCAGCGACCGACTGATACCGCTTTCGTGTGTCGGCTACCGCACTCACGAAAGACGTCGTGCACTTCCTGCAACTCGCATTAACCGTCCATCGATCCACACCGATGTTAGTAGTGGGGGACTTTAATGTTGACATAAAGACAAACAGCAATTTCCTAACACTTATGCGGGAGAACATCCCGTTCCTCTCGCTCGTAACGCGTCCCACGGCTGTGACAACCTCGCGAGGCACTTGTATAGATCTCGTCTTTGAGAATCAAGCATTGGTGTACCAAGTCAAACATATATCAGTCTATTTCTCCGACCACAAAGCTTCCTTCATGACTGTCAAGAACTGTTAGTGGAGTCTTTGTTAAAGGAATACGTGTGAAAAATAAAAAAAAAATTCTGTGATAGCGCATACATGTGTTGCTCGATTTCTTTGCCTCAATCAATCGAAAAGGTGAAACAGCTTATTTGCTGCGCTCAAATTTCGCATTAGGAAGTAACGTAATCGTCGGTAATTTTTTGTTTGATGTAAGCATAATTTTTGCTATATATACTCATTGTAACTATACCATGTCCAGAAATCGTTCAGTATATAGAATAATTCGATGTAAACTGGTTCGATATAGTCAGGTTCGATTGTATTGAAAAACTGAAGCAAGAAGTGGGGACACAAATTATATGTAAATTTTGCCTTCAGGTGCAGCTTCACAGGCCACGAAGCCACACATACGGGGCAAAAGGTTGCATACAAATAAATCATTAACAGCCGCAAGGCTCCACACCTCGTAAATAAATCAGTCTACGCGACATGGGCGCGCAGCTGTGTGTCGCCATAGAACATGTAGACGCACCGGTTGGCGCTGTCGTCGAGGGTGCGCTCCATCCACTGGGTGGCCTGCGTGGTGAGTGGGTCGGCCACTAGCGCCATCAGGTGGCGCGACAGGGAACAACACCGCTCGCTTCGCATTGGGTTGCGCTTGTACGGCATCGCGGACGACCCAATCTGAGTCTTCTCAAAGGGCTCCTCCACTTCCTTCATGTGCGCCAGCAGCCGGAGGTCGGTGCAGATCTGTGCATACAAAAATGACGCGGTGAGAGATAGGCAGGTCCCTAACCTCTCATTACCCAAGCACATTCAATGCAGTTAGCATTGTTCGAAAACTTTACCCCCTTCGCAGTGTGTAACTAACCTCTTTCAGCCAGTGAGCCAAGTTGTCTACTAGCTTGTGACACTAGTATGCTGGTTGCTGTCTTCCTGGGCAGACAATGTGGGCCACTGGGTATGTACCCGAATAGACAAATTGGGTCACTGTGTACGTGGTATTGGTACTGTGTACGTGGTAATCCAAGCACTGGGCTACGACGACATCTGAGAAACTATCAGGACCAATGTGCATGAACAAATCCGTAAAATGCTTCCCACGTCCCAGCCTCAGGTCGCCTCGATCGCTGACATAGTGAAAGAACTTTAGCGGTCACTGGGAGTTCCGAATGTACAGCATGGAACGGCCAGAAGCAATGACCTATGCTGCCGTCTCCCGCAGCCAGGATCTGCATTCGCGCCAGCACCCAGTAACACCAGAATTCCATCGCCAGTCACTGCCAAACCATCCTCCAGTCAGCCCATGCAGTACTTCAAAGATGATGGACATATAGCGTGACCGCGACCACCACCCGTTTCCTCGCAGTGCTATCACTGCGAGGAAACAGGCCATGTCTACCGCCGATACCCGTACCGTGAGATGGGACTACAAGGCTTCACCATCAATGCACGGCATACACAGGTGGGTGAACAACCACGATCCATTACCGGCTACTTGGTCACAATGCAGTGGAGAGCCCGGCAATCTTCCCGTTTGCAGTTTCCAGGGCCACAGTGTCTACCGCTGTCATGTTGTAGTGACAGTAAAAACAGCACAGTGTCATAGCTGCCAGTTACAATATTAACTCTTTATTGGGTGAATTTGCGCCCAACAAAACTTCTGTGGCCACAGTGCCAACCATACACAGGTCCAACCCGTGCCTTGTCAGTTAGCCCTTATTTGGAAAACTAAAAGCAGCAACCGATGGCGGTGCGGTTGCTGTTCACAGAATGCATAAAAGCCTCTGCTCCCAAGCATGGCACATAAAGATCGAATTCGACGATGTAGCAATGGAGCACCACCATCTCAACGAAGCTTTAAAAGAAAGAACATGCCACCTAAAGAAAATGCGCAATGTGATAAAACAATAGTGGGACAATATGAAGCAGGTATGACTCACTGCCACGACCTAACTGCAATGCAAGAGGAAGAACCACCGATCTCAATGTGCTTTTCAATGGCCCCGAAGTCACAGGTGACTTTAGTATACAAGACAGAGGAGCCGACTATTTTGTCACCAGTGGATCATTCGCCGCCAAGTTGAAGAAAGTCAAGAATGCGTGGGAAAACCCTAAAATCCGCACAGCTGGAAGACACCTGATAAGACCAACTGCAATCTACATGGCAAGAGTTACAATTCATAACCAGGCTTACCCTGTGATGTTTGTTATCCTGCAACAATGCTTACAGGACATAATACATGGCATAAGCTTCCTCAACCAACATGGCACAGTCATCAACTCAAGATCCAAGTCGATAATGTTGTCCAATGGACCAAGCGATACCGCCGTTGAGGGCCCTCAGTTACCATGCCTTGAATGTGCTCGAAGACTAAGTCAGCATCTCACTTCACGCCAGCGTCACCATTTCTGTTGGCACCGAAACATTTGCAGACATAGAAAGCGTCATCAAGAGCAACACACATCTAGTGCTCGACTGTGAAATTTGCATCGCAAGAGGAATTGTGCAACAGCATGAAGGAAAAACTAAGGTGCTGCTGACAAACTTCAGCAAGAAGTACAAACATCTGAACAAGGGCACGACAGTCACATACGTCAAGGAACTTGTGGAAACCAGCAACGCGCTTGTGTTCTCGGATTCTGCCGCATCTACCTCAATGACCATAGTTCCCAAACCAGCCTGGGACATCAATCAAAGCCTTCCCATGAGTAATCAGCAACAGCTCAAAAGTGCAATCAATCAACAAGCTGATAAAATGCTGCATGACGAAACCATGCAGCGATCCAAGAGCCCGTGGGCATCTCCTGTTGTTTTATTGAAAGAGAAGGATGGTACCGTGCGTTGTTGCATCAATTATCATCGCCTGAGCAAGATCACAAAGAAGGATGTGTACCCCTCCCACGGGTATACGATGCATTGGGCCAGCTCTGCAACGCTAAGTATTTCTCATGGATAGATCTCAGAAATGGCTACTGGCAAATAGGAGTCGACGAGAGGGATCATGAGAAGACCGCCTTCACCACCCCAAACGGCTTCTACGAGTTCAAGGTCATGCCGTTCAGGCTGTACTGGGCAGCTGCAACATTCCAGCATGTGATGAACACAGTATTGGCAGGATTGAAGTGGCAGACCTGTCTTGTTTACTTGGATGACATCGTTGTCTTTACTGAAAATTTCGCCGATCACCTTAGGCGGCTTGCGTCAGCAGTACAGGCCATCAAGTCATCAGGGCTCACTCTGAAGCTGGAGAAGTGCCACTTCCCTTACGATGAGCTTCTATTCATGGGCCACACCATCAACAAATCTGCAATCTGCCATAGTTAAATTTTCATAGCCTGCCGACAAGCAAGTGCACAGGCTGCTTGGCCTGTGTGCCAATTACAGGTATTTCGTCAAGAACTTTTCACGCACCGCCGAGCCATTGACCCATCTCACAAAATCTGACGTCGAGTTCAAGTGGGAGATGCCGTAGCTCGAAGCATTTCAAGAACTGAAATGATGCCTGCAGTAGCCGCCAGTTCTCGCAAACTTCGACGATGACCCCGATACTGACATCGTTAGCATGTGCTCCATAAGCTCCAAGATGTGTTAAAGGTGCCCATTTGTACGCTAGATGTCTCTAAAATGGCCGGAATACCTTGCGGCATCGTCTTTACCATGCAGTAAAGCTCATGATGATTCTGTTGTCACTCATTTTTCAATCGCTCAATTACAGTGTGTGCTCATGTCGTATTCTATCATCTGCATTTTCTTAAAAACAGGATTCGCAAAAGTAGCTCTCGATAATTTTCTTTTTTTTCTCGCTTTTCGGGTAGCGGTGTCCAGGAATGTTCTATGAAAACTTTGTTGAAGAAACAAATGTGCCCGCAATGGACTTTGTTGCAGTGGTAATTTCAGTGCACAAAGTTTTAAGGAACACCAAATGGGAATAAAAAACTCCATGTGCTGGAAATTTCAATTTCGGGTAGCGGTGTCCAGGAGTGTTCTATGAAAACTTTGTTGAAGAAACAAATGTGCCCGCAATGGACTTTGTTGCAGTGGTAATTTCAGTGCACAAAGTTTTAAGGAACACCAAATGGGAATAAAAAACTCCATGTGCTGGAAATTTCAATTTACCGGTATTTGTTATGCAAGGATTCGATCGTATCAATTGTTGTGGATAACAGCGTGCAAATAAGTTAACACACTCACCTTGTGAACCGAGGCACCGAGGCTGGCCAGTGCCGCGAGGCAGTCGATGTCGACCTTGCGACTGTAGGTCTGGCCACAGATTATGTAGGCCCTGCAAAGTGTCAACATGAATCGGCAGCAATCCAGAAGCATCCCTCACTTTATCAGAACATGATACACACAGCATCCCATGTGGTCACAAGAGCCGGTTGCAAAAATGGCGCCCAGCATGCAACTGGAGCACAGAACATGTAAAAGAGACACATCATTTGCTAGGAAGCTATGCTGATCATAGCATGATTTGGGTAATTACTACGAGATGCTTTAACATGCCAAAGTAACAGAGGGGTTACGAGGCACCGCCACCAGGATCACTGCATAAAATGCAGGAAAAATTTGTACTTGTGACATTAAAGGGGCCTCACAAAATTTTTTTTTAAACATGGCAACAGTCATTTCATCTACTGCAGAACACTGTCATGACCACTTGTGCTAAATCTTATGCTAGTACACGCATTGCACAGAGCCTACAATTTTGCTTGAAAGACCACACGCAGACCGAATGCAACCAATTTTGAATGTGGCTTCGCTAAATATAAAAATTTATAACTTATGACCAGGGGGTAGACACGGGTAGGACCCAGGTAGACATTTATGACTTCACGAACAGTCAATGGCAAGAGCTGAACTGCCTTCTCCAGAAAACAATGCCGTCGTCCCAAGCGTTTTTTTTTTCTTTTAGAGCGTAGCTCTTAGGCGGCCATTCCTGCGTTGAGCGTCGGCATCTCTTGTAAGGAATGTAACCAATATTACATAGCTGAGATTAAAGGGGCCATGAACCACCCCTTAGGCTTGGTGAAATCACATAGCCTGCGGGTAGCATAGGCTGCTGTGAACACCTCAGCCAAGTTTTGCTGTTTTACGTGGTGTGTGGAGCTCGCAAGCAGAGCGCCAAAGCCACCTTTCTCTCAAACATTCTCTTTTCAATGGAAGCCTGCTCCTCATTCTCTTCTGGGCACTTTATATCATAATCAAGTGGATTCCCATATGCGGCTGCTATTAGTAGCTGCTGTCTGCTACGTAGCATACATACTGCGGCCACCGCGGGCTGCCACCACAAGTCCACTCGCTAAGCACACTGCGGCTTGCTGAAGACAACTGTGTTTGGCTTACGTTTAGCACGTTGTAGGCACCTATGTTAACATCCAAAATTACATTTGAACTGCGTGCCACGGTGACATGTAGAAGACTGAGCATTGTGGGCATGCCCTACTCCGCTGTAGCCTTAACAGTGCAAGGCATTGAAGAAGGAACGGGAGCACAGTGGAGGCCATATTTGATTATAAATAACTCCGCTTCTGCTGAATGCACTGAAGTACATTTAGTGGCAAAATATTTCTGAAATAGTCCATTTTCACTTCAAATGCTTTCCTTCAGATCTATTAAAAAGTGGGTCAGGGCCCCTTCAAGAGGAAGTAGTGGAGTTGGGCAGGCCATGTGATGTACAGAGCAGATAACTGAATGTCTATTAAAATTGAGCCCCGATATAACAAACACAGATATAAATATTAATGCGGATCCCATGCACTGTGGGAATCAGTGTAAACAAAGCTTTCCGTACTGTTTGCATTGATTGACGATAATTGGTGGTGATGTTGACGGCAGATGTTCCAAGTTTATCAGCCCTCGGTACAACACGAGAGCAGTGAGGTGATGTTAGAACATCACCTTGCTCACACTTGTGTTTGTCTACTTAGCACACAGAACACACAATGAAACATGTTTGCTCGAGGCGTCGTCGTGTGCCATTGTTCGTAGCCTGCGAGATCAGCACTGTTAGTGCCTCACAAGTGTTGATTTGCTGGACAGCCACTCTTGCAGTGTCGTCTCAATGCTGCGGTGCTTTAATGCAGCTTTGCGTCTGCGCACCCTACGTCAATCATCCGCGCGCGCAGACTTGCAGCAGTGCATATTTTTCAGAAACAGCACAAACGCATGGTGCCGTACCATGAATGTATATTTCTCCAGTGTGCCCGTATCTGTTGCTATGCCTAGTAGTAGCATGTCCTGTGTTGAAGCGGCTCTAAACGAGGCATGCTTTCCGACGTTTCCTTTCTCATGCTCCTGCCATGCAGACGGTACATGCACTCAACCAACCCCTGTGCTACACGCAAGACAGCAACAGCAGCAGCGGAAAAGTTGGAGGAATAGGCAAAGAAAGCTTTGTTTTAAGATTACCTGATATAACAAAGAATAATGTAAAATATGTAATTTTGGGGGGCCTATACCAGCCTGTACACCTATAACAAAAAAAGAAAAGATTTAAATTATGGGGTTTTACATGCAAAAACCATGATCTGATTATGAGGCACGCCATGGCGGAGAACTCCAGAACAATTTGGACCACCTGGGGTTCATTAACATACGCCTAAATCTAAGTACTACATGGCTCTTTTAGCATTCTGCCCCCATCAAAATGTGGCCACCATGATGTCTATAACGAATATCAGATATAACAAAGGTATCTTGCATTGAATGCAAATTCGTTATAAGAAGGATCAAGTGTAGATTAACAGAACGGTTGCCAAGGGAAGGAAAACACAGTAGGGGACCAGGTGGAGCAATGAAATTGGGAAATTTGCAAGCATAAGATTGTTTCACATGGCACAATTGGGGCGAAAAAAATCGTTCTGATGCACACGTCGCAGAGCGATTTTCACCGACAAATTTCATGTGCATTTGGGGCAGCACAATTTCAGTCGCAGCGATGCGCAAGGTTGGCCCCTGCTCACAAAGCATCCATGCCTGCATCGTTAAATGAAAACAACATGTAAACTAGCCAAATAGTATTGAAATTTCCTATTATTATTCAATAATAGAATAAGTACACCATTTTTTTATGTTTAAGAGTGTTGAGTCTTTACAACAGCTTGCGGATGCGGTGAGTAAGACGCTGCACAACACCACTAGTATGAGCCTGCAGCTTGTGCGGCGTCGGTGGGCTAGTTCCGTTTAGTACATTCTAGTTTCGTTGTTACTATGGAAGCCACAAGTTTTTTCCTGGAGGAGTATTTGCGTTTGCACAAGAACAAGCTACTACTGAGGGTGCATGTACAACCAGCTGGCACAATTTGTAGCGATGAAGAGGTTGACGATGGTGGAGATCAAGTGGGTACGTGCCTTATGTTGAGGCGGCATCTGCTCCCGACCTGGATAGCGCGCAGCTTCTCCTTTTAAACAAATTGCGTAAGCGCAAGAAAAAAAAATGTTTATGAAGCTCCTAAGCTGCAGGCGCTGGTGGGTACGCCGTATTAGAACATAACTAAAACTGGCACATGTCATTGTTCCACAGAGCTACCAATGCGTGGTAAAACAGGAAAGCGCCTATTTTGACGGCGCTTTGTTTCGTCACACATTGCCCCTCCCACATCGCGCCGATCACTGCGACTCAGTGACGGCGCGACCAACTTGTTGGAATCTAGTCACAGAGAGCCCACGACTTCACAGCGGTCGCAGAGTGACAGAATTCACTGTCTCTGAGTGAAAATCGCGCCAAATGAAACAGCCTGTAGCATGCAGCCAGTGGATGCAAGACAAAGGTAATGACAGATCACTGGTCTTCATGCTGAAGCACATTTAAATAGATTAATGATGGTGACGTCATGGCAATGCCAGAAGAGAGAAGCAGAGGGGAAACAGACGCAGGAGAGAGAGAACGGAGGAAGTCCAAGCGTACTTTTCGAATCCGGCCATCTTGGTGACAAGCCGATCGAGTTCCTGCACCTTGGCGTGGTCACCGTCGAAAAGCTGCAGGAAGCTGGCCTGGGTGCCCGTGGTGCCCTTGACGCCGCGAAAGCGCAGGTCCGCCTGCGCTCGCTGCAGGTTGCGCAGGTCCATCAGCAGGTCCTGCACCCACAGGCACGCCCGCTTGCCCACCGTCGTCAGCTGCGCCGGCCTGTGCACATGCCACAGCAGAGCTGTGAAACACGACTCGAGCAGCTGAGCATCTTAGCTCTTTCGTTACTGCGCCTGTAGAAATCGGTCAATTTGATCGAAAGCTTTTCTAAATGCTGTTAAACATTTCAGCTGAAATTCTACTAGCAGCGTCATGCACCATCTGAAATTATGACTGAGCTTTAGCTGTTTGTCTGATCTGACCATTTTTGGCAGGTCTGGAAAAATAAAACTGACAGGAAGTATTGTCAAAGCTAGCCTCCAGTGCTCTTAGCACTTCCACAATAACATGACTCAGAATTTGCGCTTTGGTAAACTCAGCATTGTGATTCTTAAATGACAGTAGTATGGAGACACACAAGCTTTTCTCGGGTTGTCTAGTTTGCCAATCTGACATATAGGCTTAATGAGACCGACAGAACTGATATAATTATCTGGTGGGTCTAATTAAACAAAAGGCAGAAAAAAATGACAAAACACACTGCTGATTCATTTGGCAGTATTTGCCCAATTCTAACGTGCCCCCAAGTCGAACGCTCATTCACTTTTTATGTGTTCAAAATAGAAAACTAACACAGAAGTCGCATTGGAGCTCCTAAACAAAGTAGAAATGTAATATGCACCCAACATTTTAGCAAGAAAAATGTAGCAGGCCTGCGATTCTAGCAGTTAAGAAAAGGTGATATCAGCTAACTTTACTTGCACACATTACAAATTTAGTTACAATTAATGTCCATCGATGTCACCCTCACCGTCCATGGACCTCAATCATAGCACATTGCACGTTTGACATTCCACATTTGTTAACTCTGCAACAATCACAAACGGGAATGTGGCCCACACCTGGATTGACCACTTCGCTAGTTTGTCCTGCGACCCACGCATTTCTCTTGTACACCAGGGATACAAGCCGCAACTTTGTCGCCCATCGCTCGGCATGTGAAATAACATGTTTTGTAATCATAGCCTGAAAGTAGTGTCACTGCCACCATCTGACAATGGTGATGATGATAGATCGGTAGGCTAAGAGCACCATGAATGCTGTTTTGTGCGTGACTACCCCATGCAGGCAGTTTTCAGAACAATTTTCTTTCTTTACAAAATGTGTGCCTTAGAAACAGGCAAATAAAGTAATCATTAATTGTTTGCATCGATTTTAATTTTAATTATTTGTTTTCATTAATCATTAACCATTTTCAAATAAAAATTTTCCTAGAGTAAATCGAAAATGGGCTTCTTCGATGGACGATAATTTGTACTTGACATACTCGCTGTCCCCTAACACTGCCAAGACAGACTCTGCAACCACTGTCGTCGTGGTTGGGGTCACTATTGGGGCCTGGTGCGATTGTGCCAACCATTCAATTTCGAGGGCCATATCGGCATCTAAATAAATAAATTTTCGGCACAGGGTAATGTATGGGCCCCAGCCAGAATCTTTGATTAAATAGATCGAAAAATCTAATTAGCTGACCTCATATTAAAGTCCACCGTATAAACTATCAAAACAATCTTAGCAAGGATGTCAGAGTGATAACCGTCCAATTTTGTAGATAACTCTTAAATAGTACTAAGCAGACAACAAAATTGTGGCCTACATACAAGACAACCTGTAGGTGGACCGTTCAAGCAGTTTCTATAGCGAGGCAGTTAAACAACTCTATCAAAATCTTTGTTTCACTTACTGGAAGTGCGTGTACCCAAGTGTTGGAATCGTGGCGTACTCAGTCGCAAACTTTGCAAGCCGCTGGATGCAACGGGCAAGCTGCAGCGAAGAGCAATGGTTATTGAATCGTCCCAACAGGTTTTGCAGAAACTCACAAGGTGTAGGTAGGTTCATGAAAGAGAACTGTTTTTCTTTACAAGGGCACAGTATGGGTTTACTTCTGGTATGCCTCACTGATTGATTTACTGTTTGATTGATTGGCTTTAACATGCCAAGGTCCCAAAGATTCATATGGCTGTAATAAGTATACATGAGTGCTCTCAGTACACGCATCAGCAGATCTTCCAGTACTAAAATATGAAAAATACTCCACTCAAAGACAAGCAATACTCAAAGTTGGTTAAACAAATACTAGAAACAGCATTTATTTACGAAACATTCATGCAACAGGGGCTTAAATTTCTGTTGCTATCACCCTGTTTCTATGGAGTAGGTGGCCATGATATGGCTAGGTCTTAAACAAGCAGGTTTTAAAATAATGACTAAAAATTGTGTGCTGAATGAATTCCTGTGCAATCACTTTTGCCCTAAACTTGATGCAAATCAAAGGTAGTACTAAAACTACTGGCACCATTATCACAACTGTAAACAAGCTATAAAAGTAAGGCACTTCACAACAGATATGTAAAAGACAGAAGGTATGACATTGTAACTGACATACTGCAGCAGTTCTGACACAGGCAAGCATTTACCCTGACATACACTTTCCTATGTTTAGAGGTAGAAACTTCTACTAGTCATTTATAATCACAGATGTGTTTACAAGCATTGTACTGAAAGCATTTTGCGTTGGTATGTGCAGCTTCATGTTTTCTCATAATATAACAGTGGCTTATTCTGGTTGGTTCGCACACTATAAGATGTAGCAGCAGCTTGCAACCTAGCTACAAATTTTGAGCTCTCATAATTTGTGGTACTGATAGCAAACACACTGCACATTTTCCTATTCCAAGCACTTTTGCCGAGCTTGAAAACATTTCAAGCATATACCTACAGGAACAGGAGTAACACATGAGCACGCAAGAGCAACACGTGTAGCATGCACTTACCTTGGGCAGAAGGATTCCAAATGCCTCCTTGAGCTGGATCAAATCCTGCACCAGAGACAAGCACCAGTTACGAATCCGTCGTGTCACTAAAGATCACGCCAACGGCACCACAAGATGACACAGCAGTATTATTAGGGTATACACTCTTTTTGTCATTGAAACAAGCCTAAAATTACATGGTACATCAGCGAATAGCCACAACAGTGAAAATCCCCAGCGGAAACCAAATAAACACACTCATAATGTCACACATTATCGACTGCATTTGCACAAGGATGTAGCAGTATTCTCGAGCAATCACTTTTGGGGATACAATCACTTTCACAAGATCCTGGGCGACTCGGCACCAGATGCATTGCAATATCCTTCACTGTCCCTTTGTACCCGATTAGGTACCTTGCCTTTAGTCCTCTTCGAAATAAACTCGTAAGAGCCTACATAAAGTAATGATTCCATATATAAAGTCAGATGCTTGTGGAACTATACAGGAGTGGTTTTGTGATATTCTGTCAAAATTTACACCAATTTGATCCAATCCCTTGCCTTGCCACACATGAGAAGAGCACCTGCAAAGGGCAGTTCCAGATATGGCAAGTTGACACAAAAACCCAGTATGCAGCATCAACGTGTGCCAGCCTACCACACACTATTATACGCTCATCTCTGCGCTTAGACCAAGAAAACATTTTTTTACAACAACAAATGTAAGCAGACAGTTAATTTTCCCGCTTACATGTCTTCAGCACTTAGCCAGTGTATATATAAGCAATAATTTCTTTTTTTAATGTTCTAATGAGAATTGCCAAAAGAAGCACCATTGGCTGTATCTGAACTGCACCAGCCGAGTTGTCTGTGGCATTCCTTTAATCTGTGGCAAATGCTATATCGGTCAAACAGGAAGGTGTGCGAATGACCGGTTTAGAGAGCCCGCCTTGAATATTAATAAAGATGGAAAGAATGCATTTGGCGGATCACGTGAACTCTTGCGGAGGATGTGAGGCATTATTTCGTGTCGCAAAGTTTCTTGGTAAATGCCACAGTAAACAGAACCACTTGATACTGAAAGCATATCACATAAAAAGGAGGGGCGAAGGTTGCATCACTGAGCCTTCGTTAAGTCTGTACACACAAAAGTTTGCATACCTCGATGCGCATATGAATTAATCAAGCATTTCTTATACATATATTCATATCTTGTATTTTTTTCCATAAATGCATCTGCAATTGTGCTTTTCACAGGCATATTTCATGTCAATGTTGTCAAGTAAGCCGTTGCAAGCAGTGCCTGTCCTGTGTATGACCTTCCTTTTGTGCCGTGTCTCGTTTGCGTGCACGCCTTAAAAATATTTTTTTAATATGCACCAACTAGGCCCACAGAAAGTTCTTCTAAGCCATATTACTTGAAACATCATGAAAACATCTTTCCTGCCACGAACTTGTTCAGCTGTCATCCCACAATTTTGTTCTATAAATTACATGCTAACATCACTCACACTAATTAAATGGTTTGAAGTTTCCTGCTGTAATTCCAATTTTGAGTTGCCAAAAGTTCTCCCTAATCACGGAAAACAGACATTAAAAACTGACAACTTCATTCATGCCAGTAAAAATGTGGAATGGTTTGCCATATTCACTAAAATCTTAATCACCATTTGTGCACCCGAACTCAAGCACAAGCATTATTACCTGTATAACTAAATGTTATTTACTTGTTATTTACTTTCTTATATTTGTATCTGTAATGCTACTTTTCTTTTTTGTATGTAATTATAGCAAAGTATTCTGACTTCACACCTGTTGTACTTTCGTTACAATGTACTATGTTGCATGATACAGTTTGTTCTTTTTCATTTTTTGCTTATAATGTTCTTTGTAGTTTCCTGAATTTTTCATGTTTTGCCATTTTTATTATTAACAGAGGGTACCCCTGAAGTTTTAACCTTCATCTGCTTATTATCTGCAATTCATTCATTGTCCTTTGAAAGGCTAATAAACTGAATAACAACAAATGACAGACAGTAAAACAAAGTACTAAACAATAGAGAATCTGCCCAGACTGCACAGCATAAACTGCAAGGGCATAGCGTACAAACATATTGACATTCCACCCTCAACAAAATGCACAGTCAAACCTCCATATAACGGACATGGATACAACTAAGTTCATGTAAAATGTTTCTTGCCAATATCAGTGTGTTGGAAATATATGCTTGTAACAATTGTGGGATATAATACACATAGTTTTGCGACAAATCAGACTTCGTTATAACGAGGTTCAACCGTAGTTGGCAATAAAACCCGCAATGGCACACCCAGCAGCAGTTTGGCACAGACACTGAGCAACGATTGGCGAGTTGTTAGGCAAGATGGGCACGCACCGTGTTGTCGCCAACGTAGCAGGAGGTGGCCCCCAGGTGGATGATTGGTGCCGCCTTGGGGCACTGCTTGGCAAAGACGTGCACGTGGGCCATCACGTCGTGGCGCGTCAGGCGTTCTTCTTCAGATGCCGCTGCAAAGTCAATCTCATCCACGTGGTCCTGCATCTCCTTGATCTGCTCGTCAGTGATGGGGAGCCCCAGGGACTGTGCGCGAGCAAGAGAGTGCAACGTGACTGAACAGCTGATTGATTTATTGATTGATCGATCAACCAAATCATCAGCTTTAGCATCCTAAAGGAAGACAGACATAACAACTAGCAACTTCTGACTAATTGCCTGCACAGGTGTTCTTTAGCATGCACACCCGCACTCAAGCAAGAGAGCGCAATGTGGCTGAACCAGGCACAGGCCATTGGTTGACTAATGCAACACAGCCACTCTATGGAACGGCTCCAGATTATTTTGGAATGTGTTGAGTACAACTAACAGCCACGAAAGGACACGCTAGGCAAGGACAATGGAGTGCAAACTACCAACTGCTTATTGTCACTGAAACGTTGCCCATATATGAGCTGCAATCACGAAAGCGTGTGCAGATGCTGAAGTTAGAAAGTCCAAAACAAAAACAAAAAAACAAACAAACAAAGAGAAGCTGGGAAGATGGAATGAACACAGTGACAAAACAGCCAGTATCTCGCACGATTAGCTCTCACCAGGTCTTTTTCTTCGTCAAACAAGCACCTAATACTAAGTATGCGAGCTTTTTTTTTTTTTTTTCGTTCCATCTTTATTGGAATGTGGCCACTACGAGGTGTGGAATCGAACTTGAGACGTCATGCTCTGCAGTAGGATGCCATGTCGGCTGTGCCACCACAGCGAGCCATCGTGCTAATTCACCTTCTGGAAATTCCACATAAGGTCGAGACACTCTATAACAAAGTTGCTCTTGACACTAAATACCTTCATCACATCCAACATTCCTTATAAGCATGCATATCTGTTACGCACTGATATTGATGAGGAATACTTCATCGTACCTGATAACTCATGATATTGAGGTTCAACTCTACATACGACCTCCAGTGAGACCCATGAAACATAAGACCTTTCATCTTGCTAGGATCTTGCTGCTTTCATCTTGCAAGGCGTGAAGAATTCTGCCCATTCACGTTGTTCCTAGTATGTACTTTTTTTTTTGCCTTCAGCTTCAGTGAGGTTAGCAAAATGAAATAGATTGGGGTCACACAAGGGCACAGGCTGTCAAAGAAGCCTATGAATGCTAGCATGACGTGCACGACAACAGCTGTGCCTGCATTTTAGGCAAGGCACTTGCCATAAGTACCACAACATCTTGCTACTCTTAAGTACCAAACGCAACTGGCAACAGCACACACTGGCACACAACACAGTAGCTTGACTCTGAAGTAGTAGCGGTGTGCAAATGTTAGGATGTTTCAAATAATGAAGCATTTATACAAAAAATAAGAAGCATTCAACTTCCCAAGCAGAGATACAATAATTTATAAATATTTATCAAAAATGTAAAGGTTGGTCCAGCTTCACAGCAACAATACTGGGCGCTTGCAAGACAATCCTGAAAAGTAAACACACTAAAGCGATTTGTACGCGACACCTTGAACGGCCTGGTGCCAGCTCAAACTTACTGAAAGACTGCCATGAGCAAGAAGAATGCGGGCATTTGAGGGGCTAAATTTTTTGTTAGTCCCAACCATAGCAAGTGACAGAACACAGGGTCTCTTTGAAGGTCCCCTGGACAATGCTGAGCTGCTTTTTTTTTTCTCTCTTAATGCATGCAAACTCTGAATGCTTAGAGTTTTTCCAACTGAATTTCCCAATTTTACATTCCACCTAACCGGAATTCTGAGGCTACAAAGAAATGTGTTTCTATGCTAGTAGGTGTGGAATATAGGACATATGCAGCCTCGTCTGCATAGCAAAGCGGTCTTTAAGGAAATAAAACTGAATTAACTGAACTGTGTTTCAGTGATCCCTAACAGTGGGGAAAACATGCATTTGTGTTCTCTGTGCTAAAGATGCAAGGTGGTAAGGCATTAGTGCATATTCATAATAATAATAAAAAGATTCTGTTGTTTTGCATGTCAAAACCACAATATGATTACAAGTCATGCCATAGCGGAGAGGGTTGGGGGTCTTCGGATTAATTCTGACAACACAGTTCTTTAGCGTGCACCCAATGCACGGTACATGGGCATTTTTGCATTTTGGGCACATTTAAATGTGGCTAGGATTTGATGTTGCATTCTCGGGCTTAGCAGCACAACCATGGCCAGTCATATGCAGAATTATATAACATTGTTTGTAGACACTGGTAATGATGCTGTAGATGAAGTAACATCAGTTAGATTTCTCACTCTAATTTCTATGCCTCTGTCCTATGCTCTTGCACATGCCAAAGTCAGCAATGTTTACCACATCGTAAGGTGCACTTCAACACACGTTCACTTTAGAAAAGAAACAATTAGCAAAATTTCAATGTACAAAAGCGAGTTTTATAAGAAAATTTTTTTATTTACATTCAATTTGGCAAAAACGTTTGATGAAGCCTCTAGGATTAGTACCCATATACCCCTACGACCTAACTTGTACGTAACACGTATCAATGTTTGTGCTACTTTGCATGAAATGGAGCTATCCTCTTAAGACACAAATTATGATGGACTGTTGTGAGACGTCTCAAAGTTACACAATCTTATGCTATGGCAATGCAGACTCTGTCAGAAGAAATTTAACATTGGAGAATGATCATTTATAGATTTTCTAATGAGCCGTTGTCATTACAGAACAGCTCAATGTCAATTAAGCATTAAGCCAGACATGTTTCATTTTCATAAAGGGAACTGTGTCACTAGCTCAAAGCACATGCACAAGTTAATTATCATTTGCAGGCATTATTAGAAAGAATACGCTTTTCCCACCATTGCTGAAGGAGCATGAAGAGTTAAATTTCATTCCATTCATTACCACTGAAGGGCTTAGAGGCACTACATAACTTCTCGCCAAGCACGCTACTGCCCTTGTAAAGTCGTCCTGTGCAGCAATAGATGTTCGCTCTTGGGTGAAACAGCCACATGATTTCAGTGAAGCAGGGAATTTGGAAAATATGTTCACGCAAACATGAATGACAAGGGCATACAGAGGTACTGAGTATGCCCAGTGCCTGTGCATGTCCTGATCACCACCAATGTTTGCATGAAAGTGTTTTTTTGCATGTGAGCTGCTGCACCAATGTGATCGTGGATCACAAATTCTCCCATCAGTACCTATTAAGCCACATTAGGCGAACAGAGGGTTCGGTTTACCCACAACTAAATTTCTGTGGTTTCCTTTTTTTTCCTTGGCCTCACTGCTGTACGTAGCTGACAAAAATAATTCAAGCAGCTTAGTTGCGACAAGAAAAATGGAGTACAGAGGCATGTTTCAGTTAAGCTTTATGAAGAGAGCATTTAATCCAATGTGACATAGGCAGTTTGGTTGCGAATAATAGTGATCTATGTTGAATGAAAAACTTTATTGCCACAAAGAAGGTATACCGGCGAAGGTGGAGCTCTCAGTCCAGGGCCCCAGTGGCCTTTGCCATCTTGCTAGCTCTGTCGATCAGCTTGAGCTGTTCTTCAGGCTTCGAGCAGGATAGCGCAGCCTCCCACTGCTCCGGTGTTGGTGTTTTGTGTAATGGCGCTACCTTTGGCTTTTGGCAGGCCCATGTAACGTGGTAAAGCGTTGCGTGTTCACCGCATAGCGGGCATTTATTGTCGTATGTTGACGGATAGATTTTGCTGAGCAGACTCAGATTGGGGTATGTATTAGTCTGCAGTTGTCTCCAGGCAACCGACTGCTCTCTACTAAGGTCTTTGTGGGGAGGGGGGTAGATCCTCCTTAGGGCTCTTTGGTTTTCTAAAATTGCTCCATAGCGTCTGGTGACTGTGTCCGGTTCCCCGTCGTGGTGCGCCCCCCGGTTGGCGTATGCTCGGGCGTTGGTGTCTGCACGCTGGTTCCCTGTCACAGTCTCATGACCTGGTGTCCACGTAATGAAGCATCTCGAAAAGGTTATTTTTCTCGTCTTGAGTATGCGGATGGCCGCAGTGGATATGCGTCCACTGCTGTACCTTCTGCACGCTTCTTGCGAGTCCGTAAGTATTGTTGTAGTGGCCTCTTCGCCCTTGTGGGTGATGGCGAGTGCGATTGCCACTTCCTCAGCCTCCAGGATGTTGTTGCCTTTGATCGAAGCGCAATTGATTTCTCTAAGCTGGTGATCAACAACGCTGACTACCGCCCCGGAGTGCTCATTGTATGTGGCCGCGTCGACGTATAACACGTCTTTTCTCGCCGAGAAATATCTGTTGTGTGCTTCTGATCTTGCCTTTCTTCTGGCCTTGTGTAAGTTAGGGTGCATGTTTCTCGGTATCGGGCTAACCTCAATGATCTCTCGAATCTCTTTAGGTATGCTTTCCGTGCTGTTAATTTCTCTGCAAGCATCTCTCATACTCAGTATCTTCAGCGTGTTCCTGCCCGTTGGGGTCAGCATGAGTCTCATTTTCTGCGCGAGAAGGTGAGCTTCGATGTGTTCTTGCACTGTATTGTTTATGCCCAACTGAAGGAATTTCTCCGTCGAGGTGTTGACCGGTAGTCCGAGAGCGCATTTGTAAGCTTTCCTAAGGATTGCCTCTAATTGTTCTTTTTCCTGCTCGAGCGGTGTTTGGTAGGGGACACTGTATACAATCCTACTGACCACGAGGGCCTGTATTAGCCTACATGTGTCCTCTTCTTTCATACCTCGCCGTCTGTTTGAGATTCTTGCGATCATCCTCGTGATCTGAGCTGTAGTGTTTGCCAGCTGTCTGATTGTGTGGTCCACACGACAGTTGCTTTGTACCCACATGCCAAGGATCTTAACTTGGGATACCTCCGGAATCTTCCTCCCCCCTATGAAGATGTCTATGGAGTTTTGCAGATTGTAACCTCTTCTGTAGACTCTGAGCACCTCGGATTTCTCAGGGGAGCAGACAAGCCCGCAGTGTTCAGTGTATGCATGGACTGTATCTGCTGCGCTCTGCAGAAGGTCTTGTTTTTCTCCTAAGGATCCCTTGGTCACCCAGATGGTGACGTCGTCGGCGTATATGGCATGCCTGAGCCCTTCAATTTTTTCGAGCTTCCGTGCTAACCCGATCATAACAATGTTAAAAAGCGTAGGGGATATCACAGAGCCTTGCGGTGTTCCCTTTTTGGGCATGTTGAAGGTGTCAGTCCTGATGCCTCCTATACCAATGGTGGCGGTTCTGTCACTGAGGAAAGCTCTGACGTAGTTGTGTATTCTCTGCCCGCAACCAATGTTGCTGAGACCCTCCAGCACAGCCCTATGACTTACATTGTCGAAGGCCTCCTTAAGATCGAGTGCAAGCAAGATATGTTCTCCGTATTTCGGGATGGTAGTAAGTACCTCCTCCTTAATCTGCAGGAGGATGTCTTGCATTGAGAGGCATTTTCTGAATCCAAACATAGTGTGTGGCATGAGCTCGTTGTCCTCCAGGTGGGTCTCCAACCTCTGAAGCACAATTCTCTCGTATACTTTTCCCAAGCAGGACGTTAGCGAAATGGGTCGCAGGTTTTCCAGGCAGGGAGTCTTTCCGGACTTCGGAATCATAACTATTTCCGCATGTCTCCAGTCGTCCGGGATAGTCCCCTGTTCCCAGTGTTTATTTATTAATTCTGTAAATCGTTTGATGGAGTTTTCGTCCAGGTTCCTTATCATGGCGTTGGTGATGCCATCCTTGCCTGGCGTGGTGTTCTTTGTGGCAGACATCACAGCGTGTCTTACTTCTTCTATGGTAATGGATTCATCTAGAGCGGGATTTGCTTCGCCCGTGTATGCCAAGCTGCAGTCGACGTCCGTTGTATCCCCAATGTAGCGCTGCTTGATGTTCTTGAACATTTCCCGGTCTGTGCCTTGGAATCGTTGCGCGATCAGTTGGGTCGTTTTACGATTTTCGGACTTGGTCATGGTTGGGTCTATAAGACTCCTTAGCAAGGCCCATGTCTTTTTCCAGCCCAGGGTCCCCTGTAGTTCATTGCATTTTTGGTCCCAGTTGCGCCCTGCGAGTTCTGTCGCATACTCTTCGGCTTGTCTGGTGACCTCAACGATTTTTAGTCTGAGTTTTCTGTTGTGCTTCTGCCGCCTCCATCTTCTTAGTAGCCCCCGTCGGGCGTCCCATAGGTGTAAAAGGTGCTTATCCACCTCGGGTGTGTTGGTGGTGAGGGCGACCTCTCAGGTTAGCCTTTTGCAGTCTGCCTTGATTCCTGCGACCCAGCTCGTAATGTCGGTGATCTCAGTGTCTTCGGACTCCGCCCTAGTTTTTCTATAGGCTACCCAGTCGGTGAGCCTAGCCTGGCCAAGTCTTTTCCTGATCGGGAGGGTTTCTATCTATGTTGAACATTCTGAGTACGGTCAAAGTGCAAATTATGTGGAAATCGGCATAGCTTGGTGAAAGTAGTTGAAAGTGCCCATGCGACAAGGCAAGTATTAAAAGACATATAAGGGTATCAAAAGAGCATAATTCATGCTCTATAGGTGTTTACGCATCGCAAATGTAAAACAAGTGCACTGATTTATATTTGTCTTTTTAGGAATGCGATGATGTCAAGACAGGTTTGAGTTTCCCCATATTATTTAACTTTCTGCTGAAACTGCTAAGCTTTCACGTTTGCAACCATTTCAAACATCTGTACACCCCGACGTAAGTGCTTTATATGTTCGCTAACTGCACATTACCACAAATTAATATGTCGTGCTAGAAAAAGAATGCTCCTCGACTCTTCTCGCGATGAAAAAATACTGCTCTGCGCACAATCTTATCGGTCTGTCTAGACAAGCAGCAGAAAACTGTCTGCTCCAAACGAGTTCGTCTGCTACGGGAATACGCCGGTCACTGCACATTAATTAGCGCTGGTTACCACACAGCTACAGCACCTTGTTCTATGCTTGTACTAAAATGTTCTGCAGTTATACCTTTTCGGCTGTAGCCAGGTAGATCCATAACTTCCTCCAGGTCGAGAACTTCTTTTGGTCGCTCCACAAAAAAGACATCTCGGCGCTTGCATAGCGCGATGACAGCGGAGTCTGGTACTTCGTGTGTGAGCTCATGACGGCCGCTATACGTTACAAATACGTGAACCGAACTTTTGGGAAGACCAGATGAAGCTTAGCGGTAAGCGGCGGCAAAAAAATACAGCGATCGCTCTTCTTCGCCTCAACCTCACGAAGTGACCTTCCACGGCCGCGAACGCCTTCGTCTTCCTCCTCTCCGCTCGG
Organism: Dermacentor albipictus; assembly: GCF_038994185.2. Taxonomy (NCBI): domain Eukaryota; kingdom Metazoa; phylum Arthropoda; class Arachnida; order Ixodida; family Ixodidae; genus Dermacentor; species Dermacentor albipictus. The sequence continues at coordinate 43,203,875 of NC_091828.1, read as the reverse complement.
GCCTATCTTATCGCCCCAACGTCATCGCGAGTGTTCCGACGGGTCTGACGACTCTCTGATATATTGGCGGCGGCGTCCGCTGTGGCAGCGCGGAGGCGCTGGGTGTGGTAACTTCGTGCGACTATTGCGGCCCCGGCTATCTGGAGCTGTAAATATAATTTCAAAGAACCACGCGAGCCCGCTATGCGGGATTTACGGACGGTACACGAGTATGCCGGCAGCGTGACAAGACTGTTAACAGAGCGCCGTGCGTAAATTTAAATGAGAAACAGCTGCGCTTAACAGCTGGCTGGACGTATCACAGGAGGGTGCACATGAGCCGCAGGAGTGAGTGGACCACTGGTGATCAGTCGCAACGCTTCCAGACCTGAGAACAACTGCCGCAACCACTATGCAAACGTACATTTAAATAAATTGGTATTTTTATCAGTTAATAAGAGCTATCAAAAGGTACACCGGTATCTCGCATCCTGCTGCGTACTTTTTTTTAGTATTTTATTTTACTGTACATTCTGTGATTGTACTTTATGATGCGCACTTAAAAGCAAACAATGTTACCAACTAAACAACTAATTACGAAACCTGTTCGGGTAATAACGCTTCAAACGAAATAAAAAAATTGGCTTTATGATGAAGTGTGACGGCGACTTGCTTCGCAAAATCTGCCGCCAGAGCGACGCGCGTGTTCTCCTCGGGAGTCTTTCAACATGGCGGAGCCAGCAGAGCTCTGTTAGTTTCGAAGTGGGAGGTGCAGCTCCCGTTGGAATTCGCCGTGGGCACCAATCTCGTGGCGTCCGGTCAACCGTCGCTGCAGGCCGACATGACGCTGACAGAAGGCTCGTGAGTCCTGTCTTCGCATCATAACCGACTCCTCACAAATGCGGCATTCTTTGCTTGACCGTGGCTGAACACGGGAGTGCCCGTTCATGGATTGTCGCATCACGGCTCTCGCGCGAACGAGCCGGCCTTCCTTTTCCTAGACGGTCTCGACTTTGACGCATCGCGCAGAAGAGGCCGCGGATGAAATAAATAAAGATAAATCGGACTTCGATCAAACGTGCGCGTGATACGACTGTCCCTGCGTGAACGCGACATCTACGTCATCGCCGTCTCGCAAGGCTTGTATGTACTACATGTCACCGTAGAGCAGGCGTCGAGCTAACGCCGCGGTTTTCGCTGCCGACAGCGTGTTCGGGAGTGTCGTCGCAGCGACCTTGTTGCGCCAGAAATGTCGTGAGTGAAAACTGACACCTCTCGGAACAGACGGTCTGTCCGGTCGGTACTGGCACCCCTGTGGGTACTGCGACGAGTTTTTTTTTAAAGCTACCCTAGTTTTTCACGCTGGGGCTACGCGACGGCTGCGCACGGTATTTTTGCTTGTTTACTGCGCTAACTTCGGGGTGAGCCGTTCGGAGGACGTCGGCGTGCCCCGAGCTGCAGCGTTTCGCTGCTGTGTCGTCTTGTCGGCTGTTCAGAACGATATTAAATGGCGGCAGCCCATTGTAGATACCTTGTCATCATAGACGCGCAGAAAATGAGTGATCGCAGTTCTTTCGCCTGTGTTAGCGCACGTCGCGAAGTTAGCTGCAGACGTTGATCGAAGACGGCCTACGCTTTCACCGTTTACAGCTAGTAAAATTATTGGTAGTGACTACAGTGACGGGGCCCGGCACTTTAAGATCTGTACTACAGTGACGGGGCCCGGTACTTTAACATAATCGTGCACTACAGTGACGGGGCCCGGCACTTTAACATCTGTACTACAGTGACGGGGCCCGGCACTTTAACATACACACTACAGTGACGGGGCCCGTCTCCTTAACCACAGACGGGACCGGCACTTTACGTCGACACTGTAGCGACGTCAATGGCCGCACTTCTTTCAAACATTCTATGCAAACAACTTCGAGCACTTCACGGCAGGCAGTGAACTTTATTAAGGTCCTGAGGAGCGACTCCGAAACCCCCTTATGAGGGAGGGGGCCGCCGCGAGCCGTTCCGACGTTGGGACGGGCAGGCCGTGCCTGACCGCCTCCTCCCACTCTTCATCCGTGGTGAGATGACCGTGGTCCCGTAACGAGGGACACCGCCAGAGCATGTGTTCTAAAGTGCAGAATGGATCTCCGCAATCCGGACACCTGCCCCGCACGGACGCGGCATTAGGTTGCCCCTGTGATCCACCACGGCCGCCGCGAACCGGTCGGACGAACCGTATTGGGCGACGTCGACGAACGCGACCGATCGTGGTTCGTCGGCGACGGATCCGAGAAGTGCGGCCCGGGCCCGGCGTGTGCCTACATTGCGTTGCGGGTGCACGTTGCGCGGGAACGGCGAGACCGTGACGGCCTCCCGCGACCACGCGTCGAGCACGCACTGCCTTTCCCTGACGGGTTAAAGTCCAGCGGACTAACTTCTGTGACCCAACCTCATCGAAAGTGTTGTGGACCCCCAGCTGCATGAGCTTCTCGGTGCTGGCGCCTATGGGGATGCCAAGCACTTTACGGACCGCGGTATTTTATTCCAGTACTGTCCACAACACCACGTGAATTTCACGATGTCAGCAACTTCCGTGCAGTAATCGAATACATGATTGCACACATACGGATCGAACGACCGCAATGGGTACTTGTCCACGAATGTACAATCTTTTGCGTATGCACTGTAACACGTATGATGATTATAATAAAGAAAGTTCACTCTAATGGAAGGGGAACGGTAAAAACACATTTAAAAAGTCACGGCCCATGTTCCTGCTTGTGAGCACCTGACAATCAATATTCTACTGAATTAAGAAAAAGAAGCAGCGGGTAATTGCTCGCTTAGAAGACCGATAAACATGCAGTTCGATGAAATTTTAGAAATAATGATATTGAAGCTTCCAAGACTTTAGAATAAAAGAAAATTAAGACTGAATCATCGCGACGGAACATCACAAGTCGCTGTAGGCGTCGAAGACCCCTGGCTATAACGAAATTATTTTTGAACAGCTCCGATAGTGTCCATGCAACAATGGTAGCTTGCGTACTGTCAAATGCTCATATGCTGCGGCATAAAGCTCACGGCACGGTGCGAAAACGTGCTCGGAGCGAAAGCGAAACATTGCGCGAGGACATGCATGTAGACGCGAAGTCTGTCACCGCGAACCCGTGCGATCGCTGCATTGCAGCTTCATTCTGTTATGCTACATTTATTTACACAGACAGCCATCCCACTATAAGAACATATTTCACATAGTTTTCTCAGCGATTGCTTACGTTTCACGCAAACCGGTTCGGTGGAATCGATTGCGGCGACCGCTCGCAGTCCCAGCTTACTGTACGTAGTAGGCAAAGAGATAGCGTTTGTAAACCATTATGTGCTTTCTGTTTGTCCAACATGATTATTTTAAAGGTAAAATACTGCCATTTCGAGAGTACTTGCAAAATTGTTCAGGAGGGCTGCCGCGTAGTATGTTTATTTAACCTTTATTTAACGCCGACGCATATGAGGCGCTTCCGACAGATGGCGACTCCGTAAGTCGACCTCGCCCCCAATACCGACATAGTGACGGCCCCGTCGGTGTAGTGTTGTTGTTAAAGCGACGGGCCCCGTCACCGTAGTGAGGATGTTAAAGTACCGGGCCCCGTCACTGTAGTGCAGATGTTAAAGTGACGGGCCCCGTCACTGTAGTCACTACCAAAATTATTTGGTCGCTGTTCCGCGGCAGGTGCGATGTGATCTGCTAGACTGCGTTTTACGGAAATTTATGCACCTATTTGTTCACCGTGGTTGTAAATATCGCCGCAGCCTCGAATTTGCGCCTAATATATGACTTCCATTGTTGCATTTCAGATAGCTCGCGAGACAGAAGAAACCTTGAACTGCACTGATAAAATGGTCATGAGTTTCTTTCTTTTTTTTTGCCATTCACTAGTGTTTGGACGCTGTCTTGTGAGGGCTGGAAGCTAAAGCTTGAAACAAACCACTGATGTGACTGACACCAGCAGCTTGTCGTCTGCATATGAGTTAGTGGGGGTTTTGTGCACGTCTTTATGAAAGTTCGCGGATTTGTGGGCGAGATCTGTATAAATAGAGAACTTTAGATAAGGGTACACACGTGACTTATTACAGTTCCATTTTGTGTATGCAAGCTACTTTTGTCCCAGTAGGACCTAAGCATAGTGTGGGCTATTGTGTATGTAAGCATAGCTGCTTGTCCTGTAACCTAAATCTGATGTCTACTGCTGACGCAACTTGCAGATAGAGGTTGAAAAGCTTCTGTTAAATAAGCCTCGACGATTCTGTCAGCGGAATACATAATGACAGCATCAAACTACAATGTGCTACAATCAAAAGCATTGGACACCTTTGGCCACACAGTTCTTGCCCAGCATGCAAATGGAAGACAAATAGACAACATATGAGACAAACTGCCTAACTCCTGACATGGCTGTATTTCAGTATAGTGCATTGGCAGAGATTTTCCTCTGCCAGTTTTTGCCATACCAGTAGCTCAAGGAAGAGAGTACCTGGTGGGGCTGTCTTATTGCACTAGAAGTTTGAGGTATGAAGTTTTGCAAGTTGGCTAATTGGAAGGTCACTGGTTTGATTTCCAGGTGCATGCCATTTCCAGGTGCATGCCATTTCATTGGGGACAGACTTCAGTGACTATTGTGTGCTTAGGTTTTCATGCACATTAAATAGGGTTTCCATGGTTCCCCCTCCCCCCCCCCCAAAAAAAAGAACTGCACCAACAGGGGAAGTGGGGGAGGGGAGTATTTTGGGAAAAGTACTAGATGCTAACACATGCTAAAATATAAGTAACATGAAAAAGAATGTATTGATATGCCACACATAACCTTTATCTGTCTGAACTTTACCGAAAAGTGTTCTACAAAAAACAATGGCACACTTTTAAACTGTTTGGGCTGTTGCTATTGCAAATTTATTTGGCAGCCACATTAGTATCCTACGAAGAACCAAGGAATACGTAGAAATGTAATGACAACAATATGTTTAAGGGAACTTTGAGGAATTGTGTATGACACTAAAACCATAAAACCAGCAAATTAATGCTACAGTCACAGCGTGTCTGTCAGAACTTGCTTATCTGCTGATTTCTCACTGTACAGATGTGCAGCAATGCATATTTTGCACTGTTGGCTGAGCATGTACACGAGCGCAAGAGGGAGCTTTAAATGAGGAGAACACAAGAATCCAAACTGCACTTGAGTCTTGCTGCCGCCCGTGTTACTCACACGGGGAAGGCACCGGCGATCACTGATCCAAAGATGTCTTGGCAGTACGCAGTCTCTGACCTTTTCCTTGATGATTTCTCGTCTTACAGCCGCAAGCGCCCCCGCCCATGCGACGACGAGAGCTGCGAGTTCATGCCAATTTCAAAGAAGATTAACAACCTCAGGATAAGGTAGGCGTCTGCCATCCGTGCTTTTTCATATCATGCGTAAATACATGTGTTGTAGCACAAATGTCATTAAAGGATGCCCAAGTGGTCTGCATTTAAATCTGAAAACATGGTTTACCTAAAATGCTATGTTCATCATTACCTTTGTTGCTAGCTTCTGTTTTGTGTTTAACAGCGACTGAAAAAATTTATGAAATGCAACTGCTGAAAAAAAAATAATAACCCATCATTTTTGTATCTCCCAATACATTTATGTTGATGCTTTGCCGTGCAAAATTTGGCTGCAGGTCTACAGTAGGGGTGTGCGAATAGTCATTTTTGAGGCGGAATTGAATATGAATAGTGCCAGAAATGAATCAAATATTGAATAATTTTCAGATAAACATCTGTTATCAGAGTTAATATAAAACAATGTTGAAATCCTCATGTTCCTAAAGTGAGCAAGTTTCTGTCATTATGTAGTGCATTATGAAGCATTGTTTATTAAAAGCACAAATAGAGCACAAGGAGCAAACAAGTAGTTTCCATGCATAGAGAGTGCGAGTGATCCATGTATAGCCTGTAAAGTATGGCTACCTAAGCTACGTAGCCTGCTCCACTACACAAGTTCTCATGTTTTGTCTCTACTGTGCTGGCGAGGGTGAAAACTTACAGTACTTTTGCTCCAGTTTTATGTTTAACTGAGCATACTTGATGTTTTAAAATATTAGAAAAATAATTGCATTTAAGAATAGCGTCCAATTCAAAAATCGAATTCAGTAGGACACTATTCGATTTGGAATTCAAAAGTTCTGAATATTTGCGCACCCTTAGCTTATTTTTCCAATCATTAACAGAACCAGTAAACAAATTTAAACTGAATATTTTTTTTAGAACTATATTTGTAAATTTTACTTTGAGGTTGAGAAAAAAAAAACAGACCTTAATTTTTTTGTATTATGAATTGAAAGCCAGTGACACGCCAGTGTGATGTCACAAATTTTAAAATAGTTTTTCATACTTGGGCTGTGAAAATTCTCATACAGCTGGGATATTGTGAAATTTGAAGGGTCAGATTTGATGCCTGCGGTTAGAATGGTGTTCCACATCTTCTGCCATGGCCACAATTAGCATTGGCTAACATTCCCAGGTTCAGATCCTAGCACACATGCTCAAGCTAACTTGGAGAATCCATGGGAGAACAGCTGTCAGAGTAACTCGGTAATGGAGCACTGCACGTGTGATGCCCAAGATGTGGGATCAGCTCCCGCCATTGGCAGGTTGCTCTTTCAAGGCAAAAGCCTGAAGTGGCTCATACGCCCGATGGTCTGGAAAACATGGCTTGCGGTACAGAAAGTCCTGTGAGCTCGCCTCACGCCGACATACACTCTTGCCACTGCTCGTGTGTTTGTGTTGTCCCCTTCCCCAGCTGGCTACGATGCCGCTCGTCACGAAAAAAAAAAAAGGCATAGTTAACATAGAGTTAATTCAGGCACTCAGATCCACCACCGTTAGTGTAAGTAGGGTGAAGTTAATTAAGGTAGCATCAATTAAGGCACTCGAACCCACAACCTTTGGTGGGAGAAAACAAGTAATAAGAAGTGACAGCTCATTCAAATGAGGATGTTAAGTTGTTTAATTAATGTTTCTTTTAATGTTTTTTATTAGTCTTTCTTTTTAATTAATGTATGCTACAGTGACTGTAAATTCTTTTTTTTTTTACTTGTTACAGTTTTAGTTTGTCTGTAAACTGAACATTTGTGAATTACCAGGTTACCAGAGCCGTGGATGGCAGTGGCAAAGCTGGTAGTGACACCTGGTGCTGTTTTGTCCAATTGCAATCTTTTTAAATTTTGTTGTTGTTTTGTCTAAAGAATATAATAAAAGTACTGCACTTTAACAGTTAGGTTACTACCAGCGCTTTACACCAGCATTGAAGTAGAATATTGAAGTCACTGCAGTGTTCTGCTTGCTCTCTGCTTAGACACCATCATCACCAGATGTCGCTACCAGCGTTGTTGCTGCGGTACACCTCAGCAGGAACTTCCTTCGTACTCTCAAAACGTTCAGAAATTTACAGACAAATTAAAGCTTATTTCTGCATTTCAGTTATAGTCACAACAGAACAGCTAATTTCTCCTGTGCTTTACTTGGTTTCCTAATCTGTCAGCTTTGTGTGGTTTTAACTCGTGCCCCTCGACTGGTTCCCTTTAGCATTCAGAAGTCCGCTGTAGCATTTGGGGCGTCTGTGGTGTGGTGTATCCATAAATGGATACATTGAAGGAACATTCAAGTGGGAAAACAAAGTTACCTTAGCCTGGTTTACTATCCTCTCAAAACTTTGTCAGCTTCTCATTGAAAAAAATTTATCAATGGAGTTTTGTAAAACTATGTCAACAGCGTCAAGAAAAGTTCACACCATCTATTGTGGCTTGTTTTTCTAGGGTCAACTCCCACGACACTGTAGACGAAGACGTAAGTGATTTATATTTTTAATCTTACTACATTTACCTTCATATTTATTTTAATAAATGAATTTGGTCCTTTTCTAGACCTTTTGACTGTAAAGACCTGTTCTTTTATTCACAGTGTTTCAGTCTGCAAGGGCTTTAAGGGTTCCTTGTGTCACTTGCACTCTGCAAGTGACAAGAAGCTGTTGTTGCAGGTTGGAAGCAGCTGTGCCGAGACCTTATTCTGTGCAATGTAGTTGAAGTACAACTTCTGGTTTAGCATCAACTTTTGCTGTTTTCAATTTGACTTGAATTGATGCAAAGGGCACAGGCTCACACGTGTTTCCTCAAGTGGGTGTGATTGTTGTAATCTACACAACGCCTGTAACTGGAGTGTGCCCAGAGATTTGGTGCTTTTTTCACTAATCGCACTGGCAAACGCCTCGCTTGACAGTTGAACTCTCTGTGAGCAAACTTGTACCCTGAAGACAAGCAACACTCAAAGCACTACCGTAATGGTGGGCACGATGGTTGGACATTGAAAATTCTACACACAAAGGATGCATCCACTTATTATTCATGAATCACTGTGCATTTGAGAATATTCGCTCGAGCTTGCTTACATTCTAGACTGTTGGAATGCGGTAAGTGTGTCTCGCACTGAGTGACAAATAGATTGCAGTGAACGTCAGGGAGAAAATGTCTACAGTCAAATGCAAAACAGTGTATTTGTGGTAATATTGTTATATATAAATTCATTGATAAAACATGATCCCTCTCGCTAAGGCATGCAGTTTTGGCAAATGTGAGCAGTATTACCGGTGTGTTGTTTAACTTTAAATGGAAGCATGAAAACATCTGCGCTCAGTGTACCATGGTTTCAGTCATACTGATGCGCTTTCTTTGTTTACTTGTTATACTCCGCAAGAGTGACTAAAAGTGCTTGCATGCAGGAGAGATTTCATTTCAAGAAAACTTTACTTGCACAGCTGCGGCCATGTTTAGGCCAAGCCACATTAAAAAAAAGCCAATCCTTTCATGTTATGGCATTCCTAGGGAGTCCATGTTTCTTTTAAAAGAAACTTACATGGATTGTGGTGCCAGGTATTGCTCTTGCTCTATCTGGTAAATTGTGAGGAACTCTCTGGCTAAATAGGCCTGGACCTCGAAACAGATATGTCACAAAGGTGATACCAGCAGAAGTAGAGTTGATGTGAGAATTTTTTTTAGCTAAGGCAAGTGAATAGTACCGTATTTGCATGAATGTGATGCGCACCTTTTTTCCACAGAAATACGTCTGAAAGTAGCCTGCGCATTACAATCAAATACAAAACCAAAACCGCGTTTGCAGTATTGGCAACAGTCTACCTCAGCGCCATGATGACACTCCGTAAAACACGCTCTATGATGGCGGCAGAGCATGTTTTCCTGGAGGTTGCTGTGGGTTCGTTTCGTGTTGGCCACAGTCACTGCCAGAGATGCAATCACTGCCGCAAGATTTTTCCTCAGCTTGGCACCGGAGGCGTCGGCGTATTCGGTGACCAGCGTTTCTGGTGCTGTGCGAAGCTTGCTGTCTGCGCAGAGTGCCTGCAACGCTCTCGGCCACACATTACGAAGTCCGATGCTGAGTTTGCTAAAATCTCGTGAAAACGATGGTAGTACAGTGAAAGCTCGTTAATTCGAACTTCAATAATTCGAATTTATGGATAATTCGAACTGTACGATTTGGTCCGGCCAAGCTCCACAGAAGTCTATGTATAAAAAAGTTCGTTAATTCGAACGCGAGAAGGTTCCCTCACGGATAATTCGAACTACGCTCGCCTGGCACACGGCCAGAGAAACGCGCCTACTGCCTACACACAAGGCTGTATTGCCTCCGAAACGGAGAGAACGGCGAGAGAAGGCAAAATCTGAAAAAAATCTAACCGACGCGGGGTCAGCCAGAAGGCAGCGGCGGCTGCCGCCTCTCCGTTCTATGTAACCTCCGAAACTTCTAGCCCGTTGCGAATCTCGGAGGCTTTGCAAATCTTGTACAGCTGCTAATGTTGTGCGGAGATGGCACGGCAAGCGCCAAAACACAGCGAATCAAGTACGTCGCAGCTGCGCTTGCAATCAAGAACCAACGAATCAGGGCCTTCGCCGCCTTCACATGTTCAGCGTCTTTGTCTCGGCAGTCTTCATCAGCTGTGCACCTCTGTTTTCAGCTTAGGAGGTATCGGCCGTCGCGATTCATTGTGTTCGTTTCGGTGGACATCGGTGGTGTGGCACAGTCGGACCCAGAGCTTCGACTTGATCACTTTCTGACATGCCCTACTGCTTCCAAATTGCAGTGTACTGTTGCTCTCCTTCACTTTCGTTAGTTCGAACTTTCGTTAATTCGAACTGAAGTGGCTTCCCCTTGCGGTTCGAATTAACGAGCTTTTACTGTATCTCTAAAAGTGATCACTAGATAATTGATATCTGTAGCTAATGAATGCAAATGGCAATGACGACGCACGACTTTCAGTGTGAAACGTTATTAAAGAAATGTTTGCCTTTGAATGTGGGGACATACTATATTTTTCTCTTCTGGATTGGGTACAGATTACATTGTTGTGCATGTTGCATTCGGGTGCACTTTTATTTGCTTACTTTAAGCACGCACAAATTGGGTGTGTGTTAGATTTTGGGTTGTGTTAGAATTGTGCAAATACTGTAGCTTAATAGTATTTCCGCAGCCTGGTGTTCAGATTTCTAGCCTGTACTACACTGACAAACAACTTCCCTAGGCAACTACGGGAAAGCTGTGGAGGCAGTGCACACACAAGTAAAAGTACCCCTAAAAAAAAAGTCCCATATTCGCTTCGACATTAGTTTTGGAGAAGAGATACTATAAACATCTCATTTACAGCAGCAAAATATGGCGAAATGCACCAATAGGTTTTAAATGTGACTTATTTTTCTGCTTTTTTTCTTCTCCATTTCGATGATTGCAAAACTCTCGCATGTGGAGGCTATGCTGATTCAGTATCTCTTGCAAGAAAGGAAAGGAGCTGTTGAACGCTGCCGAAGTACTTTGCACAGTAGCACAAGGGCAGAAGCTCTGCCCCACTAGCTTTTCCTCCACTGCCACAGTAAGTTGTCCGCGAGTATAGCCTATGCGAATATTGTATGGTTTTACTGGCTACGGTGACACATTGCTGCAAAATTTGCTGTTTCCTCAGATCCTGCAGGCTGTAAACTTTTGGTGTAACTGTATCTTTACATTTTTGTAGCCGAGCAGTCTTCCGAAGTATTGAATACTTGGAAATGGAAAAGGGAGCAAAGCCTAGGCAGCTACTCGTGGGATAATGACAGCTTGCAGTGAAGCCAGTTGTTGCCTCAATCCTGTCCACCCGTCAGAGCATGTGCAGCTGTGAGAGGCATGCAGTGCTTGTAGCGCACTGGTGTCTACTCAGTGGAGTCACGTTTGTCGAGTGTGCCTCAGGCACAGCTGCCCTAGAGGGATACAGTCTCGTTTATCTGCTCAATCGTAGAAGGTCATCCAGACATTTTACTTTTCATGGTGTGGGATATCTCCATCCACATTGCTGTTCTTTTAGCTTTTAGACATCGTCATTTCAAAGCCCCGCAGCTGACTTGTGCTTTCTTTTGATGCATCCTTTTTGCTTTGTTGGGATGAAGTGATAATGCCTACAGTTCACTGTTTCAAAATCGTGGGCCTACTATGGCCTATGGAAGTTATACAGTAAATGCAAAAGTTGGAAAGTAAGCAGATTCTTTTTCTTAGTGCTAGTGAGCATACCTGGCAAAAACTGCGAATGTTTTAACGTGGTGCTCGTGTGTGTAGCAACCACACCAACCTGTGAAGTTAGCATCGTCGTCCATCACTTGTTACAAAGAAATGGGCATTGACTGAATACATGGTGGTGTTGAAGGAGTACAATGTAGAAAACATTCAGATTGTCTGTGTGATACACAAGAGTTATGTTGCAGGGCCGCTTGAGCTACAGATTTACAAGAGCAATGTTGAATGTCAATTAGAGTTGTCTGCCTCTTGATGCATACTTGAGTAGACTGCCTTAGTGGACTGCCCATCTGAATAATCGACCATCGAGAACTGCTTTCCTGGAGGTTAGTAATCTGCATCTACCTAGCCATGATAGTCTATGGCACCTAAAGAACTAGGCGAAAGCTAAAAGTGTCAGAAGCTTTCCACATCACTCAACTAGAGGGCTTGAGTGGGGAGAATCTCGGCAACATAGAGCTTCAGTATCTAAGTGTGTTGTATATATGCCAGCGCAGTAGTATACGAGGCAGGATCAGAGTTTCGAGACTGCCCCTGTTTTGAAGAAAGTAATTTGTGTATTCAACACTGTCACCTTCAAAATCGTCCTCTTGCACAGTAATGTAGCACTCCCTGCGTTCCCCCAATTTGCGAATATGTCCTGGAAGCCTCTTTTCTGGAACAAGTCCAACACGCGTCTGCGATTGAGCTTGGCAGTTGCATCAAATTGGCTACCTTTGAGCTGGGTCTCTAATTTTGCGAGGAGAGTGGAATAAGCGCAAGTGAATCTTTACGAATGACTCGTCCTTCACGTCGTGGATCATCACTAGGGACGAAACTTAGGTGTACGTGCACAACCCTGAGAGGAAGCAAGAGTCGTCACAGTGGACAAGCCCAACGTCCTGACATCTGAGGCCGCCAGGCACAGGCCATTGCCGAAAACGTTGTAGGAGCACCAGATTAGGTGCTGCTTTTCCCCTTCCCTGTCAACAGACATGCTTTCGTCATGCATGATCTAAGAAAAGGCTAGATCTGTCTGCAGCTTGACGGAAAGCGCATGCTCATTGTGTCTTTTGGCATTCACGGTATTGTGCATCAGAAATTCGTCCAGGAATGGCCAGACTATGAACAGTGAGTTTTACTGCCAAGATTTAGGGCGTCTGAGGGAGGCCATCTGGAGAAAATAGCCCGATCTAGGACGCACGAGGAGCTGGATGCCACACCACGACAATGCATTCTATCACAGATAACTCCACGCACTTGAGTTTCTCACTGGAATTGACATGGTTTCTACCCGACTCATCAGACTTGGCTCCTGCTTATTTCACTCGCTTCCCAAGATTAAGCACCTAAGTCAGAAGTTGCCGGCTTGGCATGATTGCTTAAATCAAGCTCAAATTACACAAGGGTGCTCAACTCATTTCGGAAAAGAGACTTCCAGGACATATTCGCCAAGTGGCAGAAATGCTGGGAGCACTGTTGTGCTGTGCAAGGGCGCTACATTGATGGTGACAGCATTTGAATGCACATAAGTAAACGCCAAAGGACGCCATAAGGACGCCAAAGACTTCAAAAATTATAGACCGATCAGCTTACTGTCCGTTGCCTACAAAGTATTTACTAAGGTAATCGCAAATACAATCAGAAACACCTTAGACTTCTGTCAACCAAAAGACCAGGCAGGATTCTGTAAAGGCTACTCAACAATAGGCCATATTCACACTATCAATCAGGTGATAGAGAAATGTGCGGAATATAACCAACCATTATATATAGCTTTCATTGATTACGCGAAACCATTTGATTCAGTCAAAACCTCAGCAGTCATGGAGGCATTACGTAATCAGGATGTACAAGAGCCGTATGTAAAAATACTGAAAGATATCTATAGCGGCTCCACAGCCACCGTAGTCCTCCATAGAGAAAGCAACAAAATCCCTATAAAGAAAGGTGTCAGACAGGGAGATATAATCTCCCCAATGCTATTCACAGCATGTTTACAGGAGGTATTCAGAGATCTGGATTGGGAAGAATTGGGATAAGAGTTCATGGAGAATACCTTAGTAATTTGCGATTCGATGATGATATTGCCTTGTTTAGTAACTCAGGGGACCAATTGCAATACATGCTGACTGACCTGGAAAGGCAAAGCAGAAGGGTGGGTCTAAAAATTAATCTGCAGAAAACTAAAGTAATGCTTAACAGTCTCGGAAGAGAACAGCAGTTTACAATAGGTAGTGAGGCACTGGAAGTGGTAAGGGAATACATCTACTCAGGACAGGTAGTGACCGCGGATCCGGATCATGAGACGGAAATAATCAGAAGAATAAGATTGGGCTGGGGTGCGTTTGGCAGGCATTCTCAGATCATGAGCAGCAGGTTGTCATTATCCCTCAAGAGAAAAGTTTATATTAGCTGTGTCTTACCAGTACTCACGTACAGGGCAGAAACCTGGAGGCTTACGAAAAGGGTTCTACTTAAATTGAGGACGATGCAACAAGCTATGGAAAGAAGAATCATGGGTGTAACGTTAAGGCATAAGAAAAGAGCAGATTAGGTGAGGGAACAAACGCGAGTTAATGACATCTTAGTTGAAATCAAGAAAAAGAAATGGGCATGGGCAGGGCATGTAATGAGGAGGGAAAATAACCGATGGTCATTAAGGGTTACGGATTGGATGCCAAGGGCAGGGAATCGTAGCAGGGGGCGGTAGAAAGTTAGGTGGGCGGACGAGATAAAGAAGTTTGCAGGGACAACGTGGCCACAATTAGTACATGACTGGGGTAGTTGGAGAAGTATGGCAGAGGCCTTTGCCCTGCAGTGGGCGTAACCAGGCGGATGATGATGATGATGAAGTAAACTGCTTGCTTCAAAACAGTATAAGGAGAGTTTTTGTAACCACCATGTATTTACAAAAAGTCAGTAAAGTTCACCACCCATATGTTGTGTGCTTGTGATGACATGCAGTGGCCTTTCTCACTTGCAGCAGGGTATTGTCATGAGGGTGTCTAATGATAGCAGTACCCCTCTCCCTTTTTTTTTTCCTTTTCTGGCTCTTTATAAAAGTGCATCTGCAGGTGTTTGGTTGGTATCCTTTGCGTTCACACATCAGCACCTTTGTGTGTGTATCTCAGCAACACAGTCTGTACCGTAAAAACATTCCTGGCCCAGTGAAGAAGCTGTTCACAGTTAGTGTAAATTAAATCAACTGCTCAGGTGCATTGTTTCTATATACAGAATAATCATAAATTCATCTCGTTCATCACAGTCTTAATACAAAGTGTCTTCAGAACACTCAGTGTTCCAATAAGGTGCTGAGCTATCACTGTGACTGCCACAAATTTACATTAGAGTTTTATGGATGCTCCTTTGAAGTTATGCTGGCATGTCCGCCACCTTCCTGTTTGTTTCCACTCAGCATCACCCTTCTTTATGTGTGTTCCATTGGTGTGCCAGAGATAGGGCTGCAGCACTGCTCTTTTGCAAAACCTAGTGTGTGCTTGGGTTTTAGGATGGCCAGCTCGGAATAAACAGAGCTGCCTGCCTCAAAGGGATCTTGTTACTCTCGGCCATGAAGAAGAATTTCTGAGGAGGGAACTGAGATGAGGCTAGCCAAGACAAATGTTTTCAGAAGACTACAATGGGTGTTGAACGTTGAACACAGCAGTGCCTTCACATTGTTCAACCTCGCAGCATTATTTCACTATACATGGCGGCGGCATCCTCCAAGAAGTGAAGGCAATGAACCGCCGATCACAGTGAAGGAGATCAAAATGCATGTTTACAGGGAATATGCAATACTAGATGCCAAGCTTTCTAGCCTTTTGGATTGCTTCGGCTTAACCTACACATGTATCACAACCTATGCATGTATATGCATAGTTTGCATCACGTTGACAGAGACCTTGGGAGTGCAAGTTTAATGACTCTAATGAAAATAATTTTTCTTTAGGGTGCTTTCTTTGCCTCTTCCTTCGACTTTTCCACTGCTGCTGCTGATGATGATGTCTTGCCAAATAGCTCAGGCACAGGATAGCACTTCCATTTTTACTACCCCCGCAACTGTGTTGGCTCGTCATTATTCTGGCATTCCTTTGTCATGCCATCGTCATACAGTTGTCACGCTGTAGTGATCTTTCCATCCTCGTCATTCTATTGTAGTCATCCAGGGTCGTCATCAAGCAGCCATCGCCATACAGTCGCAGTCATGCCATTGTGGTCATTCCATCGTGGCCATTCTGAGATAGACACCAGTGTTGTCTGCCATTATACTCTCATTGTCATCGTCCTTCCAGTGTCATGTTGTTGCCATACAGTCGTCATCCTTCCAACATCATTGCCCACTTCCGTCATGCCGTCATCACTACAGCATCCTCATGCCATTGTTATCATGTCATCATCATTCCAAAGTCATAATTCATTCTTCATCATTACGGCGTTGCGATACATTCATCATCATGCTGCTGTTGCCGTTCCATTGTCGTCATTCTGTCATATTCATTTGGGTGTCATGCATTGTCGTCGTGCTGTCACAGTCATTTTGTCATTGTAATACAGTTGTCATTCCATTGTTGTTATACCGTAGTCCTGTGCGGGATCTGCATGTTCGAGCTCCACAATTTAAGTTCGCATTGTGCGAGGCATTTCATGGTGAAGATGTGTCCAACTTGGTTGTGTGCTCTACGTTTGAAAATGGCTGCTAAACAAGAGCAGCGTTCTTCACAAACACCAGCCACAGCTTTGCTTAAACCAAGTCCCATAGTGTGCAGGATCCCCAGATTTTTTTTTTTAGTCATTGTTTTATGGTTTTATATTTTCAGAAATGCAAACGCAACCATGACTACCTGTTAATGGCACTGCGAGCGCATGAAGCATGTGTTTGAATATGCAAACCTATTACGCTTATACAAACGCATGAAGCATGTGTTTGAAAATGCAAACCTGTTACGCTTTTCTGCTTAGGTATCATAATCAGAAACTGTCTACTCTGCCATCTTGTAACTCTCGGCACCTGCTCGCCTCTCTTTGACAGACAAGCTCTTCCGGCGGGTCTTGCCCCGACCATGCCCCACTGGCGCACCTGGTTTCCAATGGCGGTGACAACAACCCACACTACGGCGCCATCAACCGGCTTCTCTTTGAAGCTCACATGCAGAGGCAGCAACGAATGCTCGGTGCCTCCCATCAGCGACTTCCGGAGCACTGTCCCGGTCCGAGTCAGCTGTGACCGCTCCCGCACCCTTACTGAATGGCCTTGCATGCTTGGTGTTTGGCTGCGATAGCAGCTGTTGTTTTACCGTGACAAAACTGTGCTCTTCAGAAGGATGCCAGCAGAGACGTGTCCTAGTGAGACGCAGGCACTCTTTCACGTCTGTACGCCAGCCATCTCTGCACGTCCCTGCAGTGTCAGAACCGCACCATTTTGTGTGGTTTTTGCCATGGCTACAACAGAAGCAGTCGGGCCGTCTGCCTCATTCCAAGGGCGTTGCACCCACAGGACGTAGCCCTTCTGCGACTGCCTTGCGACTCTCAGGTGTCATTTGTTTTTCTCTGGTCACTGCTGCAAGGAAATTCAAGCTGTGTGGTACACCCACCTCGTCACATTGCTTATGTTCATTAAGGAAACATTGAGGAACAGTGCTAATAAGGCTGCTTACACATTATGGTGTTATGTCTGCCTGCACAGTGACTTCATTTGCATTAAACTGGTTGTAGAGAAAGTTTGGCAGGACTGCAGCGTGATGCCGACGCTAGCACCCGTTGACCAGGGTTGTGACAAATTGACCTGTTCTTGCCGCAAAGCCACCCACCATCATTTGACTTCAGCGAGTGAACTGCATTATGGCAATTTGTAGGACTTTCTACGTGACTTGGTTTTGCTCTCTGTCAGACGACTTGTCGCGTTGTCGAGAGTAGGATCGCCCGCAAGGAAATGTCGGCTCATCGTCTTCGAACAGTGTGTACAGCCGGGCATTTGAGAAACATTGTGAAATGCGCCGTGGCTACAAAGCTTGCCAAGAGAACTTGTGTGTGGAGAATGTGTGCCAGAGTCGTTGCATCTGTAATGTAGTGGCGCTGGGTTTGGTGGGGCCATTGGACAGTTGTGTCGGGATTGCAAATACTTCCTTTTATTACAGAATGAGTGTGCAGCCAGTGTCATTATTAGCCAGTGACAGGGTACTACCACGAAGCACAAATAAAAATTTGTTTTGGCCATTCAACCCTGAGTGTAATGCAAGACTTTGATGTGGCACTGTAACGCTATACCTGCCTCTTACAAGGCAACTTCTTCATCAGAAGGCAGCGTTCCTGCTAAGCCCTCTACTTTTGGTTACATTGTGTATTGTGGCCTGCGCTAAAATTGTCAGATTTGCATTTGATCCGAAGGCCCAGATTTAGCCTTACGTCACCGTCTGCCTAGAACAATTAGGAGCACTTCCTTTTAGCATTTTGAGGGCCTTTTATTCTTAGTGAACCTGGTTTCAATTGAGTGGCACGTGGCCTGTGCTTGCAACAATCTTGTTTTTACGACTCTTCGTTCCTGTGTAGCGTCCTACATACAATTAAATTATCTTCTGCAGTGGTGGGTGCATGTTGCAAACGTGTATATTTCTGTGATAGAAGTGCTTAGCAGCATTTCTTGTGGTGATGCTGTCATTAATGAAATCCTTTGTTACATAGGTATAGAGGCACATTGTTCCATTTAACCAAATGAGTTTGGGCTGCAAGGTGGAAGGACCTTCAAGAAATGCAAATTTGTTTCGTTCCGAATTATCCGCGAGTGCTGTAAAAGAAACCAGAACTTATTCTTTGGAGAGCCAATTGATTAGCTGAAGTTATAGTTAGACATTTAAAAGCTGTGTCTTGGTATGAACGCTTTACTGGGCAGCTGCACATTCGATAACTGTCATCTCGGGGTGCAGTTTCTGCGAAAAAGGTTAATTTCCTTGCAGCTTCGTCATGCAACAATTAAAGATGGAAATGCCACATTCGTTGTATGTGCTTTTGCAAAATGCATCTCTGAACTCAACAAGTTGCACTTCGAGGCTCTGCAAAAGTTGGGCTTTTTGTGAGAGAGGCTCCTTGTGAGCATTTTGGAGTGAATAGGACATAAGAACATAAGGCACCACTGACTTAACTTCAAGTGTTGTCAAACAGTCTGTGGTTTAGACGGGGCTTTCAAATTTCCACTGAGCAGATTTTGTTATCATTCACATTATCAGGTACCGAAGGTTTGCTGCACAGGGCAAGGACTCTCCATCTTCATTATCAGTTCATTCTGTCAAAACAGGCCCAAGTCCCCGAGACCAAGTTCCATGTTTCATATTTGTACTACTTGAAGCTTGTGATCTGAGGGGTGTGGCGTGCATTATTTCTCACAGAAATATGTCTGTGTGTACAAACAATGTTCTAGGCACATGAGGGGTCATTTTGTCGAGTTCTTGTCATGCCTGCATAGCTTGCCCTGTTTCAGCAAGATGCCGCATGATATTGAAGTGATGCATGCATGTGACCGTACAATTTCGATGCCTCGTAAGGTAGTAAAGAATATGGGACGTTCAAATTTTCTTAAGTAGCCCTTTCTACAGCAGGTATATTGCAGTCAGGAAAGAAAAAAAAAGCTTCACTTTTGGAAAAGTTGACCAGATATTACGTTCTCCCCCATTGCAATATGCTGTGTGAGATCACTTGGTGTTTTCCTTCCTGTCTCCTCGATTAGCTGGCTGTTCTAGCCTCTGAACTTTTATTTTGTACATGTTTTACATGTTTTGACACTTTGGGTGCACACAAGTTTGGTTAACCCACATAATTGTAGTGGAATAATCGTGGTGCTTTTGGCTGGCTTATCTTCAACGACTATTGTTTCTCAAATTCTTTGTCAGTTTGTATACTAGCTGCTCATATAGTTTCACACTCCTTGCATGAATACACATTGTGTGAGTAGCACTTGGGAAGGCCTTGAGCAATTTTACATTCAGTGGCCAATGCTCTGTAGACATCAGACTTGGCCCGAACATGAAACTTCGTAGCTGGCATATGCAGCCGGTGCCTAGGAATATTGGCCACGAGGTCTGAGGCAGCGCCCAGAGTCTGTGTGCAACATTTGTCGACAGTGGGCCTAGCAGCTGTGGCTGAAGTGTGGCAGCTGCCGAGACGAGCGACTGTGGTTGCTGTTAAGCGCTTCATGCCAGTCTGAAGCAACTACTCGGATTCAGCAGGCAAATGCTCCACAGTGCTCGTGCATTTGATGGTGGCACTGCTGTAAGCGTTTCCTTCTTGTCCGGCATGACTGATATTCTGGACAGGTATTCTGTGGAACTGGCCAGGTACACCATGCAGTGCAGATGTAAATAGCATTGTCTGCATTTTATCTACATTTCACTGCACTCCTTATCATTGAGGTGTAGTCCACAGATGTCTGGCCCATGTTCGTCAAACCACCACGTCCCATGTGCTGCTGTTCTATGCACACACACACACAATGCTGAGTATCCATAAGTGGAAGAAGAAAGGTACTAGATGTGCAAACTTGCTGTTTGTAGTGCACATCGTTAGGATTTGCATCTTTTCATTGCATGGAACTGTGCAGCAACATGCTGCTGACAGCTGTAGCCGCAAGTCTGACATTGTCTGCATTCGTTGACACACCTGTGTGCATGAGCACAGCTGTAGCACATGCTCACACAAACGCACACCTGCTGCACTTTCTGCGTGGCTTACGTGTGCAGTAGAAGTTCAATTGGTGGCTCATATTTGGTACTCAGCACTCAACTGTAGTACGAAACAAAATTGAGCTGTCTGGAGCTGCAGTAGTCCAGCACCGCGAGACCATTTTCCTGTGATATTCTGCTCTTGGACCACAGCTGTTTTGTGAGCTGTACCAGAAAGAACATTGTGCCCATGCTAGGTTCTTGAAATGTGCTGTAATGGCTAAAGGTAGTGTTTGAGTACTGCCTGGCAGAGTTGCCCTGATGTGAACTAAAAGTACATCTACCCTCGCGTTACCTTCCTGTTCATGAAATGTAAACTGCATGCTGTGTAGGCTTATTGCCTTGTTGGCAGATGACAGCAGCCTTGTCCGAGTGAGTCTTTTGCGCACTCACGTCTATTGACTGCCTCTTTCATGGACATGCTTCAGCACACCCATTCTGTTATTGGATGTGTCCAGGTTATGCAATGCTCATTGCAGATGCCTTTCCTTGCCACATTCCAAAGTTGTACTGTATTGCTGCCTTAGTGGACATCCCTTGAAGCAAGGCATGTGTACATAGGAAAAACACTCGGAAACTTTAATAGGTAATATGTACTATAAAGACACTCTCGCTTAGTTTTTCTTTTTAGAACACTATTTATTCTGACGTGTACAGTGGCACTTGTATCATGTATGCGACTGCACAAACAGTTCTTCTGTAGTGGTAAAATAAAGTGCATGCACAACTATGTTCTTGCATGTTGTTGCTTGTTTGCAGGTGATTGCATAGTAGTAAAGCCGGGTGGTGAGTGTACCATGTTGGAATCTACACTTGCCCAGTTTGTGCGTATAGTCCTAGATTTAGGCACATTGTTGTAAGTACGCTACATTATCATTGCAATTGTTAGTGTGGCCTGTGCATAGAGCGTTCGGTTATGCCAGTCTGGTACACAGGATCACTTAATGTGTTGCCGAAAATGGTGGTGATTATTGGTTGTTTAACTAAGGTATTACAGTTGGTGCCACCACGCAAGTGAACCTGAGCTGGTTACCATATATTGTAAGGTATTCAGCAACACCTGCAGGAATACAAACACAATAACGTCATGGTGCTAACTTGACCAGCTGCACTTATACTGTCCATTTAACGAGTCGTAAACATGTGCACTAGCCTATGAACATATGCAAGAAAAAATATTGCAATGGTTATCAAGGCTAATAAGAGTGAAACCCCAAAGGATACAGGACGACAAGAAACGTAGACAAGATAAGTCCCAAAGGGTGCAAGCTTTCCTTGAGAGAGAGTTTACACCCATTAGCCCTTTGGGGCATATTTCGGTACCACAACAATATCTTGCGTGTATTTCCTTTATTTAACTCTGCGCTCAGTACTTCCATGCCACTAATGGCCTGCGCCTGACATAACGTTCTCCACAGAAAAATATCCTGCCAAGAATGCTATGCCACGCTGATAACTTGCGTGCGATTCGTGACCTCCATATAAAGTTCGATAAGATCCGTATGCTGTAGCTGCGAGTGAGCCGAGATGGATGGAGGCTTGAGACACGGCGTCTTGCGCATGCAAGGTGTGTTATAGCCCAGGGCCTGTACCCACTGTAGGGGTTGGAGGACGGACTTCGGGATGAAAAACAACACTTGGGAGTGTTTATTTTACATTATTTACAAGGAGGTGAGCGACAAGTAACAGTCGTACAGTCATTACGGGCCGGCAGCAACTCGGACGCGGCGGCCCGCGGCAAGAAGTCCGAGAGAGGTGAATCAGGGAATGCTCCAGAATGCTCAGGTCTCTCTGGAAGGCTTCTTATAAACCCTTCGAGCACTCGAAGTCGCGTCATGTTCGACCAATGGGAGAGTCCACTCAGATGACGCCACTTTCAGCCAATGGTAGGCGCCCGTGCGATGGTGTCATACCCGGCGAAGAGAGTCGGCGGTTGCTCCTCTCTTGATCACTTGATCCCCCTGCGATCTTGCCTCGCAGACTGGCAATGCGCTTCTTCCAAGGAGGAGAAGGGGAGGGGGGTGCTCATGCTCCATTGTACTAGGACCGCTGCGCGGTCCTAGGTCCGCGCAGCGGTAGCAAATGTCTTCTTCAAAGGCGATGAGGGGGGACGATTGGGCTCCATTGTCCTAGGGCCCCTTCTAATCCCGGCGGCACACGACCTGGGTGCCGCGCAGTGGCGTAGCCAGAAATTTCGTTCGGGGGGGGGCTCACTTTGCAGCTCGGCCTGCTCCTTATAAAATTAGTCGAGGGATCAATATATATATATATATATATATATATATATATATATATATATATATATATATATATATATATATATATGTCATTCAACAACCTTGTTAATATTTTTGTACATATGCAACGAACAGGGGAAAATCTCAACGACACTTTCCTTTGTAAGAATGTATTGCGCAGGACTGTCAGCGGTTGTTCATTGCGAGTAATTGCTCCGAAATTAAAGTCGCAACAGAGAGCACATATAAAAAGCAGGAGTTCTGCAACATATACGAGGGCGAGTCAAATGAAAGTGAGCCAATTCGAATATATGACAAACCGGGTACTTTATTTAAAAGTAGTCACCATGAGTATTTAGACACTTGTTCTACAAACGAGTCGCGTAATTCCCGTATAATAAAACTCCTTTGATTGCTGCCTCAAAAATCTGTAGATGACTACACGTCATCTTTCGACACGAATCTGGTTCCCTTGAGCAGTTTCTTCAAATTTTACCAAATGTGGAAGACGCAAGGCAACAGGTTTGGGCTGCATGAGGGATGTTGCAGCGCTTCCCACTTGAACTTTGCCAGTTTTGTATTAACCACATCAGCGACGTGGGAACGGGCAATGTCGTGAAGGAAGATGTCCCCAATGCGCAATTTTCCACGTCGTTTGTTCTTAATTGCGACACGCAGCCGATCCGATCTTTCACAATATCTGAAACGATTTAGAGTCTCTCCAGGTTTAGAAAATTTTATCAATAGTGGCCCCTAACGATCTAAAAAGAAGTCAACGCTTTTCCGGCATAACTGACGGCCTTTGTTTTCCTTGGGAGCGGTGAATTCAAATGTTTCCACTGTAAGATTTGCCGTAGTGTTTCAGGCTAGTAGTAGCGGCACCATGTCATCCCCGGTCACAATTGCAGACAAAAAGTTGTTACCCTCATCTGGGGTTCTTTGACGTGCACTTAAATCTAAGTACACGGGTGTTTTCGCATTTCGCCTCCATTGAAATGCAGCCGCCTTGACCAGGATTCGATCCCGCGACCGCGTGCTCAGCAGCCGAACACATAACCACTGAGCAACCACGGCCTTTTCAATTGTGTTGGGGGGGATTGCACGGTGGCTTTAGCCCGGCCGTGGATCGTCTTTGTAACTTTCATGTGCTTCTTTGAACAGTTTGCTACAACGCTTCTTAGTGGCCAATGAAACGCAATGTTCAACGCATACGGCAGCCATACGGCGAATAATTTCTTTTTGGGAAACATCTTCATTTGTCAAAAACCTCACGACACCAAGCTGTTCAACTTTTGAAGTGTCGATAATGTCATGCAACCATGTTAAACCCCGTGTATGAGAGCATTAAAGAACATTTAACCTCACCTCTGCATGTCACTTGTAAATGAGATGCGTATGTGCTACGCGCATGCCTCGAAAATAATGAACCCAACCATTATTGCGCCGGGCGGGTTGTCTCACTTTCATTTGACTCGCCTTCGTACATTAGAAATGCGAAGATACGATGGAATATACAAATGTGAAGATACAGTTTGATACAAGGCAAAAAATTGTCACTGGAAACAAAGTTAACTGCGCATATACACAAAACCTCGCAACAAGATGTTTAAATATACACATAAGCCTCCAATAAATCTACGTACCTAAGAAAAAGCCACTATATATAATGCGTCAAATAAGGCAAATAAGCAGGTTGCGCAACCACAGATTCACAGATCACAGCACCCCCCCCTCCTCCCTCCACTCCCAAAATGTATCGCGTGCGACGGAAGGCGGCGCGCTTCCTCCCCGCTTTTCTCCCTTGCGCACACAAGACTCAGCCACCATCGTCGGCTCACCACCTCCCCTTCCCCCCCGCACGCTTTCACTCGGACATAGAGCATGCGGCGCGCGGTCACGATGTTATCGCCCTTGGCCTTTATTTATACGGAACATGAGGGCAACGACAGGAATGCGCCTGGAGTCTTCATAGAGCTGCTATCGCAATAATAAAATAGTATCCGGCAACTGAAGCATCCCGTCGCCCATTACTTTTCGCAAAAGAAGTAACAAAATCGAACTTTCACCATGCGAAAATTCGCTGCACCGCAATAATGTCTTCCTTTTTTTTTTGTGGGCGGGGGGCGGCGAAAAAGTATAACGCAAAGGAAAGCATGTTGGCTACAATCGAATGCCTACTTTGGGCACCTAGTGTGGCTACCGAACGATTATCGAAGAAAGCGTGTGAAGCTTGGTCCACAGAAAACCATACGCGTACGGCTCGGTATCCTACACCGGCGAGACAAAATTTTCCGGAGTGGTTGCGCTCAAGCGAACGCGTTGCAATCCATCGAGTCTCCGCAGTGCTGGCGGCGAGCGACTACGCATTGTTTCTTTTTCTCGTCTGCTAGCCAGAAAGCGTCCAAAACTCTGCCAGGCGAAAATGCAGTCAGCCAGAGAAAAACAAACGCGCATCCAAGTGCGCCGCGCGGTTATCGATGCGGCACGAGAAAAACGCATGCGCTCTGGCTGGATCGGAAGCCCGCGGGTTGCGAGAACAAAAAAAAAAAGAATGAGAAATAAAGGAGAAAGAGGCTCAATATATCCTCGCGAATAAAAGTCTAGGTCGAAAAATAAATAAGAACTTAGTTACAATGGTGGCTTTAGTGTCTTGACATGGATGCTTTGGCGCAGGTGGAAAAAAAAATGTTTGTATTCTTTTCTGTGGGCCGCTTTCTGTGACCTGATGGCACAAATGAACCACCAGAACGCAGGGGCGTAGCCAGGGGGGGGGCTTATGGGGCTTCAGCCCCCCCCGAAATTTTTTCGTGCTGTCCATGCACCGCCGACCGAAGTGACCTCCGGCGCCGGAAATCACTCTGGATTTTGTCTATAATGTCTTTTTGACGCTCGAAAAGACATTTAACCGCGAAGATTGCAAACTCGGGCTGGATTTCGTGGCAATGCCCATTCACCGGAAGTCACATAACGCCAAGCAGTCCCATCCGAGCACGAAGTTTCGAGGGCGCTTTGATGGTGAGCGGGCTCGCCGCGGCATCTCACTGAGGCCATGGAATCTGTGGAGCGCATGGATATCAATTGCGAAACTTTATGGGTATAAATCTCATAAGCTCTTGATGTGAAAGGTGCATTGACATTTCCAAAGTTGTGCTTTAGATTTTCAATTGCGGAACTTTGTGCGTTTAATGTTGTTATAAACATTTGACGCCAAATGTCTATTCACTTTTCTAAAGTCTTACATCGGAACATACAACGAGACAAGCCAAATCAACACACTAGCAGACGAGTTGACAAACAGGCAGCGAGGTCCAATGAGACGAAGCGTTGGGGTGGTTCATTTGTGCCGTCATGTCACATAAAAAAATATAAACATTTTTTTTAACCTACGCCAGAACATCCATGTCAAGACACTCAAGCCAGCCAAAGTAAATACGTTCTTATTTATTTTTTCTACTTTGACTTTTATTCGCGAGGACACATTGAGCCTCTTCGATTTTTTTTTGTTCTCGCTACCCTAACCGCGGGCTGCCAAAGCCAACCAGAGCGCATACGTTTTTCTCGTATGGCCCCGACCACCGTGCGGTACACTTTGGTGCGAGTTCGGTTTGCTCTGGCCGAGTGGATTTTCACCGAACAGAGTTTTGGATGTCTTCTGGCTAGCAGACGAGAAAAAAAAAAAACAATGGTCGCTCGCCGCCATCACTGTGGGAACTCGAAGGATTGCACCGCATTCCTTGAGCGGAACCTTTCCGGAAGGTCTTCTTTCTCCGCTGTAGGATACTGAGCAGTATGCGTATGGTTCTCAGTGGACCAAGCGTCTCATGTTTTCTTCGGTATTCCTTCCATAGCCCCATTAGGTGCCCGAAGTAGGCATTAGATTCTGGCCAAGATACTTTCCTATGCGTTTCTTTTTCCTTTCGGTGCCTCCGCCTCACAGAAAAAAAAATACATTGTTGCGGCGCAGCGAATTGTCGCATGGTGAAAGTTCGATTTTGATACTTCTTTTGCGGAAAGTAATGGGCGACGGGACGCTTCAGTTGCCGGATACGTTTATTATATTATTGCGAAAGCAATTATATGGACACTCCAGGCGCATTCCTGCCATCGCCCTCATGTTTCGTATTAAGTCCAAGGGGAATAACATCGTGACCACGCGCTGCATGCTATATGTGCGAGTGAAAGCGTAGGAGGGGAAGTGGAATGGGTGAGCCGACGATGGTGGCTCAGTCTTGTGTGCGCAAAGGAGAAAAGCGGGGAGCAAGCGCGCCGCCTTCCGTCGCGCGCAATACATCGGGGGGAGTGGATGGAATGGGGGCGGAATCTAGGATTCTGTGAATCTATGATTGTGCAACATGTTTATTTGCCTTGTTTGACGCATTATATACAGTTACTTCTTTATTACAGTATTATGTACGCATTATACAGTTATTACAGTTATACAGTTATTAGACGCATTATATACAGTTAACTTATACAGTTACATACATAGACTCATTGGAGACTTATACGTATACTTAAATATCTTGTTGCGAGGTTTTGTGTATACATGCAGTGAACTTTGCTTCCACTGACACTTTTTTGTCCTTTATCAAGCAGTATTTTCTCATTTGCATATCCCATTGTATCTTTGCATTTCTAATGTACGAGGGCGAGTCAAATGAAAGTGAGCCTACCCTAACCACGCAATAATGGTTCGGTTCATTATCTGCGAGGCATGCGCGTAGGAGAACGGCATGTCTCATTTACAAAAGTGACACGCAGGTGTGAAGATAAATGTTCTTTAATGCTCTCATACACTGGGTTGAATATGGTTGCGTCACATAATGGACACTTCAAAAGTTGAACAACTCGGTGTCGCGAAGTTTTTGACAGCTGAAGGTGTTTCCAAAACAGAAATTAATCACCATATGACTGCCGTGTACGTTGAACACTGCATTTCATTGACCACTGTGAATCGTTGGAGCAAACGGTTCAAAGGACGTTGCAAAGACATTCCAAGACCGGGCCAAAACCATCGTGCAATCACCCCCCACACAATTTCAAAGGTTCATGAGCTGATGAAACAAGAACAGAGGATAAGCATCGATGAACTGGCAGACCGTCTGAACATCAGTCACGGTTCGGTTCACGCCATAATTCATGAGCTTCTCGGCTATCGGCTCTTTGGTGCGCAATGGATCCCCAAGATTTTTATCCATCGCGAGAAGACGAAGAAGTTTCGCGCTGCCTTGACTCATCTGATCGGGTATCACAATGAGCATGGCGACTTCTTGTTTGCAACTGTGATCGGGGACGAACCTTGGTGCCACTACTACGAGCCTGAAACACGACGGCAAAGCTTACAGCGGAAACATTCGAATTTACCACGCCCAAAGAACGTAAAGGCCATCATTTCCGCTGGAAAGGTGTTGTTGACTTTTTTTTTTCGATCGACAGGGTCCATTACTGATAGAATTTGCTAAATCTTGACAGGCTATCAATTGTTTCCGATATTGTGAAACGCCAGAACGGCAGCGTGTCACAATCAAGAACGAACAACGTGGAAAATTGACGAATGGGGTCATCTTGCTCCACGACAATGCCTGTCCCCACGTCGCTTATGTGGTTAATACAAAACTGGCAACGTTCAAGTGGGAAACGCTGCAACATCCGCCATACAGCTCAGACCTGTCACCTTGCGACTTCTACATTTTGGGGCAACCGAAAAAACAGCTCAAGGGAACCAGATACAGACTTTTTGAAGCAGCAACCCAAGGCGTTTTATAAGACGGGAATCACGCAATTCGTTAGTCAATAGGACAAATGTCTAAATTCTCATGAAGACTACTTTGAAATAAAGTACCCCGTTGTTGGCTCATTCATTTGACTTGCCCTCATATATCTTGCAGAACTGCTTTTTATACGTGCTCTCTGTCGCGACTATAACTTCGGTGCAATTACTCACGATACACGACAAGGGACAGCTACTCCTGCGTAATACAATGCAGCAAACGACAGCGTCATTGAGATTTTTCACTGGCCATTGCATATATACAAGAATGTAAGCACGGTTCTTGAATGACAAAGTTTCATTAAGATATTTGTCCTCAACTTGTTCAGTTCATTGCCTTTTAATTTTTCATATTAGCGGCATGCGCTGCTTTCCTGGTTTCGAACTGATATAGTTCTACAGTTCGTTTGATATTTTCTTTACTTAATAAATAGACAAAAAACATGGACGCATTGACGTCAGTTATGTTGGGCACAATTTTTGGCACATACGAGTATAATATTTTATGAAAAAATACATATTTTACTTGTATTTACAGAGCGTAGCTTTCAAGAATTCGTTTGCAGCATCTTTGGCAATGACAATGCAGTTATTATTCATGTATTTGATCCCTCGATAAATTGTTTAAGAGGAAGCTTTAGCTCGGGCCCAATCCGACGCGGCCTATTCAAATACTTGTAAAACGCAGAAACGCTTTTCTGAGATAATCCTGCTAATCGCTTTTATTGAAATTGGTTGCATTTGAGAGAGAAAGTTAAATCCTAGTGTCTGTTGCAAACAGAACTTTGATTTAGGGCCTGAATTTCGTTTAAAATATTTTGGAAGATTCGAAAGTTTGAAAAAATAGAAGCACGGCGTTTACAAACTAATAGCTATGCATGAAGAACAGATATTGTGGTTCTGTAAACGGCATTTATTATAACAGTCAAAGCGGACAAGTTTGCTGTGTCAATTTGTATCTTACGTTAATTGGTTACGTTGTGTACAAGGGTTCTGCAAAAGCCGTATTTCCACAATACTAAATTTTTTTGAGATTCATGTGTAACATATTTATTTTGTCCGCTGTAGATGTACTATTAGATGCAATTCACAGAATTGTGATATCACTTTTCATTGTTGAGTCACGGAGTTTTAAACTTGATAGTTTCGTTTTCTGAAAATTTTCAATTTTGGCCAATTTTTAATAAATAATTGACCTCCTAAATGAAAAATTCGAAGCCAGTAGTCTTTTAAATGCCACAAACATCCTCAAATTTGCTGAAGTGGTTGCAGGGAAAAACGTGCAGCTATATATATATATATATATATATATATATATATATATATATATATATATATTGGGCCAGTGGCGTAGCCCCCCCCGAACAAAATTCCTGGCTACGCCACTGCCAGAACGCTTTGTCTCATTGGACCTCGCTGCGTGCTTTGTCAACTTGTCTGATAGTATGTTGATTTCGCTTGTCTCGTTGTATGGCCCGATGTACGACTTTAGAAAAGTCGATGCACCTTTGGCGTCAAATGTTTACAACAGCATTAAACCCAAAAAGTTCCGGAATCGAAAATCTAAAGCACGACTTTGAAAATGTCAATGGACCTTTCGCATCAAAATGTTATGAGAACTTTACACCCACAACGTTTCAGAATTGAAATCCAAGCGCTTCGTAGATTCCGCAGCCTCCGCGAAATGCCGAGACGACCCCCCCTCGCCTTCAAAACGCCCTTGAAATTTTGTGCCCGGTGGGGCTCCTTGCGTTACGATATGTGACTCCCTATGCATGGGGCGTTGCCCCGAAATCCAGCCCGATTTAGCAATGTTCGCGCTAAAATGTCTTTTCGAGCGTGAATTAAGAACATTCTAGACAAAATCGAGCATGATTTCTGGCGCCGGGAGTTGTTTTGGTCGGCGGCACATGACTGCACGAAAAAATTTCGGGGGGGGGGCTGAAGCCCCATAAGCCCCCCCCCTGGCTACGCCCCTGGTGCCGCGAACTTGTTTGCACGTGTATTGTGGCCTTCAACTTGTTTGCTCGGGCGCTCCTCTGGAATGTGCTTTCCCCTGCTTCTGCATTCCTCAATTAGCTGTGCTGCGATTCGAAGTGGTTTGGGGAACTCGAAGTAGCCTCAGGAAACGGCGCCATATCTAACAGCTCGTCCTCACCCCGGTTGTTTTGAATGGCCGGTGAACTCAATTCGCCGGCCATGAACGCTGAAAGAACCTGCAGGGTATTGGTGTCGAGCCTCGTTTGACGAACTTCGGGATCCTGGGCCCTGGAGAACATACGTCAAACAAACAAAACAACACAGCGCTGCCCCACGTGTAAGCGCAGGCTCTTCACCCCTGACTCGCCAGGCTATTACTGAGTCAAAATGAACCCGGATCTTTTATTTCCCCAATTTCGACAAAACAGTTCCAACCACCCTTCCAAACAGCTGTGCATTTCTCCTCGATTGCCGACAAGACCAGACTACTATTGTTGTTGCAAAACAAAAGGGTCGTTGACGATGCGAACAACAAATGAAAACAGCCGAACATTACTAAAGTGGCCTAACTACACGAACAGCATGTTTCCAATCTATCGTAGTGGCGTACTTATCGCACGTATTGGTGCCACTGAACAATCTGGTCAACCTCACAAGTACGTAATCACAAGCGCGCTAGCCTTGTGGTCACTATCCAGAACGCGTACTTGCGTTGTAGGCAAACTTTCCATTTACGCTTACTCACGTTTCTTCCTTTAGTCCCTCTAGGACACGTGACTTAAACGAACAATTAAACTCGCGGGACTTACACACTCCGCGGAACTCTTAAAATAATGCGTCTTTTAATAATGCGTCTTTTAATAACTCGTTCCACGCATACTTATCAGAGAAGTCAGAATACGGCTGCCCTCAACACACACGAGCAACCCAGTCATAAATCTGCTTCCTTCCGTCCACACAGGACATGCGCTAATGGAACTAAGAACGCTTCTCAGTGCAAATCATGCACTCACTGAAAATCTACGCGCTTAACCTTAGAAAATTCAAAAACACTTAAAAAGAAAGAAGGTTAAATAACACACGCGCTTTACCATAGGCCTTTCGACGATAACCTTGACCTTCAGGTTATTCACACACACAAAAAAAAGCCTATCTACTTATTAATGAGCATCTCGCGAGACTACGTGTTTACTTAAAACGCATCTTTCAAATCTCGGAGCTTCTCGAACGAAAACACAAACAAAGCTCATACCTTTACATATTGAAAGAAATCCTAGCCTCAAATCGCGAAAACTTTCCGATGCTCAAAATAAAAAAATCAACACTTCATTTCTACGGAAGCGCTCTTGGCCTCCCTTTCCAAACGCTTATGTCTGACTCATACCTTCAATCGGACTCGAGGTGGGCGTGGTTTGAAAGCTACTCTGGCTGCCGGGGAACAACAAAAGGGCTGACTAACTATCAGCTCCCCCAAGACGTTACGGTCTCCTGCCAATTTGCGTCCTCGCGCCCCGCTTTCAACACAAACTCGATTGACCGCGTCGCTACTCCCCACCTGGTCTCGTCCTGCCACCTTGCGTTTCTTTGAACTGCACGCTGAGCTGTGAAAAGAACTACGGAACGATGAGGAGTTTAACTGCCTCGTGCCCTTTGTCGGCGTCCGTGCAGAACATGCTTCGCGGTCCCCCTTGGACCGGTGGTTTGAACATTTTGGGTGCGTCAACATCGTCAATGACGACCGCACCTTTCTTCTCCTCGCGCCCTGCCCATTTGGGTTTCTCGCCATCTTTGGCTGCGCTACATTAGTTACCGACTTTCGGTCTTTACCGCGCTTCTTTTTACGGCGCTTTCTCTTTGCACTCGCTTTCATGTCGCCTCCTCGTGCCTCGTGCTGGCCGGTACACATTTCGTCGGCCCGGATCGGTCTCTTACCCGCACAGTCTGAGTGATTTACATTTAAATCTACTCTCACTTTGCCTCGACTGGCGGACAGCCCAACCGACTCTGGCACAATGCAGCAGGCTTTACTCGAGTTAGACAACTCGCACTCTTGCGAACTGCCCTCTACTACGTTGCCCAGCTCACGCTGTGCATCGGCACACAGCCCGTCGGTATCGATCGCTGTCTCACGCGCACAGTCCGAATGATTAACAACTGAACCATCCCTCTCTAGGCTATCTAGACTGGCGGAGAGCCGCACCGATCCCTGAACAATGCAGTTGTTCTCTCGTGGACTACGGAGCTCGCCATCCCGAGAACTACTCTCAACTGCATCGTCCAGTTCGCACCTCACTTCTGCACGCACATCTGGCTCTACATGGGTGCTCGCGTCTGTCAGGTCAGCAGTACCCTTTTCTTCGCTAGCAACCTCGCTAACATTACCAGCGACGCACACGCTCGGTAACTGTGCCAATTTGTTCGCAGCTGGCCTAGCTGTCTCTACAGTCATCTGTTGGCACAGCACCTCGTCGCTCTCCTTGCGGCCTTTAACGGCCTCTGTTGCCACTAAGGCATCGTTAGCAGCTAGCCTTTTCCCTTCACTTATGAATCGGCAGCCAATCTCACAAGCACTACTCCTCTCGTCGGCTTTTGGCGAAAATCCGCTAGACACTTCCTCATTCTTTAGCTCTGTACTACCTACAGAATTCTCAGACAGCCGTTGTCTCTGTGCCATAACTGATCACAATACTGTATCTCTTTGATCAGTGCTGCCTTCTCTCTCTCATACTTTTGCTCACGCTTTCGTTCCTGATACTCACGTTCGTGACGCTCACACCTAAGAGTAAGTTCTTGAAGCTCATGCTTCCGTTCATTCTCGCGTTCTTCACGCTTACTCTCACTCTTAAGTTCACGACGCTCTCGCACACGTACACGACGCTCACGTTCTCGTGGTTCCTGTATCACCTCCCAAGCAAGCTCAATGCTTTTGCCATCATTGCCACTATCGTTAATCGCCTTTATGATAGCTGGCGTTTTCATCCGTTCGTCAGCCTCAACTCCCAAATCGTCGCACACCAACAACAAGTCTAACCTCGTCAACCTTCTAAGATCCATGGCAGCTGCCCCGACAGGTGGTTAAAACTGTTTTCCTTAATTAATTTGTGCAAACACACAATGCATCAAACTCCCGATTCCCAGAACTATCAAAATGAACACACAACATTTGAGTCTGGCGAATCATAAGGAAAAAAACCACGCGCTCACTTACGGTTGCAGCACCCTGCCATCCGGTTCATTCGTCCGCTGTTCCCGGTTCCTCCGGATTCCCTGGGTCGAAGGCTCGCTCCTTCTTCGCTACTCCCAGTTTCTTCGGACCTCTTTCGACGAAGGTTTATCCGTAGCGCTGCCACCAGCTGATGCATTCGGAGGCGATCTCACCGCTGCCAACCAGATGTAGGGGTTGAAGGACGGACTTCGGGATGAAAAACAACACTTGGGAGTGTTTATTTTACATTATTTACAAGGAGGTGAGCGACAAGTAACAGTCGTACAGTCATTACGGGCCGGCAGCAACTCGGACGCTGCGGCCCGCGGCAAGAAGTCCGAGAGAGGTGAATCAGGGAATCAGGGAATGCTCCAGAATGCTCAGGTCTCTCTGGAAGGCTTCTTCTAAACCCTTCGAGCACTGAAAGTCGCGTCATGTTCGACCAATGGGAGAGTCCGCTCAGATGACGCCACTTTCAGCCAATGGTAGGCGCCCGTGCGATGGTGTCATACCTGGCGAAGAGAGTCGGCGCTTGCTCCTCTCTTGATGAACTGATCCCCCTGCGATCTTGCCTCGCAGAATGGCAATGCGCTTCTTCCAAGGAGGAGAAGGGGAGGGGGATGCTCATGCTCCATTGTCCTAGGACCCACCTGCTCCCGGTGCTACGGCCGCGCAGCGGTAGCAAATGTCTTCTTCAAAGGCGATGAGGGGGGACGATTGGGCTCCATTGTCCTAGGGCCCCTTCTAATCCCGGCGGCACACGACCTGGGTGCCGCGAACTTGTTTGCACGTGTATTGTGGTCTTCAACTTGTTTGCTCGGGCGCTCCTGTGGAATGTGCTTTCCCCTGCTTCTGCATTCCTCAATTAGCTGTGCTGCGATTCGAAGTGGTTTGGGGAACTCGAAGTAGCCTCAGGAAACGGCGCCATATCTAACACCACTGCCTTATGAGGCCATGTCACTAGGACGAACTGCCGCAGAATCTAATGAAAATGCCGCTGAGTAATCGCTTTTGTCACGCCGGGCGTAGCAGCAGGAATTTCGGCCCTCGTATGATGACGTCATAAAACGGCGAGCACAAGCCTTGCGATATCTACTTGGCATTGGGAGGTCAGGTGCGCGTCTCTCCTAACCCCGCGGCGCGTAGCATGCGCCCTATCACGGATGTAATCTGCAATGGGCGCAAGGAGGAGACGAGTCGTGATGGCTTTGTGTGCGCTGTTCGAGCGTTGAAGCGACAGGCAGTGCGAAGGGAAATTAGCTCGCCGCTTCTGCCACACTCTGTCATGCCAGCGTTCTGACAGCGAGTGATCGCGATCATCGAGTGAGATCTGTTCATCTTTGCCTGTGCGCACATAACACGATGCTTGCGAGCTTACAGGCCAACTGTAACGAAATTTTGGACCGCTTAATCCCACATTAACAAAAATGCAAAAAAAAGGAGATAGAGCATCCTGCGTGCAAAATTTGACGTTCGAAGTGGGAGCGTCACAAGCAATTTCTGCAAATAGCCGTTTTGATAAGCGCAGCATCGAATGCAATAGTATATTAAACAGCTACGTGAAATAAGGATGCTAGTTTTATCAGCCGCATAAACTTGTAAACATTCGCTTACTACCCATACATTAACGAGCATGCACGCGTGCAGAAGCAAACATTAACGCATCTCGCTCGATGACCGCGGAAACTCGCTGTCAGAACGCTGGAGTGAGGAACCGCGGCAGCAACAGTGAGCGAATTGACCATCGTGCTGCCTCTAGCTTCAGGGCGAACTAAGCAGCCAGAACCAAGCGCCCACGAAGTAATGAGCCAGCGGCGCACCTAGACCCTGTACTCGTCGCAAATCGCCTTCAAGAAAGGGACCGCGCAGCTGCGCCATACGCAGCAGCAGCCGCCGGAGTCGAACGCCGCCCCCCCCCCCCACCCCGGTGCCTTGCGCGTGACGGAAGACGGCGCGCTTCCTCCCCGCTTTCCTCCCTTTTGCGAGCGAGATTGAGCTGCCATCGTCGGCTCACCCTCGTACCACACATGCTCGTACGCTACAGCATACGGCGCGCGGCGACGATGTAAGGCGACGCGAAGTAGTCGTATCAGGCTGCAGTGAATCCGTAGTACGACGCCTAGAAGGAATGTTGCCAGTAGGTTAAGTGGGGGGGTCTGCAGCAAGGAAAATGACCTACGTACCTTTTGTATTCCCTGCTTGACAAGTTTGACAAGAGCTTTCAGACAGCGCCTGCCTAGCTTACGGCTTAAAGAGATGACGCACCCGTAGGCTAGCTATTGAGAATGAACAACGGCAGTACAGGTTTTGTGAAAACCACTGTTTGTTTATTTTTTAGAGCTCGGTAAAACGTCTCTAGTTCTCCGAGACTAGTAATCGGTTTAAAAAGCAAGTTTTAAGCTTTGTCTAACCCGCCGTGGTTGCTCAGTGGTTATAGTGTTGGGCTGCTGAGCACAAGGTAGCGGGATCGAATACCGGCTATGCCGGCCGCATATATATGGGGGCAAAAACACCCGTGCACTTAGATTTAGGTGCACGTGGAAGAACCCCAGGTGGTCGAAATTTCCCGAGTCCTCCACTACGGCGTACCTCATGTCATCAGAAAATGGTTTTGGCACGCAAAACCCCATAATTTATTTTAAGCTTTGTTTAGATTGTCTTAGAAGCTCGCTGATATTCTGGAAGAATATCATGGTTTGCGCGCTCATATAATTTTCAAACGGTTTTTTTTCGATATGTCGTGCTTTTTTTAAGCAGATATGCTTCATTTTTTTTATAATTTTTTTAGATGGCGCTTGCACCGCCAAGTCTCGGAGATGTGTTAGAAACCTGTAGTGGCGCGCTTGAGTATGAGTACAGTATGAGTTCACTTTTCGAAAAGCTCGTGCGATTTTCTTTTGAAAGTAAAAAAAACAGCGTTATTTAAACGAGCCGCGTTGCTAACCGCACTATTTTGGCAGGTGTTTCTACCGTTCCTAGAAGGCATCTGTTGCTCGGACACAAAGAAGCAAAGCATTGGTGCGTGTCTCGCACGCGTATGCATAAGACGACAGCGTGTAGCGCTTAGAAGTATTTAGAACGAAGCTCGAATCTTCGTGTAGATCTTCTGTATATTCAAGCGCGTAATTTGTACGCAACATCTTTTCCCCCTTATTTCTTTAGTGCGGGTCATTTGTGGACGAGAGAAAGAAAATGTTAGTGCGTGAGTCCTGCGAAAGTGGAAGATTTGCGGAGCCTTATTTGGAATATGTGGATGGTTCTGAGAAGAAAGCTTTGTCTTCGCGGCCTGTGCTCGCCTCGTTAAATTTTCGCGGGGAACACATCACCCTTAAAAGAAGTTTACACCCTTTTAGGGGATCGTATACATCTTGTCCCACAACGGTAGTCACCTGTCTTGCCCGCATTTCCTTTCTGTAACGCTGTGAGCCCGGTACTTTCAAGTAGCGAACGGCTCGCGCGTTATTACGCAACGCGTTCTCTACAGGTAGGTAACGAGCGCCGAGTTTTCTAGAAAGGAAAGGCAAGCAAGGCATGCAGGTGACGATTATCGTTGTGGGACAAGATAAGCCGCAAAGGGCGCAAACTCTTTTATGAGTACCACTTCAGCACCACTGTGGTTTAAAAAAAAACTGCACATCAAACATTATGCCTGAGGGCAAGTTTCCATCGCCATAAAAAAAAAAAAAAACATGACGAGCTAATCCGTAGAATCAGACGATATCTCGCGCGTGGTATGGTATCGCTGTAGACTCATCCACGCAGCAGCCAAAATGCGTCCCATCACCGGAACTCGGCGTCACAGATGAAATTGCGCTAATAGAGAGTTTTAGCCCAGCGGGTTTACGGCCAGCGGAGCGGAGCGGTCTCCACCGTTGCGCCAGCGGAGCGGCTCGCGAAAAAAGAATTTTAGCTCAGCGGATCACACGCTCGAGCGGGGTAAAGAGCGGGGCGCTCTGCTGCCCCACCTAGTGGTTCGAATAGGAGTTACTGAGAAATGAAATTGAATTACGCTTGCTTTTATTATGCAAGAAATGTTGAATAAAAATATATTACATGTTCTCAGTGCATTATTTGTTAATAATGTACTGAGTACTAATGTGCGGGTCAGCGCGGCAGTCGCCGTCTTCGATGCAGAACTGCCGGCGTTCATGTTCGCGGCTGCCGTCTTGCATTTCCCATACACGCCCGCGCGCCCTTACGCACGCTCGCGCGCTGCGTATACCCTCCGCTGGGGAGTGCTTTCCAGCGGGCGTAAACGCTGCTCCGTAAAACCGCTGGGCGCCTCAGCGTGGTGCGCATGCGCAGTCGCGTCTCCGCTCGCCCGCTCCGCTCCGCTGGCCGTAAACCCGCTGGGCTAAAACTCTCTAATGTGGCACACGTGACGTGTGCCACATTTGGTGAGTGCGGATGCATAAATAGTGTGAGTTGGTGAGTGCGGATGCATAAATAGTGCACGCGTTCGCCGTTTTGCGTTCCCCGCAGGATAACACACGCGAATGACTCGCCACATTCCGGCAGATTGTGCCGCCCGAATAGCATTGTTGCGTGAAAGCTGGCGTAATAACTCTGCCTGACTTGCAGAGTTTTTTTAGCAGTGGGTGCTATCTTTTCGACCGATAACGGGCATGGTTACAGATTCGGCTGCCGCTGGGGTGTGCAGGTGCCAGGGAGGACGCGCCGTCGGAAAGGGGAAACGGGGGGAGAGAACAATGGACGCTGTCGCTGCCCGTTGCTAGTTTTAGAGCTGGCAGACCGTCAAACTGACCTGACAGATAACGGCTGTGATAATTCTCAGGCACACCCCATCCTGTGTCCCTCAATGCGCCATGTGCATGATATCAGGAGTCTAGTTTGCCAAGTCATGCAAAGAACGAAGGTCGCGAGTGACAAATCATTGCGCAAGCAAGGTGTTGATCAGCGGATTGCAAAGTTATACGTGATAATAATATCGTATTTGTGTTGAGGTAACGGAATAAAAAAAAGTGGGAAATGCCATTGCGTGTACGTAAACAATTTTTTTTTTTGACCTCGGCAAAAAAAAAATTGCCCGTTCCGTAGATAAATGCTGCCGTGAGCGTCCATGCTAAATATTATTCTACAGCGGAAGACAATGGAATGCTGTCGTGGCACATTCCCAGCTTTATGTAATGCTGCCTGACCTTCCCCATACAATACGAATGTTTGCGCAGATAAAGGGTATTAATGCACCGACAGATCATCTCTTCGTGTGTCCTTAATTCGGTGCACCGCGCGATACCACGAATCTAGCAAAGTCACGCACAGACGTCGAGCGTGGCAGATGATTGTAGAATACGGGCTAATCAGAGCATGACGAAGTTACGTATAAGGTATTGACGGCCTTGTACCGAGGAATTAACTCACAAGGAATATAACTAGGAAGCAATCTTAGTAAAAAAGAAAAGCTTTAGCCCGGGACCGGTAACTATAAAATGCGCCTGGGCGTCAGCACCACCCGATCCGCGTATGCATGGTATACGACGCGTCGGAGAGAACAGTTGGAGTACTGTTATAGTACTTAATTTGAAATTTTATTTATTTCTGTATTTATGTTGTTTTGTTTTCTTTTTGTCGGTTCCATTCTGTACTGGTGCGCGAGATGAAGGAGTTGAGGTAAGCACTCGAGTGGCAAATCAGCACTCCAGCCTTGGACTGATGGTTGACGTATGACGAAATATAAGACGGACGAAGTAGAAGTTACTCCTTAGTGTAATTAGTGTAATAACCTTTATTAAAAAGACGTGTACGAGAATTGTTGCGCCGCAAGGTGAGGTCAGGTAAAAAGTGTTGATTTCTTGGAGGAGACGCTGGCATGACGATAATAATCGGACAAAACGAAACGGGCGGCGTGGTTCTGAATGGATTCAAGATTGTTCACGAGGGAAGCACGCCAAGAGTCCCACATATGAAACGCACACTTCCGAGCTTAGTTCGTATTAGTGCTTTGTATAAGGATAACCTTACCGGAACAGTTGCAGATGAGAAATTGCGTCGTAAGAACCCCAGCGTGCGATTAGCGTCGTTAGAGTAGTTGTAATACTCGTGTAGTTGTGGCCTGTTGGAAACTAGTTTGATGCGGTGGTGACTACAGTCTCATGATGGATAGGGTGGCTTTTTACGCAGAGGTGTTTCCTTTGTTGCGCTAACGGTATTAGGCACGCACAAGCTTCCTAAAACCAAAGTTTCTTCACGTTC
Organism: Dermacentor albipictus; assembly: GCF_038994185.2. Taxonomy (NCBI): domain Eukaryota; kingdom Metazoa; phylum Arthropoda; class Arachnida; order Ixodida; family Ixodidae; genus Dermacentor; species Dermacentor albipictus. The sequence continues at coordinate 43,164,160 of NC_091828.1, read as the reverse complement.
TTCATTCTCAAAAGAAAGAAAGAAAAACGTAAGATCGAGAGAAAATTGGTACTGTCACACATCTCAGTTACGTCAAGTAGGTGATCGTCCTGCTTTCCTCCTCTGTATCCGCACGTGGCGCTTAGATCACGCATCGCTTACCTCAGCGGTATGCTTCCTGTTTCCGAGATAGACATTCGCGACGTGATCTTGAAAGAAATCCTTTCTTTCTTTCTTTCTTTCTTTCTTTCTTTCTTTCTTTCTTTCTTTCTTTCTTTCTTTCTTTCTTTCTTTCTTTCTTTCTTCTGTAATCAACCGGGAACTGATACCGGAAAAAACAGTCCTTTCAATTTCAATGGTGCGCATATGCGTGACGAGTCCGCTTGGCATGTAACCTTGGCGAACAAGTAAATAGACCAGCGCGTGCAGTCAGAAAACAAGGGGAGTCGTAGAGAGCGCTTATACTTTGCGTTGCAAGAGAAATAGCACTTCGCTGTGCCTGATCGGCGCATATATAGGGGCGAAGGATCTGTGACTACGGATAGGGGTGGCAAGTACGTTCCAGCATCAGACTGGTCTATCCGCGAATAAAAACACAATTGTAAGAAGAAATGACCGGAGAGGGGGGGGGGGAGGCGAATTGGCCGTGCCGTATTTCTGGCCAGCCAGAGCCCGTGCAGTGCTCTGCCACACGATATCACTAACATGTTGCTGCTTAGACATAAAAAAACATGCAGTTGCACGTAAACGAATTCTCTCATTACATACATGATGTTGAACGTATACAAGTATACTCCACTGAGCAAAAGTATAAACGGGCCCGAGATTCCCGGATAAACCGGATTTTGTTCTCCGTCTGTCAATCTAAATTGAAACTGAACACTGCTCTCCAATTTTGGCATTCCGTACTTTCTAATGCCCTCGTCAGATTCGTTTTGTGCGTCTTAATTACGAAAAAATATAAGTTTCTTCGGCGAGCCTTAATTTGGTCTGTATAACGGGTTATCACTTTTAAGCTTTACAGAATTTTTAAAAATCACCTGTGGCAGATTGTACTATTCCATTCCTTGAGGTGACATAGTAAAAGAGGTAGAGATTACTTCAACGACAAATCGAAACACACATTCAACTAATAACGGAAACACACTAATAAACTTCTTCTTTCGTTACTTTGCGGCACATATTGCAATTTACGGATTCTAACCAGTGAGTTTACGAGGCGTATCCACTTAGATTGCATTTTCATGAAGACACCAGTTTCGAGATATCCATTGCCAGAGTGTGCGATGAAACACATTGGCGTTACACTATAATTGTGTGCTTCGCTGCATAAAAGAGCGCTTCGTTAAAAAAGTGAGTGGAACATCAGTGCATTTTACGCTAGTTTGATGGCGCATATCTTGAAATTCGTGTTATCCTCAACGCTTCTTCCTAATTGATGTGCTCTGCATGGTCGCCGGCTACAATTCGTAAATCACAATTCGTGACTCCAGCTAAATGCTCGCCCCCTAGTGGCTGCGCCGAGAACCAGTCGATCTAGCTTCAGCCTGCAGGTACTCACATTACAGTGTGCGCTGGAATGTTGCCTCGTACTTCTCAAATTGTCGTGATGCGGGCGCGCACAAGCCCGAAAAATTAAACAAAGCCGATATCGAGATAATTTTGCTTTTTACCGTTATGCGTGTCATCGCAGGTGGAAAGACAGCAATTCATCGTTTCTCGAAAGTATAGCAGACGACGCGCAACGGAGAGCGACATGGATAAGAAATTTGCGTAGCTAGTCTGAAAAAGGGGACTGACACTTGGCTTGTTCGAAACATTTGACTGGTTGAGACTCCTTTATTACCGACGAATAGATCGTTGCTTTCATTTTATATATTTTAACTATGTTGCTGTCGTTTTAAATCGCAGGGTGCACTTTGCTTAGGCAGGCACTTAAGTAAATTAGTGGTTATGTTAGATTATAGTTTTCTGCGTAGCATTAGTGTTGCTAATGCTAGTGCGCCATCCTAGAGAGCAAGCTAGGGGGGCAGTTATCATTTTTGCCAATGCCTCCGCCCCGTTGTCAGACTAAACACCGCGGGCAACAGCCACGTCACATCATGGAGGAGCTTTGCGCCGATCCGAACTCCCATGCATGCGTAGTCATGCGAACGACAATTAAAATTTGTAGTCAGATATCGCGGAGTACAGACACGCTAGAAGAATTCTTCCAACTGATACCGTGTAGGAACACGGCTGCCTCTAGCTTTTCAATACAAACATACCCGCTTACTGCAGTCAACAAAAAGTTAATTATTCAATTTTAGTTAATTGGGCTGGTGACAGCGATAATTATCATTTCACTTTGTGTCCCGTTGGCCACATAACTTATTTGCACAGGTGGTCTTCGCGTGCCTCCCAGTACTCAATTTAAAAAAGAACCCATAAAGCTTAATTTTGAACACCCTGTTATTGTACAGTCGACCAAAAAAGTTTACGGACCAAGAGACCTGACAAAAAGTGGAATATCTCCGCAGACTCCAAATGCAGCCTCGTATTCCCATTTCCAGCCTTTACTGGTATATGCGAACAACATTGTGATGTACGGTTTTACTGGCTACTTTTAAAGGCAGCTCGTATATTTAGCATTTTCTGAGACCCCGTGGTCCGTAAACTTTTTTGGTCGACTGTACATATCAGAAAACAATTCTCTCACGAGAAAACAAAGAGCAAGCCTCTGGGAGGACATGCAGCGATTCACGTGTGGGCGTATAAAAGGGTACGTATACATATCCACGCAATATCTTTGAGACGTTCTCGGTAGGATATCCTAAATTGTACGGCTCTGCGGACGTCTCTATAGTGGTGCACGTATGTTGGGACGTATACGACGTGGGATATTTTCCACGGACAAAGCGTTTTTCATTATAGGATATAAAGGCCGGCGACGTAAATGAACGTGCAACCTGCGTTACACCTCGCGCGAATTAACTTTGCTTCCCGCCGTCGTCGCATATTGCATTTCCTTTCTTCCTTCACGTTGTTTTAAACACATCGCTCGTGCTTCGACAGGGCTCCGAGTCCTGCCCAGTGGCGTAGCTAGGTCGTCTGGCACCCGGGGCCCTCAGCTCTACTGTCATCCACCCGGGTGTAGTCGAGGAAGGCGAGGATATCGACAATTTTCGGGTGTCTTCAGACGTATATGACATCCCCCCCCCCCCTACTGGCCCCGTGCACCCGGGGCCCACGGCCCCCGCTGCTACGCCACTGGTCCTGCCGCCTCCACGGCAAGAACACCAAGTGGGTGCATTCCAGACGCCGACGCCCAGGACAGCACGGGTGAGAGAAAGCGTGTCTTTAAAAAGAGACGAGGGCAATAGACGCAATAAATATGTGACTCACGCCGAGGGGTCGTTTACCTCACACGCCTGTCTGTCCTGAGTTTTCCACGCATACATCCTAACAGATGGCCCGATGAGCCATGGCTTCCACGAGCTATACTTGGCGCGTAGTTTCCGAATTTCGCTTTTTAATTATTTTGTATTTCTGGTGTTGAAGCGAGCAGCTTTCTTTGCACAAAGGCGGTGGCGCGGGAAAGACGAGAGGAGACGCAAGACAGACGCCGCGAGCGCTTCTTGGTTCCTCGCCTTCCCCGCGCCGCTGCCTTAGCTCGTCTAAAGCCCCTGCATCCACGCGCCACCGCCGCAACCTGGTCGGGGGAAACGTGTATGGAGGAGCACGTCGAGCCATGCGACTCGTGCAATCGACTGGTGATCAGCTTCCCTCGTCTCCTTCGCCTGTTCTTCGTGGTGGTCTGCGGCCGGTCTTTCTCCGCCGATGCTACAAGGGATCGTGCTCTCGTGCAACCGAGTTACTGGGCGCGTCACAGCTGGACTAGAATAGTGCAGGGACGCTGAAGGCTGTAGTGTGAGGCTACGGAGGGGAGAGGCCCGCGGCCCCTGCCAGCCCGGCCGCGTTTGCCGGTTAGGGTGATGTTCTCGGTGGTGGCGTTCCTCCGCCGCTACACGTGATATACGTGCCACTGGGTGTGTCCCCATGCAGACAACGTTGGCATGAGCTTTGAGCGCCTCACCCAGAACAGACGTCGAGCCCATGGTCGAGCGGAACCGTCTCAACGCTAGTTTCACGTGCTGCGACTGGAACGACGAAAATCGGTGTAGTCGCACGCGTCACAAAGCGACTTATCACAGCCAGGATACTGGCGGTAGAGGGGAGGGGGGGGGTTTGCTAGCTACGGGATTTCCACTGAGCTGTTGTGATCATAACAAGGTGCTGCAGACCGTGTTGTGGTATCATTGGGCATTGTGGTTGGCAGCGACATTGTCACTTCGCGTGTCTGTGGGAGCTATAGCTGCGAAAATTTCAGTCCATTACGTCGTGTTTGAACTCGGATGCATTATTGTTCCTGCAGGACACCAAGCTCGACGAGCGGCTCTAGCGAGGCAACTGTCTCATGTACATAGGCACTCACCACTTCTCTTATCATCATCATCCATCCCAATACTTTCACTCCCCTTCCCTCTTCCCCAGTGCAGAGTAGCAGACTCCAATCACTCCCACCGTCGTCGCTTATCGGGAGGCAGAAAACAAACGTGCGGTTTCTAGGAATCCTGATTTGGTCGACGCGCTTCGTCGCTTATTGAACCTCGTGACAACGGAGCCGACGCTAAGGCAAAGACACAAAATTCTTGAGCCCGCACGAAAACCATGTCGCCAAATTTGTTTCAATGCGTCAGCATTAAGAGTGTCAAAGTGTAGAAAAGTGTGCGGCCGGTTACGTGGTATGTACACAGGGCGTTTCAGCGAACTTTCAATTTCTTTAAGGTTGCCTGTGGCAGGGATATCACAATTCTCGTTTATCAGCCGGCCTACTCGAAGCGGTGGACACTACCTGCACAAAAAAAATGAAATCCAAAATCAACTAATTAACAAAATAGTTCACTAATTAACTTTTTAGCAAATTATCTTATAACCAATATTGCAATTTACAAATTGTAGCAGTGGACTTCGCAAGAAATGGTGGTACATCCTTTCTGCCGCAGGCGTCACGAGTACGTGATCTTTTTGGGTGAAGACAACTAGTCAATAAACCCACTTGGAAGGAATTCAGGACGACATCAGTTTCGGTATGTAAATTCCCGAACATTGCGGAGAAATGCATTGGCGTTCCAGTTACTTGTGTGCTTCAGTGCATGAAACGACGTTTTGGTAACAAATTAACTGGAACGCCAATGCATTGCTCCGCACAGTTCGGGAATTTATATATCGAAACCGGTATCATGTTGAAAATTCGTTTCAAGTGGATCCGCCTTGCGAACTCCACGGCTAGAATTTTTAAATTGCAATGTGGGACATAATGTAATTAGCTAAAAAGCTTAATTAGTGCATGGTTATTGATTAGTCGATTTCGCATCTCAATTTTTTTGCTAGTATTGTCCGCCGCTTCGAGTAGACCAGCGAACGAACTAGAATTGTGATACCTGCCACAGACAAGTCTTAAAAATTTTTTAACGTGTTCGCTGAAACTACCTATGTATATATATATATAAGGATCCAACAATGACACGAAGGACAACATAGGGCAAATTACATGTAGGTACGAAGTGAATTGAAGCAATGATAAATTAATGGAAATGAAAGTGGATGAAAAAACAAAAATTCATTGAGTAAATACAGGTAATTTCCCCCGTGTTGTCCTTGGTGTCTTCGTTTGTTGGCTTCTTATGTCGTAGATACTAAGTGAATCAAAGAAATGGTAAATAAATGGAAATGAAAATGAATGAAAAGACAACCTGCCGCAGGTGGGGAACGATCCCATGTCTTCGCAATACGCGTGCGATGCTCTTACGAAATGAGCTACCGCGGCGCCATTTTCGCATTTCACTTTCTTGGGTATTTATGTTTTGCTACTACAACAAAACCTGGGAGTGTTAGCCATATATATATATATATATATAAAACAAGCCAACAAACAATGACACCAAGGAAAACATAGTGGAAATTACTTGTAGATACTAAGTGAATTAAAAAAATGATAAATTTTTGTTCCCATCCCAAGTGACTCAATGTTTTTCCTGTACTAACACCTGAACACTCTCGCAGCCCATAAACTTTCTTTCGTATGCCTCAGTCGTTCTTCCACATTAATTTTTCTCTGAGGTTCCCTCACTTCGAAACTTGTCCAGCTCATATCACCCTGCACAGCTTCATTTGTAGCCTTCCCGTGAGCACCCAATGCGAGGCGTCCCACTGACGTTTGGTCCCCGTCGAGTCCTGCTTGTACCCCTGATTTCAAGCAAACAACTGCATTTCCAAATGCAAGTCCTAGAACCATTACAACTTTCCTCGTGCCCCGGAGCACCTCCCACCTATTTGTATCCATAGCGCTCTGTGTTTCATTATGGCTGCTTATGGATTGCGGAGGCACGGCAGCGTCATCTACATGTTGCGGGGCGAACTTCTCGGTGGAAAGAAATCAACGTTCGCCGTTCGAGATATGTTGCGCCAAGTCGTCTACTGCGCCAGCTCGCATCACGTCGCATACACAGAGCACACACCAGTACAAATGGCGCGTAAGTGAGAACATTCGCCACAACATCGCGTCACAATGGAATACGAATACACCTTGATTCTATAACGGCCAGTATTACACCGGTGAGCCTGGAGAGTTTGGTATGAATTCAGAGCAATGACTTCGCCCAGATTTCTAACTAAGTACCACGTCCATGGGTCCTTAGTACCAACTCACATCTGTTATTTTGGTGTTTATATATATATATATATATATATATATATTGCCGTTAATTTTTATTTATACGCATAAGAGAGGTTTGATTACATTAGAGTGTTAAATACGGTAATACAATCTCGGCACGCGTCCGCACGCATCGCCACGAAAGGCTGTATAGTTTCGGACTCATAATTATTCGTGGATGGAAGCAGGCAACCTGTCACTTCACATTTTCCCACGTTAATGACATCTTACTTTTTCGAATGTTTTCATTGCTGACGTATTGGATGCATAATTTTCGTCAACTAGTGTTTCGCCCCGCGAGATGTATAGCCGCGCTTCAATCGCACCATCGTAATTGATGTCGCGGCTCATTGTTTTTTGAAGTGCATTCCAGCCACGTCTTCGCGACCACGTGAATTGACCTTGGTGCAAGGTCAGTTCACATCTTACTTGGTGTGTCGGGCATTTTAAATATGGCCATGCGAGCAGTGAAGAAGACCGTTGATGCGCTCATGGAAGAAGGCATGCAGGCGAGTAACGGTAATAGCGAGATGCGCTTGAAATAAGGGCGGATTCCAGTTCAGGAGAGGATTGAAAGCTTACGTCACCGGAAAAATAAATGCCGCAGTGCTCGGTACGTCGAACCACTGCGCATGCGCCGTCCCTCGTGACGCGATAAGCCAACCGCCAAAAAAAAAGAAAGAAAAAAAATGCAACACATGTGCGCCTACGCAATTCTCGCTTGAAGGGGCTCCAAAGAGAAACAGTGAAACAGTTTAAACAGATAAACGTATTCAAAACAATATTTTACCTTATTTTGCAGTAATATAGGTTGAATCTTGGGAACCCGCCATGGTGGTGCAGTGGCTTTGGCGCTGAATGTCCGAGGGCGCGGGATCAAATCCCGCGGACACGGTGGTCGCATTTCGACGGGGGCGAAATGGAGAAACGCCGGTGGACCATGCATTGGGTGCACGTTGAAGAACTGCAGGTGGTCAAAATAAAACCGGAGTCCTCCACTCTACGGCGTGCCTCGATCATAATCATATGTGGGTTTTGGCACGCAACACTACAGAATTTAATTTTGGAATATTAAAAGAGAAAATGACGGTCCGAGCTCTCTATTCTTCCGCTTTTGATTTGTTCTCAGAAGAAATACTTTCTCAGTCACTGCGGATGAACTTCAGCGGAGACGCCGGTCGGAAGCGAGATAGCTGGTGACTCACGATAGCTTTGTTGCTTGTTGCCACAGTTTAACGAACCGACAGTGAGCAATAACCCCCTCCCCCACCCGCTCCCACCCTCACGCACACACACACAGGCACTTGAATCACCTCTGCATACGCGTCACACCCAAGACAACGTCTCACGGTGTCAGCGAACGAACACAAGAGCGCCTAATTGTTTAGCTCCCCCTTGGCTGTGTGTACATTGTCACGTGCATAGCGCCTACGTCATTCATCGGCGCTCTGACGCAGGCACATACGTCACGCCGAGATCGAGCAACGCAGACACGAAAGGCACGAGACGCAAAACTAACGCGCGGCCTACGAATACACAATGATTTGGCAGCTTTTGCGCGAGAAACATGCCTGTCTCTCTGGTGTTTTCGTATCTCTATGCCCCCCGTAGGGCACAACAACAGTGATTGTCATCGTGAGTGCACTTGTTTTCTTTAATGCAGTGTCGCGCTGTTCTTTCCTGTCAAGAACGCTATTGGACGCTGTGGCACGCAAGGTGTTCCTGACAGGCGAGTGGCGGGCGCGCATGGGTTGAAGAAACGCGCACGCGGCTGCATGCAGGCAAAAAAGTACTCAATAGACGAGCGCACGCCAAGTTTCGCCCGAGACGCCAGCGCTCGTTTCTCCCCTGGCGGCACGATTTCATCTCCAACGGTGGTTTCCGTCGCCGCTTCCCTTCGCGGTCGCGCCCGCGTTCAGTTCGCGCTGCGCGCGAGACGTCTCATGTTTGCGACGGCGCCTCTTCGGATGACCGGAAATTATTATTGTGTTGTTAACTGTCACGACAGCAATGTAAACATGACAAGGTTCATGCCACCAGTGAAATTCTGCCGATTCACAAGAAAATGGTACGAAAGAAGCAGACGACAGACATGATTATGCGCCGAGCGAAGTAAACATCTGGCAAACGAAGCGAGCTCGTTTATTGATCACTCCTGAGTGTATGACGGTTTCTATATGTAACCCACGTGAAATTAATAATTACTCGGTACATAATCCTTTTATTCATATAAAAACTTTAAGTTAAACGAGCGCTTGTCCTGTCTTCTTTCTCGTGTTTCGTTTGTGTGTGCGCTGTCTAAGAATGGAAACCACGTCTGTTGTATGCGCTAGTAGTGGCCGAAGTTCACGCGTGCCGAGAAATTGAATATGTGCATGATGCATTGAACATGACTGGAGTTCATTCCCGCTTCACCACCGCACCGATCGATCGGGTTACTGGACGATACACACCCGCGTCTTGGTCGCGCCGGCATTGCTGAAGCAGGAATGATTAATAATACTTTCAACTTCCGTCTCTTGAGTACTGTTAAAAAATGACCAAGCTGTCTACATTGCTGCCTCTATTCCATATTGTAGGGGACGTACTAGTTAAAGTTGTGTGCGCATGTCGTACTTGTGCTATGCAGCGATATATCTTGTTTATTTCCGCACAGTGTCGATAGAAGTCCGTTGTCGCCATCAGAGACAACACGGATTTGTAGCAAACATAATGTGAGAAACTGCAAAAATGACTTTAGCTCGTAGGTGCCGTATGTATGTGCCGCATCGTATGTGCTGACGATTTTTCCGGCGGCACATACGATGTCGTTTCCAATTACCTGCTCAGCGTCCCTTACATGGTTAAGCAGACGCTGCCGTTTCGCCGCATTGCAGCCATAAAAATAATCGTCAAGCGTACCGATCTTCTTAAAGGCAAATATAGCGTGTGCAGTTTGTTTCACACTAAGGGGAAAACTCGGAACGTATTGCGTCGCGATGCGGCAAGCAATGGAGTCGTGCGGCGGCAGCAGCTCGAGCAGGCGCACACGCTTGAGGGGCAGTGTCGTGATCTGCGTCGTCTGCTACGGCGGCGCGCGCTGGCCGCATTTTCGGGAAGCGTGGTACTGTCAGGGGCAATGCACCGATTTCATCGGTACTGCGGAAACTGAGCTGATATTCTTTACTAAACGTTGTGCGTCGCCACACTCTGATCCTTCATTGGCGATAATGGAGTTCCACAAACTTCTTTTGACAACATGGTTCATTTGTTCTTTCGAAAGGCCGGAGTACTGAGCGTGTGCACGTATATTTCTTCACTGTGTGTGCTACCGTAATGAGCAGCGACAAAACGCACCAAGATGTGCGCGCAACGTGCTCAGTCTTTGTTTGACTCGAAAGGAAAACAAAGCACTCAACAATGGGAGTCGAACACGGTGAAACAAACGGACACGATTAAATGAACGTTTTAGGTTCAGACAATGAGCTGGAAGTGATTTTTCTCGATAATCTTTCGCTACACCAGACAGACCCTGCCCGCCGGTGGGGAATTGGACACGTCACGCTCGGAACTTCAGTTAGTATCTCGTCATGTCCCCAGCGGCAGCGATGACAGCGCTCATCCTGGAAGGCAGTGAAGTGTAGAATGACTTGATCAGGGATGTGTTCATTCGCTGCACGTCTCAGTCACTGACGATGGTGGATCGAAGCCTATCCTCGGGCGAATGATAGAGGGGATGTTGCGCCAGCGATACTTTCAACGAGCCCCAGACATTTTAAATGATGTTGGCGCCCGGGGATTGAGGCGGCCGCTCCAAGAGAGTGACTGCGCGCTCTTCTAGCAGTTCTTGCACAGCACGAGCAGTGTGGATCGGCGTCCTATCGCGTTAGAATATATAGTCGCCTTCCAGAAACGGGCCGTCAAGAATGTATGGAATCAGTGCGTCGTCTATGACTGCCATGCAGCGATGAACTTACATTCGAGGCGTATCAGTGGGCGTCGCGCAACGCTTAGCAAAGAATACCGGCGCCTTTCACGCAGTAACGATGTGATCAGCGCCCTGCACCTGACAGTAGAACGTTTCTCGACAATGCGGCCAGCGTGCGCCGCCGTAGCAGACGACGCCGTTCAAGATCCCGCCCCTCGAGCATCTGCGCGAGCTGCTGCCGCCGCTTGACTCAAGCGCTCGCCGCATCGCGATGCAATGCGCTTCGAGTTTTCCCCTAAATGTGTGAGAGACTGTACACCGCCCTTCGAAAGAAATGTCCACGCGCACACACCGCGCGCGGCGCGAAACGTGCCCAAACACGCGCAGTGCAGGAGGCAATCAAGGCGGCGCGAACGAGAGATGGGAGAGGGGTACCACCGGCTAATAGAATTTTGCTCCGCATGCGGCGCTCTCAACGCCGGCGCAGCAGCGCCGCTCTCGGTGCCGTTCTTGTCTATGGCTGCGCGCCCAGTCAGGCCCAGTATGCTTGGGTAACTCGCCTGTCACGGAACGCTGCTGACAGAACGTGTTTCTGTCAGTTGCGTATAAGCGAGAGTTGTGGGACGAAATGACGGCCCTAGAGACAGTGTTGCCAACAGTTTTTTTTTTCGAGCATATATGTCGCAAAACTGAGACGCAGAAGTCGCTAAATTGTCGCTAAATTTTGCTACAATGTCGCTAAAATCTTTGCTAATATTATTGAGTGCATGTTAAGTAATGTTGGTGGTTTAGATCACTATCATGTTTCAATATTTTAATACTTTGTAGCACTAGAATAGCACGTTCGCCTAGGGTCTGCCTAATATATCTTCACAACGACGGATTATCACAGCTCAAGTTCTGCGTTTATACCTTAAGATTGGTTACAAATCCTGCTGGGTTCAAAAGAATGCGGTTAGCTTGACTTTCTTAGCACTAAAGCGCGCTTCCTGCTGACTGTGTCTGTAAATTTTCTAGAGCTTGGCGCTCATGAATGGACAACTAAATTCGTCGATGCGCGCTTGGTCTGGTTAACACGGTGAATATAACCACGTGGCCTGCATACAGTTGAGCGCCTCTGCAACGAAATGCCCTGTATAACGAAGTAATATTTCTGTTCCGGTTCGTTTGTGAGCTTTGCGGTGCGCCACGTTTACAAGGAAATGACCTGCATAACGAATGATTTAGGACGTCCCAAGCACTTGGATATAAACGCTTTCGATTGCATAGGTAAACACTGCGTTGTCGCACCTTCACCTGTACTTCTAAAGCTTCCTGTGCTGTTTCTTTTTTTAATTGCGACAGCGTGCCTTCTGGCAGAAAGAAATATTTAAACATGTAGATTCACTCCGGATTCGCGGAGGAAGTTCAGCAATGTCTGGTGGATGGGGCCCCAAGATCCAACTTTCTACGTCTGGTGGCCGACCTGGGGGTGGTCCACAGCGAAGCAGGTGTTTCTGGCGGAGGGCATGTAGAGAAGGGCAAGTCCAGAGGAGGTGCCCAGTGTCCACCTCGCAGACAGGAGCGGGACAGAAGGGGTAGGAATCGCTGATGGAGGCACGGTACTGTGCCGACCACGACCAGGTTACCGCAGGGGTGAGGGCGACACGGAGGCGTAACCTTCGTAACAAGACCTCTTCCCAGCGCGCGAGGCCGCCAGGGAGGTCGGTGCCACACGGTGGGAGACGTGCTCGCGTGGCGCGCCGAATTGTTCCAAAGCCACGCGAAACAGAAGCGGTGCGTTCAGCTTCGCGCTCAACGCCGTCTGCATTTGCTCATTCTGGGTCTTAAAGCCAGTTGATTTACACCAAGGGGAAATAAAGGCAATAGACGATTGAAATAGCTCCAAAAGTATCGGAAATTAGACTCGTTCACGATTCACGTCTATAAGTATCATCATCATCATCAGCCTGGCTAATCCCACCGCAGGGCAAAGGCCTCTCCCATACTTCTCCAACTACCCCGGCCATGTGCTAATTGTGGCCATGTTGTCCCTGCAATCTCATCCGCCCACCTAACTTTCTGCCGCCCCCTGCTACGCTTCCCTTCTCTTGGAATCACGATTATAAGTATACGGTCGACCAAATAAGTTTACGGAGCATGGTATCTGAGAAGGAGCCGAATATATCCGCAGGCTCGGCTCACAACCCAGCCTTCCTGATATCCGCATTTCCAGCCTCTGCTAGTATAGTATATGCGAAGAACATTCTGACAAACAGTTTTACTAACTATACTGAGACAAGCTACTCAAAAATCCAATGTTTCCCGAAATCCCATTGTCCGTTTTTGGCCGCCGTAAGGCACATCTCGAAGCAGGCAAAACGAACTGGAGCATACAGATCACAGCGCTGACGTTTAATCAATCTTATTCGACAAACGCCGTGCAGCATATGTGTGTGTGTGTGTGTGTGTGTGTGTGTGTGTGTGCGTGTGTGTGTGTGTGTGTGCGTGTGTGTGTGTATGTGTGTGTGTGTGTGTGTGTGTGTGTGTGTGTGTGTGTGTGTGTGTGTGTGTGTTTAAATGTGAAGAAAGGAGGTTAACCAAGGGACCCGATTTTTAATAGTCACGTCACAAGAAGCCAGCAAACAGCGACACCAAGCACAGCATAGGGGAAATTACTTGTGCTTAATAAATAAAATAAAGAAATGATAGATTAATGGACATGAAAGCGGATGAAAAAAAACAACAACAACTTGCCGCAAGCGGGGAACGATCCAACAGCCTTCGGTTTTTTCATCCACTTTCATTTCCATTCATTACCGATTCTTTATTTCATGTATTAAGCACAAGTAATGTCCCCTATATATCTTGTCGTTGGTGTCAGTGTTTGTTGGCTTCTTATAATATATATATATATATATATATATATATATATATATATATATATATATATATATATATATATATGTACATACTCATAATCACGCCAGGGTATCACAAACGTGGTGCTGGAGCGCGTAAAGATGCATCAGGCATTGGACATGTATACATCATGTTAAATTTCCTACGTATAGTAATTATCGGCAAATACGTTATCGGCTGTGTTTATATCGGCGTGCTTAATTGAACACACGCGCTGTCTGTTGTATCTTTGCGGGCAACGTATATATACGCGTATATGGCGATTCCACCAAGAGTGGAGGTCGCCGTTGCTTCATCGAGGTCACGGAAGCCAGAACGCCTACCCGGCAGAGGCTGTTGTGCGTAGCATGACAGCGCGTCCCTTCGACATGGCTTGGATTAGTGTTTTTTTTCTTTTCCCAGCCAAATGCACTTCTCGTCTCTGGAGGTCACCGAGGTTCTATCCCTCTGTATACGCTCTACAGGCCGCGCCTGCGCCTCGGGCGTCCACATGCTTTCCCTATCGCAATAATAACATGGACGTGAAGAGCGCAGTTTACCTTTCAACGCGACGGCGTTAATGAGCACGTGTGTCGCAGGAAAGGCCGGTGTCGGCGGCGTTGGCCGTGAGCGATAAATCACGGAAGGCCCTTCATAAATAAAAAACAACTTGCAAGATGACCTGGGTGGGAATCGAACCACGGTCTCCGGAGTGTGAGACAGAGACGCCACCACTGAGCCACGAGTTGGACGATTCAAAGCGTTACAAAAGCGCCTCTAGTGAATGCTGTGTTGCCTTAGAAACGTGCCGTAGAAGGTTACACTGCGGTGTATATCGGTGATTATGAGCATGTAAATTACAGAAGTCGCAGTTACACGAGTAGCGAAGTACGTTTGCGCTACATTTCTTCTGCGCTCTGCGCACACACAGATCCATCTTGCGGCAAACACAGAAGACCCCTCCTCGCAATGTGCGGCGCTGCCCCGACACGTGGCCCACTCGCCCGCTTTTCGCCTTTGGGCCGTGCGGTGACCGGTGCGAAGATGCCCCAATACCCTTGCGTTTAATAAGTTTACTCGCTCTCTCCCCTTCCAACTTCCAGCGTGCGTCACTCGAACGCTCGTGTTCAGGTGGCGCGTTGCCTCTTTCCGCTCACAGCGCGATTCCTAGGTGCAGCGTCCGATGCGGGACGCCTCTGCCGTGATCGCTGCGCCGTAGTGCGTCTGATGGGAAAGCGTCCCCTGCGATGTGTGCCGAGCTGCTTCCGAGGAGTCATGCGTCTGCGTGGTGCTCCCAAGCGAGATAGAGGACGATCTCATCGAGGCGTCAGCCCCATGATCGCGTCCGCCTTCATGGCGCGTCGCGGCCCGGCTGTCCGTGCCGATCGCGACGTTTGGCTCGCGTAGATCGTTTCTCCCTCCGAGACACCGAGTTCTTTGGTTCGTTCCGCTTGCTCAGGCGCACGTTTCGTTGCCGCGCCAAACGCTGCGTTGCTCGGCGCTCACCGCGTGATTGGTGGGTGCGAAGTCCGTTGCGGGGCGCCTCATAAATGATCGCTGCGCCGCAGCGCATTGTCTTACCCCCCTTGTCGAGTCGACGGGTGTTACACCCCTTGGCCATGCCTTGGCGATGCGAACGGGGTGCGATAACGCTATCGCGTTCCTCTCTTGAGAGCGACGCTTAAGCGTCCTCCAATTTTTCTTCATCCCCCTCTTCAACACAGTGTTGCCTCAGCTGCGGCAGCGCCGATAGCATTGCCCCTAGTATGGCGCCTTCCGTACGCTTACAGGGGAAGCAGCTGCAGCGCAAGTGTACATCCTCCCGATTTATAGCTAGTTCTCCCGGGAGCAATCTTGCGAGAATTAGATCGTGTACAGAGTTTGTGTTTACAGGAAGGCACGTGTGGGGTCTTGTGCAGGCGAATTTTTGGAGTGTATAGGTTTTAATTATTGGCTATATAGGCCTTATTTTTTTTAGGCTTGTTAGAGGCGTTCTATATATATATATATATAAACGCTTAAGTGTCGCTCTCTCGATCCGCTCCAGCAGGATAGTTGTAAGTGGCAGCAAATTTTATATGCGAGAGAATGGCAGGTGGCCACTTTACGTGCGACGTTTTCTGGAGGTTCCAATTGTGTGCGTTACATTGTGCATTGAAAATGATTATTCCCAGTGCTCGGTTTCTCCGTATTTCCACGCGTCACACGAGGCGCGTGGTTGGCTTTTTCAGGTCTTCTCGGCGAACTAATATGCGAGCACATTGTTTACACTTCGTTAAAGTATAGGAAGAATGTTGTGAGTAATGCATAAAGCTAAAACTGCGTGGTTTTCAATATGCGACTTTTGCAGAAAACTTTGTATGCGAGTGTCCAGGACACGCGCATTTTACCAACCGTGTGTGGACAGGAAGCTCCTGAAAGAAATCAACGTGCCGCAAAAATCGCATTTCCATGGAATAAGGGGGACGTAGTGCATGTGCGAGCACAATTTCAAAGAGCGTGAGTTAATTGCGGGCTTTGGGGAAAATTTATCAAGCAAGTGCTCGGAATCCTTATATGGCCGTTATTCGCAATGTCTCATATTGTCCTAAAAAAAAAAAGAGAACTACACACGACAACGCGTTCGAGCTCGGCGGAACTGCGGGTCATGTTGACACGATGAGAAAGGTTAACGTTTCTGGCTGATGCGCATGCAAGCGTCGGTGAAGTACGCACTTTGCAAAAAAAAAAAAAAAGAAAAGAGTATCTTCGAGCGAGTGCTCGAATGCGTCGTAGAAGGTTTCAAAGTGCGTTGCTCAAGTAGCGGCAACTTAAAGCCTTAATTCGCGCTGCTGAAAAGAACCAACTTCGCCGGAATTTGGTCTATTCTTCTGCAAGGTCGCACAAGCCTGCCACCATTTTTTTTTTCTTCTCGTGCCAAGGGGCACTTATCGTAACCGTTCGAGGTTTCGCGCCTCACAAAGCTGTTGGGAACCCGCTGGGTTATAGCCTGCAGGGCTGTGGCGTTGCGCTGCCGAGGCTCAGCTCGAGGTCGTGGGATCGAATCCCGGCCGTGGCGGGCGCATTTCGGTGGGGACGAAATGCAACAACGCCCAAGCACTTAGATTTAGCTGCACGTTAAAGAACCCCGGATGGTCAGAAGCAACCCGAAGTCTACCATTGCGGCGCGCCTCATAACCATATATCGAGGACTTGGCACGCCAAACGTCAGAATTTTATTCTCTCTAACGGCACCGGACAGCGACAAGGTATTGGCAGCGAGGAGTTACGGAGTCGCCATCTATCGGAAGCGCCTCGCTGGCGTAGTATGAGGGATCACGTGGCGCGCTCCTCATAGGTTTTGCTGTCAGCGCTCACTGAAAACACCAAGCGCGAGCTCTCCCGGACATTTCTGTAAGTAGTTTCGAAACGAGAGAAGTTTCTTACTGTCTAAATAATAATCTTGGGCAAACTGACAGCACACAGTCGTTTACAGACGCTATCTCTTCACCGAATACGTACAGTGAACGCCACTGCGCGCGGTCACCGCGATAGAGTCTCCCGAACCGGCTTCTTGCGTGAAAGGTAGGTAACCGCTGAGAGCAAACTATGTGAAATATGTTCTTGTAGTGTTTGTATAACTAAATGGAGCGTAATAGAATGAAGCCTCAATGCAGCGATCGCGCAGATTCGCAGCGACCGACTGCGCGTCTGCATGCTTGTCCGCGTACTGTTTCGCTTTCTCCGCGCGCGCGTTTTCGCACCGTGCCATGAGCTTTAGGCCGCAATATGAGTATTAGCAGTATACAAGCAACCATTGTTGCGTGGGCGCTATCAGAGCTGTTCAAAAATAATTTCACTGTAGAGACTTCGACAGTGCCATCGCGATGATTCAATCTTTTTTTTCTTCTAACTTCTTTGACTTTTCAATGCTATTTTTCGAGTTGCGTCGCACTGTATGTTTATCGGTGTTCTCAGCGTGCAATTTCCCGCTGCTCCTTTTTTGTAATCCAGTGCATTAATTCATAACACAAACATGACCATATGCCATGCTTTTTTTTAAATGTGCTTCTTACCGCTGCCTTTCCACTCCACTGAACTTGCCAGTATCTATAGCATCGACAAGTTCATAGACCAAACCGTCATGACATTAGTCGGGCAGCGGACTCGGGCGAGCGTCTCAGTGCGCGTTTTCAGAACATCGCAGACCGGGCGCCGTAGCAGAAATCTTCCTCGCGTCTGTGCTTGCTGCATACCCGAGTTGTAGCCGATGACTGTTTGCTGGTTTTATGTTTCGCGAGTCAGGCTTCACACAGCTCCTTGTCCTGCGGCTATACGTGTGAATAAGGCTGACACCGGCCTCCGTTACGTGCGTCCGGCCCTGCGGCACCGAGCAGTAGCCTACCATGTTGCGCGCCTTCAAAGGCAGCCACTAACTATTGTAGTGCTTTCAATCATCGTAAAGGAGACACTCGAAGCGAGAAAATTTTGCCACTAAATGAGGACCGCAGCGTACGAGAAAATTTAAACTCGTCTTCAGCTCGCTTCGGCGCGCCCGAAGCAGCCGACGCGGCCGCTATGTCCACGTGATCCCTCCTAGCACGTCACGCCGACGGTGGCGCCAGCTTTTCCAGTGGTGGAGCTCGAGGCCAATAGCGACCGCAGAACGGGTGGAACGCTCTATAACTGCTCCAAATTTGCTGCAAGACTGGAAGGGCTCGCTTGCATGTGTACGCGATGCTTTCGCTTGTGCATGTCTTCATGATCGTGAACTACCGCCGGACGGCTGGCACACGTCTGCGTCTGCGGGCTGTCGCACGGGTCTGTGACGTCATAGGCGGGACACTTACGAGGTGACATCGAAAGCGCCGCAGTAGACGGCGGGCGATCTTTTGTGAGAAACTGCAGCTGGAGGATACTGCTGGATGCAGCGAAATAAGGTTGGGGTATACAGTCGCCGAAGATACCACTCGTAAGTGTTTTGCCACCACTACGTCTGCACCGGACATTCTCGACTTCTTCGGCCGCTGTGTCCAGGCACGAAGGCCACAAGAGAGGAAGTGCTTAGAGGATGCCGTGACACGGATAGGCCAGCCGACAGACTACGGACAGAGCACATGTGCAGCTTCTTCACGAAGAAGGACCGGACGCATCTATTCAACCATAATATGCAGTGCGGCAGGCAGCGTATAGTCAGTATATATACAATATGAATTGGACGCATATGGCAGCATTGTCTTTAATAGCAGTCACATAAGATTTCCGGAAAGAAACTGAGCAGCGATTGCAGTCGTCAGAAAAGATTTCGTCGATGGCAACGCAGCAGAGTGTATAGTGATGGCAGCCTCTCCGAGCATGTGCTGAATCGCGTTCTTGTCAGCGGTCACTGTGCGGCGCTGGGTTGGCTCGTCGGTTTGTTTCCAATTAGAGTCCCAGTGTCTGTATAAACTGATGCTCAACCACCACCATCTTGGAAGAAATCATCGTAGAATTTGCGATATCATTAAGGACAAAATATGAATCCTAGATGCTTGCACGTGGACAGTTCTGGACCAAAATGACAGAATGGGGCTCGTAATGGGATTGTGTAATCAGATGTAATGGGAATTGTACGAAAAAGGTGATGATTCCTAGTATTACATGTGCTATTTTATTTGCGGCGAGGTTTCTACCGATGTAGATAAAACGATGTCCGATTAATAACCTTTTCGCAAACCAGGGAGGCAGTGCTGGCCAGGCAATCTTTCATTGCAACCTTTTCGCAGTGGAACGCAAGACATCGAACAAACGTTTTAATGAATTAGTTATTTCATTGGCGAGAGGCGGCGGAACGGAAAGGCTTATATATATATATATATATATATATATATATATATATATATATATATATATATATATATATATATATACGTGCGTGCGGCTCTGTGTCTGCTCTTATAACAGCTCAGCACGACGAGAATGGAAGCTGTCAAGCGTGGGGGGGGGGGGGTAGGGGAGGGGGGGGAGGTTGCATATGTTTAGCTTCCATGGCTCACAGTAGCTTTACAATAACGTTTCTTCTTTTGAAGTTACAGCCACAAGGTTTGCCTATAACCACCAGCTTACCGGTTATTCCATTTGCTGAAAAGTATTTGCTTGTTCACCTTCGCCACGGCGCCTGTCCTCATCCGCAGTAAGAATTGGGACACAGAAAGGAGGATACGATTTGTTTCAGGGTCCAATGTCGTCGGAAATTCGGGGGGGGGGGGGGGGAGGAGGTGTTGAAAGGTATAGAAGTGGTCCAACCACCCGCTAAGATACACTTGTGGTGCGTTTTCCAAGAACCACTTCCGATTTCCTGCAATGATGGATAGCCCGAGTCGCGGCTTCGTGCAGGAAGCCAGGAACACGTAAACGACCTTCACTTTTCTTTCGTTTGCCGTTCACAAACAAACCTTGTCGGCGACGTCCCCCGTTTTAGATTTTGCCACCAACGCCAGCCAACTTTAGCAGGCTGTAGCAAACAAGACGATGCGCAAAGAGTGCACTGGAGTGCATTGAAGAATGAACTAAAGACACTAAACGAGAAAGCCAAAAAGAAGGCAGAAGGAGAAGAAAGCTCCCGTCGCCGTAGTGCTGCCCCAGCGACGGGAAAAGCAGCGCGTTCAAAGAATGACAAAGACACAACGCATCAGAAAGTAGGGGGGGCGGACCTTCTGCCTCACAGACACATCGTGGCCAGCGCTGCCATCGAAATCGCCGGAGCAAGTATCTACAATGACTTCGACCACAGTGGAAACACAGTACCTACAGTACCTAAACCGGTATGAGCCAACGACGATGTGCAACTTTTCAACCTTCTGAAGATGCATGCTTGTCAACGTCATCAGATCTCTAATCGCCGGTCGCCAGACACCAGCAGCGTCAGCAGCAGAGCAACTTTTGGAGGCCCTTGCTCCAGTCCTCGACCAGTCCTCGACGGTTTTCATTAGACGTTTTAGCGGAAACAATTTTAACAGTTGTCGGCAGCCTCGCTCCTTTGTGCTGCAATGGAATGTCAGGTCGATGCGACCGCGGCTCGCTGATCTAGTTCTTCGACTAATCGCTATGAGGACGCCACCAAATGTTATAGCGCTTCGGGATACTAACGTAAGGAAAGACGAATACCGACTGCCAGGCTTCGTGGGTGTTGTACACAGTAATACTCGATGCGCGGTACCAACTTGTGGCTATTTCCAGTGTGTGGACGCGGCGCATAGCCCCAATGCTTCAAAAGCATCGGTGTACGTATACGTGCTGACTTGGATTTCGCCGTTCTTGACACAAACCACATCTGCAATGATGAGTATGAGTGTACAGCTGTTACTACGAACCTCAATAATGTGACGACGATGGTGGGAAGCATATGCAACGGACCTACACGTTCTTCCGATACTTCGCTATACTGGAGTGCTTAGTGTCTCGGTGTAGCACGTGGATCCTTTGTTTTATGCGGAGATTTTAATATCCACCATGCGCGATGGTGTAGACGTCCCCAAGACAATCGTGGGGCGTAGATTAACTAGCTTATTGTCAAGAATTATCTGCAAATACTAAATGACGGTTCGCCTACATATGTAGGTAGAGGAAAGGAGCATTCCACTATAGACGTTGCGATATCAACGAGAGATGTCTGCTTAGCCTGGTCATGCGAAGCTGACCCGGGCCGTGGGGTCACCTACCATTTGGCTAACAACAACACATTGCGGGATCCCAGACTGCCGTCTATACAGTGACAAACTGGGACCAGTTCCATCAGCGGATCTCAGAGGCAGCATCTCAAGACAGTCTGTTCAAACTGATGAGTGAGTGTTTACGAGAAGCTATGCAGTACAACGACGACGGAGTATCGGCAAATCGAACCCCGTATACACATTTTGCGGCTCTGCGCATGTCGTTGTCGCGCTTATAGGCGGGCACAGCGCCCTAAACGACGCACCGACTGGGCTCCGTACAACCGCAATGACGCAGACATACGGCGGCATATACGAAACAGCTTAAGGTTTCCCAGCCTCAAGAGCTGGGAAACCTTACGTAGTTTGCTGCATACTCGAAGTGGTTTTGGAAATCTATGGCGCATACTGAAGACCGTCCGTACTCCAGAAATCTGCAAGAATCCTACGGCTGCATCGTACATAGCGACTGGCCAGTCACCAAAAGTTCTAGCGGAAGCATTTGCAGACCCTTTCATCTCTCCTGCATCCAGTGACACTACAAATGGCGACCTTCCTTCTCTGTCAAGTCACAGTACCGTAACCGCTTCCTACGGTCCAGCCTGCCAGATCGATGGACGAGGCAGATTTCACTCTTGAGAAGCTGCGACGCGCGCTCAGCCTCTCCAAACGCCGCACGGCCCCATGGTGAAGACGGTGTGACGTATCAAGCGTTGCGGAACATTGATAAGGGTTTTCATGACCGTATATTTGGCGAGTATAATGAAGTATGGAGAACCGGTGTAATCACTGCTGAATAGAAATCTTTCGTGGTAATACCAGTCTTGAAGCCAGGGTGCCCTGCCAGACACATCAAGTATACTGCCGGCCAATATCCCTAGCTTCAAATGTCAGCAAGTTATTGGAACGAATGGTCCTGTTTCCCCTAGATGTCAGGCTGAGAAGCAGAATTTCTTACCTGATGTCATGAGTGGCTTTCATCGTCGTCGTTCAGATCCGGAAAGCATCTCAAACCTTGTCTGAACGCTTGAATTTGCTATAGAGGAAACAAACATTCCGCCTGCATGCTCTTCCTACACACACAGCAAGCTTTCGACTCGATTTCGCTCTTGCAAGCGCGGGAATTTCGGGTCGTCTGCTCCGCTTTGTGCACAATTTTCCATCGGAGCGCCGGATGAAAGTGCGTGTCGGAGGAATAACAAGTGAATCCCGCGCTGTGTAGTGCGCTAGCTGTCCCACAGGGCAGCGTTTTATCGCCGCTTAACACCGTGCTTGTCGTGCTTCCAAGTCGTTTGCGTCGGGACAGGGACTTCTCAGTAGGCATAGCTATTTATGCAGATGACATTGCTCTGCGGATAAGCGGCCCTTCGTACCTTGTGCCGCAGCTTCGTGCAAGCTTGCGAAGAGCTCTGAACGCGACTTCGAAGTGCTTGGGTGAAGTATAGGTCTGCAGATATCACCTGCTAACTTGGCTGAAATAGCATTTCGCCCTAAACAACGCGTTCGTCGAACAATGAGTCGACTTTACCTTGACGAAACGCCAACAGGCTGGGTGCGACAACACCGTTATTTTGGGCTTAATTGGGGCATCTCTTGGCATCCTGCCGTGAAATTTGTACGACGCAGATCGCAAGCCCTCCTTAAGTATGTGGCCGCCTTGAACACTTATTGTGCCATTGTCCTCAATTTCAAGCACAAAGACAATTTTCGTCCAACACATTGAGGAAATTAGATGATCGTCCTCTGAGTGAACAGACAATATTGGAGCACCGTCCCGACCGATCATCGGCTCAGAAGGCAGTGAAGGCACTTTTATGCTTTCTCAGAACTTCTGGTTTGCGCGAGCGTCTTTCCGTACACGTATCTACACCTTCTCTCTCGCTTCCCCTCCTACCTTCCCCCAGCGTAGGGTAGCCAATCAGACTATTGACTGGTTAGCATCCGTGCCTTCCTATATTATTCTCTCTCTCTTGAGTGCCAGAGGTGCTGGTTACGACCAAACAACGGCTCTCCAGGTGTGCCATTCATCTGCATTCTCAGGCATGATGTATGCGTTACCAGTCCTGAACGCACCACCTATAGTTTGACGGCCCAACTGGAACGAGATCATCGCGTTGCCCTTCGACTAATGCTTGGATAACCTCGTGAGGCGCAATCTGTTGCATTACTCACTGAAGCGCATCAGTTACCCCTGAGGCTGCAAGCAGAGCAGAGAGTTCTATATTATACTGAGCGTCTGCACCGCGAATGATCAATCGCTCCACGATCGCCTGTTCTGCCGCCCGGTTTCTCTCATGGGAAAAAAGGCGGCATTATGTATGAACTATGCGGACATTTCTGAACACGCTGTTTCAGTTACGCCTCCGCCTCCAAAAGATATAACCAAACTCGTATTCCCCATTTACCTCTCAATCCCGACATACGTTGCGAGAGCAAAACGAAATCATCCGCACAACCCGTCAGAACTTAACAAAATGCGGTCTCTGTCCCCCACCCCTTTGTACAGGACCGCATTACATACGCTATCTGCCCAAACAAGCTACAAAAAATATTTCTTCAGACTTCTCCCTGATGTTTGTTCACGACATCACTCAAGCTGTAACTTCTAGTACGCTGGAGTGAATAGAGACGTTCAAATGGCAGACACAGTGCACCACACACTTGGTAGTCATCTTTCGGCGCTGAGACAGGGTCGCCTGTGCTCCTTTCAACGCCAGCGGTCCGTGAGTTCCATGGCACGGGTTTCGCGCCACCTCCTTCGATAGATGGCGCCACGCTGCGTGACCAGGCCGGCAGCGTCCGGCGCGCCGCGGATGGTTGTGATGGTTGTGAGTGATCGTCTTCATTGCTCCATCAGTATGCTTTGCTGGTAGCCATTTCATGGTTACATCTACCCTCAATTACAGGAGAGCCAGCGTTTTTGCATTTTGCCCCCAGCAATATGCGGCCGTCGCGGCTGCAATTTGATCCCCCTACTCGTGCTTGGCAAAGTGTAATGACGAAGCCTCTGTACGCCACCACGACGTCTCATCATAATTGTGTCCACTGTATAGGTCAAGCGATCTCCGTATTACCCCTGCCTTATTTCGCAAGCTTACCCCAGCTTCGAAAGAACATCCGCGTTGAAGGCCTTACTCGCGCTAGTAAGGTTCTTGCGGTCCACGGGGCTTCACGACAGACTCTAAGAATGCCGCCCCCTACCGCTCTGTAGTATACGCGCTTTGTTCGTGCTTGTCTCCCTTTCTTTCTATCTCCCCCTTCTACTCTGTTTCTCTTTTTATCCCTCTTAACCCTTCCCCCTGCGCAGGGTAGCCAACCGGAACTTCCTCTGGTTAACCTCCCTGCCTTTCTCTACATTATTTTCTCTCTCTCTCTCTTACCCCAGCTTATGGCTGCAAACTTGCTAATCTTATCACATCACCTAATTCTATGCCCTCCTCGACTGCGCTTTCCTTCTCTTGGCACCAAATAGACGATCGGTTATCTGCCTTACGCATTACATGGCCGGCCCAACTCTATTTTTCCTTGTTATTGTGTACTATAACATTGGCTACTCCTGTTGGCGCTCTGATCAACACCGCGGACTTCCTATATATAAACGAAGGGGTACTCAAAGGTAACCGGAATTATTTTTAAAAAGCTATGTATTTTTTTTTTACAAACAACTTTATCACCTTGAAGGTGACCTTCATTAGACTTATACATTTGTCCAATCTGCGATTCCATTCATCGAAACATTTTTCAAACTCGTCTGTTTTGATGTCCTGATAGCTCCTCTCTCGTTTCCCCCCTCACCTCTTCTACTTCGTGAAATCGCAGTCATTTAATGTCATACTTCTTTCGAGGAAGAATAAAAATGAAAGATTTTGCACGGAACGAGCTCAGGAGTGCAAGGGGTGCGTGGTCCTTAACTTCTGAATATTTTTTTTTATTATTAACCTCCATCTTTCTGCCCGATGTGTTAATGCCGGTTACAGCGAACTATACTAATATATATCTTATATGTATATAGCATATGTTATATATAGCGAACTCGTATTTGTACAGCATCGGCAAAATGCAATAAAGAATCGCAGGAGGTCAAAGTAAAATCCGCAGTCCCCCCACTGCATCACCTGGCCTGGCCTCTCCTGGCCTCATAATCCGACCGTATCGTTCTGGCACTTGCGTAACACCAAAGAATTTATTTTAATTTTGGACGCTCTGTTTGCTACATACGGACGGAGTCAGGGCGAGCGACTGGGAGACTGGAAGTTTCTTTCTTTCTTTCTTTCTTTCTTTCTTTCTTTCTTTCTTTCTTTCTTTCTTTCTTTCTTTCTTTCTTTCTTTCTTTCTTTCTTTCTTTCTTTCTTTCTTTCTTTCTTTCTTTCTTTCTTTCTTTCTTTCTTTACCCCGCTAGCGCACGGCACAGAAACGGTGCACGCATGTTGTACGTGACGGTGAGCACGCGAGCAAAGCGACGCTTGTGCTGCTACCCGGTACACACACACACGCACGCGTAGTCTTCCCCTGCCAAATGGACGAGTTGTGCTCGCTGGCACATCGCCCGTTCTGAATTTCCAGTTGTTGTTATTTATTTTTTCTCAATACTGGCCCTGTCGTGTAGAGCGGCCCGCGGAGCCACCCTCAAAGCGACGAGTATTTAGGCGGCTATACACGGACTTTCCGCGTTCTTCTATCGTCTATTCATCGTTTGTTATAGTGGAGACCGTGCATTAAAATCACGAGAGAGAAAGATATATGGAGGAGACGATTGTCGACTTGCACAACTGCATGAATGGTATCGCAACACTTCCGGGTCACGTATATGTCTTTGCAACGAACGAACGAACGAACGAACGAACGAACGAACGAACGAACGAGCGAGCGAGCGAGCGAGCGAGCGAGAGAACGAACGAACGAACGAGCGAGCGAGCGAGCGAGAGAACGAACGAACGAACGAACGAACGAACGAACGAACGAACGAACGAACGAGCGAGCGAGCGAGCGAGAGAACGAACGAACGAGCGAGCGAGCGAGAGAACGAACGAACGAACGAACGAACGAACGAACGAACGAACGAACGAACGAGCGAGCGAGAGAACGAACGAACGAACGAACGAACGAACGAGCGAGCGAGCGAGCGAGAGAACGAACGAACGAACGAGCGAGCGAGCGAGAGAACGAACGAACGAACGAACGAACGAACGAACGAACGAACGAACGAACGAGCGAGCGAGCGAGCGAGAGAACGAACGAACGAACGAACGAACGAACGAACGAAGGAACGAACGAACGAACGAACGAGCGAGCGAGCGAGCGAGAGAACGAACGAACGAACGAACGAACGAACGAACGAGCGAGCGAGAGAACGAACGAACGAACGAACGAACGAACGAACGAACGAACGAACGAACGAACGAACGAACGAGCGAGCGAGCGAGCGAGAGAACGAACGAACGAACGAACGAGCGAGCGAGCGAGCGAGCGAGCGAGAGAACGAACGAACGAACGAACGAACGAACGAACGAGCGAGCGAGCGAGCGAGCGAGCGAGAGAACGAACGAACGAACGAACGAACGAACGAACGAGCGAGCGAGCGAGCGAGAGAACGAACGAACGAACGAACGAACGAACGAACGAACGAACGAACGAACGAGCGAGCGAGCGAGCGAGCGAGAGAACGAACGAACGAACGAACGAACGAACGAACGAACGAACGAACGAGCGAGCGAGCGAGAGAACGAACGAACGAACGAACGAACGAGCGAGCGAGCGAGAGAACGAACGAACGAACGAACGAACGAACGAGCGAGCGAGCGAGCGAGAGAACGAACGAACGAACGAATACCGCGCTATTTTCTTCAAGAAAATCAATCAATCAATCAATCAATCAATCAATCAATCAATCAATCAATCAATCATCGGCCGCTGCTGATTGGCTGCAGCTGCACGTGCGAGGAGGAGATGAGCAGCTCCAGCCAATCAGCAGCGGCCGAAATGGACAGTCAACTACGTGGACTCCCACGTAGTTTTGTCCTGAACAAGATATTCAGTTGGCAGCACCACCGCTTTCTTTTAGCTTTTGTGTGCTGTCGTTTGTTTTGCACTGTGGGTAAAAAAGAATTTATGCGTCGGTTCTCTTCTAGGAAAGAGGGGGAACGGACGTAGAGCTTGAAGTTCTGGACCAATTGGTCTCAAAGAGAAGCTTGCCGAGGAGGAGTTGCTTCTGCTCATTCAGACAGACAGACAGACAGACAGACAGACAGACAGACAGACAGACAGACACCACCTACATAGCACAAGGCCTGTTCACACCGATCCATGATGTCATGCTACCTGGCCCAAAATTTCCATTATCAAGGCAGGTGTGACGAAAGCGGTGACGTCAAAATCACCACGGCTTACTCGGGAGCCTCTGGAACATCCCTATTAGATTCTATGGCTGTCGGGCCAGGTAGCATGACGTAATGGATCGGAGTGAACATGCTTTGCGCTAAACACGCAGAGACGGGACGAACGGAGAAAAGAAATGAAGGAAGAATCGATACCGACGATCACATGTTGACGCGGCGTCGTGGCACCGGGTAAATGGCTAGCACTCAGGCTGCTCAAACAGATAAACTTGTCACGGGCTGCCAACAGCATACGCGAGTGGCGAATATTACGGCCCCGTCAGCGAGGCACCAATCGTAGCGTGCGTGCTTCTGAGCACGTGCGTTTGCCGCAAAAGAATACGACAGGCCCAAAGTTGAGAGATGAGGAGCCGACGAGGGCAACACGATAAGAGCAGAGCGACAACTACATATGTTTATCTTTTCACTGCCAGTTGCACGCGTGAACGCATTTCGGCTGGTTGCGCGTTCGTACACGTATGCGTGTTTGGTCACCGTTATCTCTGCGACGGCCTATCCTCTTATCTGACTTCCCTGCACTACACTTATGCGTGAGGGGTAAAACGCGCACAAGCGCGGCTGATACGTTCTCCAAACGCGGGGTGCTATTTCGGGCCGATGGTCCGCCAAGGGCTCAGGACGATAGCATGACGATAGTGCCCTCTGCGGCGCGCGAATTCGGCTTCACGGCTTGAAAGCGTGAACGCTTTCGAACGACTGCTCTGACACCAAATCTGTCAGTATCCCAGGAACACGATAAGTGGCCTGAAAGCCTGTTGAATACCACAGTGATAATCGTTTAAGCTCCGTATTTACGCATTCCGTAGAGACACATTCGAAAGGAAAGTTTCAGAAGCGCGCTTTGCCGGCACGAGCGAAAACGAAACTGCTGGGAGCAACCTCAACGTGTTAGACAAATAAGTGTGGATTGAATTGCATTTATGCTCGCTCTTACACCGAGATTGTGTACTTCGCCTTGCGTGTATTTCGCCTTTTGTGTGCTTTGATATCCACATTTTATGCAAACAAACAAGGACACGGCTTTCGTAGTCGCGGAAGTTGTTATTTCACCACCCTTTTTTTTTTTTTCAGAATGAGAACGCGCTTCTGGGTACCCGCGCAACAGTGTTGTAGCCAGCGCCACCACAAAACTGAGCAACTCCGCAAGAAGCCGTGAAGCGGCGCCACCGTTTTCAAAACAAACGGTGACGTTGCGCGTGGGGTGATTTCTCGCGTCGTCCCCTCGCGCTCGCTGCACGATAGCTGTGCAACCTTCTCTCGCGCTCTTGGTAGGCGGTGGGCGCGTGCTTCTCTGCTTGCTGTATTCCTTTTGCTTGGCGCCGCCAACAGCATTTTCGAAGGCGCTTGCTTTTCATTTATTTCTTTCGGGAAAGGGGGAAACGAACCGGCAGCAGGCCATCGCCGTTGAACGCGCTCGTCCAAGGTCCTCGTCCGGCCGACGGCGAACGTGACACAGCGCACAAGGCACGCGCTCGCTCGAGTAGAGAGACAACAGACGCGTCGATCAGGCCCCCCCCACAAAAGACCAGCGCTGCAGCTTCTGTGTCGACCGGACTTTCGACAACTCGACTGCGGTGCTAGCTCGCGCTCGGTCCACCTCGAGCGTTCGTCCACGACTCCGACGCTTTTCGTTGCTCCTTTCGGATCGCCGTCTCATCCGAACCCTGCTGTTCCCGCCTCGCTGGACTGCGTCGCCTAGCAGCTGCTCTTCGACCGAAGCCCGCAGTACTACGTGCGAATCCGGGCGTCGATTATGTCGGCGACTCCGCCGCATCAGCCGCCGGCCGCTGCCAACGATGACGCGCTGAACGGTAAGTAAACAAAGCGGAGACGCTTCCTCGCTCGTTTTCTCATCCACATGCCTCGTCGGGGACGGAAAAAAAATGCGCGCGAGTTGACGCCGTGGCGCTATCACGCGCGCGCCTTTTGGCAGCGTTGTGTTCGCGACCAGTTTCGTTGGCGATGGCTGCAGCGGCAGCAGCATACATGGCGCTCGCTCAGCTGTGCGCGCGCCCGCGCGAAATGTTACTATCTCCTTTCGCGGCCAAGTCGCTGACGCAACGTTCGTCCTCGCACCTTGGTTGTCGTGATTTGCTTTCGCAGCCGAGCGGCGACGGTTTCGCGCGCGACGCTGCACGTATGATTAGCGTTTGCGCCAGTTCAGCTGCGATTCCTCGACGCACGCTGCGCCTTCCGCGCAGTTTTACGAGACAGGCTGTCGGCATAGAGAAAGCTGTCGGCTTGAGAAGTACTACACGACGCGAGTGCGTCCGTTGTGGTTTTCTTGTAAAGTTCGCGCGCGGGGAAGCGTCTTGGAACCGGCTGTTCCAAACGCGTACGAGTAGCGACATTTGACTAATCTCCTCGTGCCGCCATCTGCGTTTGGTTTGCGGTGCTCCGTTGTAGCCGCCTCTCGTTCATTTAATTAGCGCTGGCTGTCATGAGGCCACCGTGAAATCAACAGAATGAAATGCGCCCAGCAGCTTGTGCAGATGAGCTTCGCTGCGCCACGGAACGCGATCGCTTGGCTCGTTGCGTTTCTTTTTTATTTGGTGCACGTTTGTTTTTCTCAACTCGCGCGTTTTGTTTAGCCAGCTTCCCGCTGGCACGCGTACCCGCTTCCTGGTATTTTTTTTCTTCTTAACTTGGCCACTATGCGTGCTGCACAGAAGAAAAACCTCGCGACCGAGACTTCCCCACTCCTCTTCCATGCGACCCTGTGTATCCGCGAAGTTGTCGCGCCATTTATGCAACCAATTGTATGCAGCGAGGCAGTGAAGCAGACGACCCTATAAAACTGCTGCGACGCCGCAGCGTGCGCTCGCGCTATCAGTTTCGCCTTTCTTGTTTTCGTTTCTCTTCCCCCTCGCGTTGATCGAACGTGACGTTCCGCCCTATACGTGTTGCTACAGGTCGGTTCGCGAATGGGAGGCGCGGACGCGTTATTTGCGACTTCGCGATTCTGCGTTGCGTGGTTGCTGTGTCGCGCTCGCGATATGCGTCTTCCTACTCGCTTGCATATGCTGCCAACAGGCGCTGCCAACGGAAGCTCGCAAGGGCAGCCGCTTAGTTACTTTCGGCCTTTCGGTTTTTCATTTGCATTTTTCAGTCTCGCTGAGCGTGAAATTTGTCGAGAACCGGACGCTACCGCGCACCCGGCTCTGCTGGTATCATTTATGTGCGTGCAAAACGATAGGAACGCTACAAAAACTGAATCGGAGGCTGGTGTGATTGGTCGCATCTCAACACGGGCATTTCTTGCCGATCGCCGAGCAGACGGTTCGCGTTTAGGAATATTTTGAGGCGCTTTTACTGTGCTACAGGCCAGCCTGTTTTCCCTCTTGAGCCAGCGTTGCTAGCGTTTTAGCGCTAGTTAAATGCTGTGAATGCGTCGCTGTGAAAAACGTGTATTGTGGAACTAAAAACGCAGTAATAAAATACCAACTCACGTATTCAGCTTACGGGACAAAATGTACTTTATTGTGTAAATTTTAATACTGCTTGTACTGCAACAACTTTGTTCGTTTCACTGCAGTATACCGATAATCTTTCTCGACTTTTGTCAAGAAGTGAATAACCGTTTTTATGTTAATGACGAATCTCCGTTTACACATTAGTGTACCATAGTACTCGAAATCCAGTTTTGCAGCAGCGGAGCTTGCCTGCAGCACCATATACCGGTGTGAACGTAATGTGTCGTGGTACCACATGGTGTAGTAACTCTGTGAGCGAAATAGCTGTACGTGCGTGACGCTGAGCGCGGCCCATAGTTTCTGCGACCGATGTTCATTCATTGTTTGTTTAGTGGAAACTGCTTGTTAAGGGGAAGGCGCGTTAATATCGCGTTAGATATTATCGACAGCAACCAGGGCATTGTGTTCGTGAAGGCTGTCTCAAGCGACAATATTCGAACGCATACTGCAGTAAAAAAATAAAAAATGGTTACACAAATATCGCGGCAACTCGCAAATATTCGTATTAGCCGAATTTCGTGTTAAAGGTAATAAACAACAGCTTAAGCACCAGAGTCAGGGCAAAACAGTTCGTTTATGACAGGGGCGGCGCAACGATCTTTTGCTTTTAGTGGAAGCGGGCGCTGTGTATGTGGGAGAGATGCGCTATATGAACCATAAGGTCAGCCTTGTCGCGCCCTAGGGGTTTGACGGGCGTTGAGGTTTTAAAATTTGGGGTCAACCAAAGCCTTCGGAAACTCCCATGCTCACTGTGATTCGAAGCACGGCAGAAATCGTCATTTTAGAGAATCTTGGGTTTTTTTACCTGCCAAAACTATTGATCTGATAACCTTTAGTTCGGTGGACACGCCGCAAGGCACACGAGACATGAGGTCGCAGCGGGAGACTCCGGAATAATTTTGACCTTCTGCATGTTTTATTTTTTTTTAACTTGCACCTAAATCTTAAGGACACGAGCGTTCTTGAGTATCCCCCCCTCATGGAACGCGGCTGTCATCGAACCGGCCACCTCGAGCTCAGCATCACAATGCCGAAAGGTATACCGCCGCCGAAGACTATGAAGTGGGCTTGTATGTAGGATACCTGCTGTGTTTGCGTATTCCTCCGCCGGCGCTCATTTTTCGCTGCGGCGTTTGCTAACGAGGATAGCCGTTGTGTAACGTGCCATCATTAGGAAGACCATACAACCGTATCGGTGGGAAAGAATCTAATGGCTTTCGAGAGCGTCTACTAGTGTTACAAATAGATGTTCGCGGTATACGCGCGGTTCACTGTTTGCGTAAGCTTGCAGCAAAAGAACAATGCATCGTTGTGGTGGAAACTGGCGACAGGTGGAATTCCTCGCAGCGACCGCGCACGAAAGATACATTTCTCATCGTGTGGTCGCGGCAGGTGGAGCGACGCGCTATTTGTTCGTTTTGCCGGGTGAGGTGGTGAAACGTGTGGTGCGGGAGGATATCGGAAAAGAGAAGGACGGCGTGCCGCGCCAATCAGATCACGAGCGCTTCCTTTCCCACCAGTTGGGACGCGGCCGGCGCGGTTTCTTGTTAATTTTTCTTTAAAACCGCGTATACCGGTTCCCACGTGATGCTGCGCAGCTCTGACGTTGTTTGCGCACCGGGTAAATGCAAGTAGGTGTTTTACAGTTAAACTGGGGCTTTATTAACAGGTGTTCCCCACATACAGTGCACCGTATACTATGTGTGTGCGTACGTCACTCGGTTTTCGCGCCACCTGTTGTGCGAGAGAGAGAAATATTTGACTGAGTGATAAGTGCATCTAGACAATGTGTGTAAGGATGTGAGTTATAGACCCGATTTACAACGTTTCTCGCTTTTTAGGGGTGCAAACTATTGTACTGTGTAGCCGGCTACTTCTAGCTGGCGAAAGGGTGTTGGGGAACAACGTGTTGCGAGTACCATAACTATACATAGTATGCACGTGACCTCACATCCGCTGCTATCGTCTGCTTCCGCTACCTTCCGCCATCTTGGGGAACCTTATCAACAGGCGCGCGCACAGGCCTATAGGTTCTCCAACATGGCGCCGACGTAAACCGGAAGTCGCGGAGTATCCTTGAATGACGTGCGTGCATACTATCTATATCTTATCGTGAATAACGTTTGCGTGTATGTACGAAAACACTTTCGATCCTGGCGTACCGCGTCTCGCGAGTAGCAAGTAGCGCTGCCTTCGTCGTTATCGCCGGCGGCGTTGGGCCCCGGAACATCAGCCGGGGGGGTGGGGACAATTCTGCGCGAGTACACCGAGTGGACTGTCCGTTTCGGCCGCTGCTGATTGGATGCAGCTGTACGAGAGAGGAGGAGATGAGCGGCTCTGTAGCCAATCAGCTCCCTGCTCTTGTGACCACAAAGGCTTCCCTCGAGCGGCGCTGCACGCAACTACCTCCCCCACGGCCATTCCTGTTTTTCCCGCGCGTTTGCCTTGCGTCGAAATCATTCGGGGTCGATAGCGAGCTTATCGCATAGTCTCGAGTACCGATACCCCTATAGCTTCCAAATCTGTTGTTTACCATTTCTTATCCTAACTTCTCCTCGTCACTCTCCATTTATTTATTTATTTATTTATTTATTTATTAGCCAGTTACCGTCTATTACGCCTGGGCCAGGTATCCCCCTAGGGAGGATCCAGTCGTGTAACGTAACGACTATAGCTCTGTAGTCAGCCCTGCCTATCGGAAAGCCATATGCGACGTTTTGCTGCCATAGTTGTCGTGGAAGCGACACAATCAATTTATCTGCAGGCACCTCACCGGAAGCGCCACAGGGGTTGCGCCCTTTCTGTGTATTTTTAATAAGCGTGTCTCTTTCTGTAACGCTCGAACGGTATCGAGAGTAAATAAGCGGAACGCAACACAGCCTCCGAGATCGGTCGGTGCGCGCGGGCTTTCCCGCGCTCCGCCCCATTCCGCAGGCCGTGAGTGAAACGAAATCGCGGAGACGCACAGCCGTGGAGGAAGGAAATGAACTAGTAGGAAAGCGTCACGCGATACCGCTAAGCCAGCCTCCACTGTCACCGCCCTTGCCACTCTCCGAGGCTTTGTGCGCGGTGCCTTTTGGTTAATCTCGGTTGGGATTCGGCCCTCGTGGTTGCCGGACCATTCGATATTGTTTGGTACGCGGTAACCTTTAGCGTCGCCTGCGGTCACAGCCATGGATGCACGTAGGGGGCATCGGGTGATCGGGCGCGTGTCGTTGTTTGCCTCAAATGCGTTGCCTCGAAGATCGGGGCCGCCTGACCCATGACGACAGAATTTTGAAAGCGTAGCTCGCGATTACCACCGCGGTTAGTGGAGTGGTCCGCGCTCCCGCCTCGAAACCCTTCCAGAATGCGAGAGCGTTGTCTATTGTTTCGGCAGATCAGCTGTTGTGCACCTTAAAGGGACACTAAAGCGAAACAATAAATCAGTTTAGACTAATGAAGCATTGCTTGAGAACCCTGCAGGCAATAACTTAAAAAATATAGTTTGATTATTAGATGACAAAATGCAGGTCCAAGCATCAGTATTTGAACTTCGCGCCGAAACCCCAGCGACGGCACGTCAGCATGACGTCAGGGATTCCAAAGTATGTTTTCGCATTTGGGCCGCGTTGGCTGAAAGCTTCCCGAAACTTGCCATGTTTAATATTCGGTTCCTTTAGAACACAATGTAGTCAATCTGTACCGCTATATATAATTAGTAGGCCCTAGAAGATGCCATCAAAATCCAAGACGTCACAGCCCCCAGGTGCGGGAACTTAAGTAGGCGTCGCCACCCCTATTTCCTTCTTGCGCTTTTTCTGGCTTACCAAACGTCTTATCGTTGTAAGAGTGGTGTTTTTGGTGTTGTAGAACGGTAATTTACTGATGCAGAAGAAATCATTTTTCACTTTAGTGTCCCTTTAAACTGCGGTGCGCATTTGCTTTCTAATTTTTGTCCCGCTGTGTTGCACCTATTTTAGGAAGAGACGAGACGTATTGCGGGATAACTTTTTGTCGCACTTTCGTTTAGTAAAATGTTCCGCTGTGCGTCTTTAGTTGCGAGAGAAATCAATGGCATTGGTGGGCACTTCAATATGCCAAAGTCGTCGCCTAGCCTTCAGATTCACGCGTACTATTTTGTAAGACTGTGTAGTGCGATTTCGCTACGTTGTTGAGTTCTCGCCGGCCTGACAAGCCGAAGACTTCGAGCAGAACGACAACGTCGACTGGGGCCGTCTACGTTAACAACAGTTCACCAGTCAATCATTGGGCACAAGAAGGGAAGAATTTCTTTTTTTTTTTTCCACGGGAAAGCAATTGCTGCACAGCCTAGACGCCCGCTCGATCGCATTCACATGTTTTCAGGGGTGAAGTGCACGATTACAAGACGGTCCCCAAACGCGGCGTATCGTCGTCGGAAGGTCGTCTCGGTCGCGTGAACACATTTGCATGGAGAAAGGTTTCCTCGCTTGCCTGAAAACGCCAGTCGTCCTTGAGGTGGTCCTCTCTGGTTGTCGGGCACCGATGCCGGTTACCCAACGCCTTCGTTCGGTGCAGAGCGCCTGCCTGCTGTTTAAGCGGCGAGCCGAGTCTACGTAACGTAAGGCGGTTCGGTGCCGCTACCCGACTGACATGCTGGACTGCTTCGCACGCTTTTACTTTCACTAACCTCGGCGTGCGCGTTTGTCACGCCTACCATGTGCGCCTGTTCCGCGACCCCCCTGCACCAGATGCAACCAAAGCGAGCCGACTAGAATGTACCACTTGTCTATATTGTGACTAAGGCATACTTTTCGTTTGTATATTTTTTTAACGCCTAAGCTTCAAGATTGTTTCCTGACGCGCTCCCTCCTCGTCTCTCCCTTCCTCCATGCGCACAGCACGCTTCGGAGCCCTTTCCACACCACGTGACCGAGCTGAACTCGGGGTGCCTAGCAGGTCCCGGTCTCGCCGCCGTCTCGTATTCGCCGATTCGGCTCCGGGACGTCGTCATTTCTCTTCCGGATTGCGCGTTGTGTGTATTTATATCGTCCGCGGGCATCTTCTCGCCTCGTTCTTGGCGACGCAGTCGTCAGGCAGTGTGTGTGTATGTGTTCGGAAGGGGGTTGGGGGACGCCTGGAAGTGGGCCGACTTGAGTGGCCGACTGCTGCGAGTACGTTCGCGCGTCGACGCGCTGCTCTATCGAGATGCTGCCACCCTTGTCGTCGAGTGGGAGTGCTGCTGGGAGAAGGCTATATAGCGGGAGCGGATGATGGGAATGATGCGTGAGGGCTAGTCTGGTTATATACGGCCTCTACGCGTTAGAGAGGAGAGCGGGGAGCGGCACCCGAAGAAGGCACTCGGTCGCGCCAAGCTCGTCGTCGTCCATCATCGGCGCGGAAGGCGTCGCCGACTGCTCTCTCCGCGATGACGAATGCCGCCCCGTCGTGCCCGGCGGGTTGACGGCGCCCGGGGCATTCCTCACGCGCGGCTCGTGTGTATTGCACGAAGGCGTCGCGTATAATCGAGCTTATGTAGGGCGAAAGCGTTCGGTGCGTTAGGTAGGGGACCGGACATATCCCACGCAGTTCACGACGGGCAAAATTTGCCCGCGACGGACGGCGCAATGACGAGCGTCGAGGGTGCAGCACGATTGTGTGTAATGCATACTGTGCGATTGTAATAGCTTTGTCGGTCATTTAAGGGGGGCGACATGGATCAGATTCTGTGGGTATAGTTGCACGTTAGTCGCACGATGTTGGTCATTGTGCAGTGAAGTGCTGCCAATGCTGGCAGTTTTCGTGGTGGGGGAGGAGGGGGGTGGCAGCGAGATGCAAGAACGCTCGTTTGCAGCGCAGGTTAAAGAACCCCGGATTGTCAAGACTAAGCTGGAGTCACCCGCTGTACAGTGTGCCTCATGGTGAGATCGTCGTTTTGGCACGTAAAACCGCGAAACTAGATTTGTCTTTCGGTGCTGGCAGGTTAATAAAGGCAAAGGAGACCGCAGATGCATCTTTAATATATTCCGTAGTGGCCATTGAACACACTCTGGTGTCGCCAACGCTGGTATCACTAACGCATCAGCAGACCTTTGTAGGTGGCGCCATTACTCACTCAAAACTACCTTTGGCGCCGTGTAACATGCTGCTTGGCTGGTCTGTATCCGCCGTTCATTGTGCGCAAAAGCAATACTGTCGATGTGAGGCTGCGGCTCCTGCTAGTTCTGGCGTTTTCGATCTAAATTGTATCAATGGGGTCATTACTTAACTAATCATTTTTTGACTGCAGTATGGTTAAAGTGCAGATGACCGTTGTCGAGAAGCCACCAGGTACCTTAAACGATGAGCTGCTGGCGCTCCGTGTGAGCGACGTATGTTTGGGTGCGTGTCAACAGCAGCAGCATCATCATTGCCCGTCTGTCACACGTTCGAGTGTGTGCGCGACGCCAGTTTTCCGACCAGGGTTCTGGGCGTTCGGCAGCTCCGAACGAAACGCATTGCAGCGTTCGCGCCGACTTCTTCGAGGGGGGGGGGGGGGGGGGTTGGACTCGTCCGATAAGCGTACTCTTTGTTCGGTCGAACGGTGCCCACGTGATTGCCCGCCCAGAAGTCCAGTGCAGCGGTGAGATTGCGCCCACGGTGCCCCGCGGCAGTGTATTGCCGATGCATGTGTCGCTAAGACGAAGAAGGAAAGAAAAAGTGTGATAGAAAGAACGAAAGAAAGAAAGAAGTTGAGAGGTCAGGGACGTGCGTGGACGTCCACACGTGGTCCTTTACATCCTCGACCGGTTGCCGGCCACCTGCGTTGGAACAGCGCAGTAACGTGCACTGCGGTGCAGCCGACGGCTTGGGACGCGCGCAGTTGAACGAGTGTTTCGAACCACGGACGCGCGAAAATATTGACTTTTCATCCGCGTCGCACCGGAAGGCTGCGCCCGGGACGATCGCAGATGTTTCTTGGGGGGATATGAGAAGGGGGGCGTTGAACTGACATCCGCCTTCCGGTGTTGGGAGTCCTTGAACTATGGCGTAAAAGATAGTCGGAGGCGTCCGTTGGCTTCGTGCTTCGTCGTCTCGAAACGAATTTCAAGTGTTTAAAAAAAAAAACCTTTCTCATATATATTTACAGTAATAAACGGGTTGGACACTAAAACTTACGAGACAGTAATAACGTAAAAGAAACGAAACAATTTATTTGCAACATGTATATAAAAAAATGGCTGTGGCTTAGCTAAGGTTAAGCCCAGGATGCGAAGCATACTAGCCTTTATTTTTGTTGTTGAACCACTGTTTAGCCTGGTGAACTGCTGTTGCTTGGCTATATTTGGTTCGGCTAGACGAAGAAACAACTCATGCGTTACTCTGCTTCGCCTTCAAGAGTGGAACGCGACAGCGTTCCCGTCGACCCGCCAGCGACTACGCGCCCCGCATTGGACGCGGTGAGCGTCGAGCAACGCAGCGTTCGGCGCGGCAACGAAATGTGCGCCTGAGCAAGCGACGCACGCCTGAGCCTTAGAAACAGCTCGTTTCTAAGGCAACACCGCATTCACTAGAGGCGCTTTTGTACCGCTTTGAAGCATCGTACTCGTGGCTCAGTGGTAGCGTCTCCGTCTCACACTCCGGAGACCCTGGTTCGATTCCCACCCAGCCCATCTTGCAAGAGTGGAGCCAAAGCCACTTCTCCTCTGTCGTGACGTCACGGTGTCACGTGGTATGGCATGGGGTCAAAGGTCATTGAAGGCGACACCGCCGCGCCTGAGGAGCTGGGTTGAGCTCTCGTAATATGCTTCGCATAAAAGGAACGCTTGTTTTAAACGAGGGAAGCGCCCGCAGTGGTTGTTGCTGTAAGAAACAAAACTGCAACGTCCCGATATTTCGTATCCGTCGCTACAATGTGTAAGCGCAGGTTGGGTGACATCGCTCGCTCGCCGTGTACGTTACTAGCTTTGCTCCCGGCCATAGAAGAAGGGGGCGGGGTTTCCAAAAAGGTCCCTCCTCCATCCACGCGGCAGCAGCACCGCCGATTTCGAGTCGGCGGGACCTAAAAGCGCGTTGCCGAAAAAAAAAAAAAACGGTGCCGACGCGCTCTTTGCACTCGGGGGCCTACGTGCCCACGAGCACGCCTGCCTTCTCTCGTGCGAGATCGGTCGCGTTGCGTGCATGTGCGTCGGAGTGGGGAATCACGGGTTGCGTGCGCCCGTTCTCTTCGTCGCCTGCGCTGACAGCAGCGAGAGCAGAAAAAATGGCTGTGGCTTAGCTAAGGCTAAGCCCAGGATGCGAAGCACACTAGCCTTTATTTTAGTTGTTGAACCACTGTTTAGCCTGGTGAACTGCTGTTGCTTGGCTATATTTGGTTCGGCTAGTAAACAACTCATGCAGGCGAGCGCACGAGCTGAGACCCGGCTATGTAGCTACGCGGCCGCAAGCGAGCGCACGAGTTGAGCCTCCGCTTTTGCAGCTGTTATGACGTCATATGGTAGCTACGCGGCCGCGCGCGGCGCAGCAAGGAAGAGCGTGGTTGTGCGGCTAGTATGCTTCGCATAAAAAAAAAATTGCAGCCGCGAAGCAGTCTTTGAGGGTGGTCGTGTGCAGGATGGTGGTCGTGGGCAATTGATGCGGGAAGGAAGGGATAGACGGAACGAGGAGGCCGGGCGCTTGGCAACGCTCCTGCGCGCCACCAGCAGTTGGTGCGCTTCCCTCGAGCTTGCTTCGCTAAGTCCGGCTTATGAGAGACCGCGGTCCTGTGGTGTGCAGTGTTTGTTGTCCCCTCGGAGGAGGAGCCTTGCCCTTCGCTTTCTCCTCCTCAGCCGCCCCCTCACCGCGACATCGATTTCGCGGCGGGAAACGCTGGCCGGGCTCGCGTGCGAAACCGCCCACTCCCTTCCTACCCTGTGTGAACGATTCCTGCGCTTTCGCTCTCTCTCTCTCGATGCGCCTGTTTATTCCGGCTGTCTTCTTCAATTCGGTTCTCCGATTTTATTTCCGCAATTTATTCTTTCGTCCCCGCCTTGCCGCCACCTCTTCCCTGTCGTCTTGCTTTGTCGTGCACACACCTGCATTATGTAAAGCCTTCTTCCTCGTTTCACATTTACAATTTGTTTCTACGCTTGTGTTTCCCGCGGTTTGTTATGCTTTAAGTGCACACACCCCTCATTTTTTTGTTTTGTTTCGCTCGTATGTTGCCATTTCTCTTTTTGTAATTGTTCGCCTCGGCGCATTCGCTGAGCGTTCCTCTTCTTTTCGTGTGGGTGCGTGCGCGATGCGTTGAAAAAGAAAGAAGGAGCCCCCCTCCCCCTTTGGCCTCGGGAGGGTCGTTGCCTGTGTTCCTCCGGCGAGCGACCGCATCAGCTGCACGTGTTTGTGACGGCTCCGTGGCCCCTACTGCCGACGGGCTGCTGAGAGGCGCGCTACGAGGGAGTTGGGAGGGGGGCGAAGGGGGCGGGGGCGGGGGGTGCGCCGGACGAGCGTGGCGAATTAGCTCCGCAAGATGGCCGACGAGCATTGAGAACCAGTGCGGAGGGATGCCACGGCGTACAAAGAAAAAAAAAGAAAGTAATTGAAGCCGCGTTGTAACGGCTCTCGGATAGGCTATGCGAGGCCTGGCAACATATATTGTAACTGCGCTCGGCGTTTCCTGTCGTCGTGCGTTTGCGCGAGGACGTCGACCCCGCCCTGTGTGCGTGGCGTGGGCGTCTTGGATGGAGCACATGTGCGGGTTCTCGAGCGCATTTTCGCGGGTCATCGTCGTCGCCTTCTTCATCGTCGTCCTAATTTCTGAGTACGGTTCTATGGGGTCGAACCGAAGTGGTTGGAAGCAGTACGCCCGCGCCATCTCACTTCTATGCAAAAAAGTATTAAAATTGCCTTGAAATTAATAAATAAGAATGATAATAAAGAAAGCACACTTAAAGGGACCCTGAAACGATTTTGGCGATTTTCTACAAACGTACTGAGTCGTTAGAGTAGGTCTTTCTGATCATTAATTGACACATCTAAGTGCTCTGCGTAAAGCGTGTAATTTATTATAAGGTTTTAAAAATGCACATCGCTGTCGATCGCAGCGCACTGCTCGGCGGAATTTTAAGCCGCCCCTACCCATATGATGCAAATAACCCATATTACGTCACATGGGCGAGCTATCTGATTGGCTGACCAGGGCGCGTGGTCGATAATTTTTCCAACTTTATGGTGAACAAATGATGCTCGTAATAGTTGGAATGTTGGTTACTTTGTTTTTGTAAAAAGAAAATAACTTAAAGAGAATACACAAGAATAGTTTTTTAGTACACTTGAGCACTTCCGGCACACAGCAAGTGTCGTCTGCTTGTGTTACAACGTGCGCAGTCTTTGACGAGAGCTCCGCCGTCAGTGTCGATCAGTCTTTTCGTGAGCACGATGAATCACCCTTGTTGCGTTGTGGGCTGCAGACGTAGCGACTGGAAAGATGTGAAGTTGCGAAATCGTGTCTCTCTGCAAGGCACCATACGAGCGAACTGGCTGCTGCGCATCGGACTGCGGCTATCCGATAGGCGCCAGGATTTGCGCGTTTGTGGCCGTCACTTTACAGCGGAAGATTACTAACGCAATAGCGTTTCGCAAGTCCGGTATTAGGGCAAACACAAGCGCAAGGGGACAGGGTCTGGCCGCTTGACTGCGCCGGGATGAGCCATGAGATGAGCAGAAAGGTAAATGTGAATGGTCTGCACGGTGCAGCCACCTGGTGGCACAGAGCTCAACCATACACAGTAGCAGCAACGAAGTGCATTCTATTTTGCTGCTGGTGTGTAT
This sequence comes from Dermacentor albipictus, assembly GCF_038994185.2. Classification (NCBI taxonomy): domain Eukaryota; kingdom Metazoa; phylum Arthropoda; class Arachnida; order Ixodida; family Ixodidae; genus Dermacentor; species Dermacentor albipictus. The sequence goes on along the minus strand of NC_091828.1, from coordinate 43,122,350 downwards.
TTTTCGCAGGAGTGTAATCATCAACACGTTGTTCTTACAAATGTTTAAAATGTTTTACACTTGGTTAGAGCAATATTAGCGCTTCGTTTGACTGGTTAAGCGCTGCGCCAACAAGTGTCTGGACAGTGCAGACCGATCAGGCTGCTCACGTACGTCTACTCTGAAGTTCCTTCATCAGCTTGAGTTTATGCCTCCAGTCATTTGCCGAAATGACCAGCTTGCCTGTGGTTACCGGAATACCGGCCACCTTCGGCGCTACGACGGAATGCTCGCAACGCACGCTGCTTCGATGGCTCTCGGTCGACGGCCAAGCGGCCAGCGGAGAGGTCTCGCGCGGGAGGAGGCGTGCTCCAACAACCGGAAGTGGAGGATGTGACGTCGCATCGTGACGCAGCACCAGTGAAGGCGGAGCTTAGCGCCGCTCGCTCGGCGAGCGAGTTGAGGAGGAAAGGCATGGCTAGGGAGGAGGGTAACTTCTAATCGCTTGTAACTCCATTAATACGTAACGCTTCACTTAAATTGTGGTGCGAATGTTCTACTTAAGCTGTACCCTTTGCGCCTACAAAATTTGTCCGAACCGTTTCAGGGGCCCTTTAAGCACGCGCAATACGTAAAACACTGAAGTGTGCACTGCAGGACGACCGCCTCTTCCAGCGATCTCCACTTTACCTCCGTCTCGCTTCATCTTACTCCGTCAATGAACGCCTGCAAGTTTGCCAATTTAATCGCACCACTCAGCGAGTTCTCTACTGTTTTCGACTGCGTCTCCACTTCCTCGGTGCCCATTAATTTTTGCTCCAGTAGACAACCGCGCTTGTCTACTGTATATGCATTGCGAGCGCGCTGCCCGGTTCCACATCTTTTCTACTCTTGATGTCGACTAGAATATAGGCTACTCCCGTTCGCTAGTCACCAATCTGTTCCGCTATCGCCCTATCTTCTCGTCGAGCATGCAGAATGCAAACGCGACCCTGCAATAAGATTTCGGCGCGCGATAAGGAACTTCACGTCACCTTCAGCAATAAGGGTTCAACTGGGTCTAGTTGGCAGGACGTGGTTCGTCCTTGTCACTCTGCTGTCTTCGGTGCTGAAACCGTGGCAATAAACCGAACGAGAACTGGAGACGTCGTCGTAATCAGTCCCCAGCCCTTTCCCTCGATGTCTTGGCCAAAACTGAAATTTTGGAAACTGAACCGACGACGTCTCGCGCGAGGGCCCGGCGTGCATAATGTTTCAGCAACGCCTTTTCAGCCCGTTTTCTTTCGGATCGCTTCTTTAAGTCGCGAGTCGATAACAGGGGCGCTATAACGTCAAACTATTCCAAACTGTCCTATTCCAATTCTGCAATTAGCCCTCCGCGATTGGCCGGAATCTTTTTTGGACCATGCCCACTTCACCTTTCTGTCACGCGACGTCACGAAAACTGCGATAGTTCCCCATCTGATATGACGTGTACAGACTGATTATGCATGATTTGTCCGAAAAAAAAAACGAAAAACAGCTATTTCTGATTCTACGCCTTTTCGCCATTATAGCCCCCGGCTGTTGGTCGAAAGTTTTCGGGCTGCACCCACTTCACACGACTTTACAAAACCTCAAGAACTCACCGCGTCAAAGTGACGTGTATGCGTTAAAGATGCATTAATATGCCGAACCAAACTGAATTTTCTTCTGAATAGCCGCAGGATGCCCCGTTCCGAAAGGAACAAAAGACGGCTGCAGCCGATCGCTCAGGCACTGGCTACTCGCACCTGCCGCAGAGCATGGGTTTATTTGCATATAATAACACTTTTTGCGTGGCCGTGAAACGTTTTCGAGCACTTTCAGCACGTTTACGACATCGTTCCGCCAACTATTCTTTCCTGAGGATCCATTTTAGCGTCATTCTTAAGCTTCCGTTGTATGCCACCGCGATTTTCGACCAGCCGCCGTAAGCTAAGTAAAGGGAAGCGGACCAATCGCAGACGCCGGCACCACCTTCATCCGGTTATCGACTTTCAGTGCAGTGGGTCGGCCCTATCTAATCCCTCTCCACTTGAGCGTGCTCCTCGCCTCATGTCAGCCAATTGGATAAGACAAGCCGCTGACTGTAGTTAATGTTATTCGTTTTTAAAGCAAACAAAGTTGACCTCCTATAAACGAAGGGAGCGTTTGATTGGTTTGTTCAGACAACCCTGCGGGTGACCGCCCGGTGCTTGCGTCGGCGGTTACGCAAATTTCACGTCAGGAGATTGGAATAAAAACATATTGGAATAGTTTTACGTTATAGGGCCCCAGGTGTGTAGTACAGTGCTGAGCGTTTGAAACGCGATACTCGTCAGCGCGAGACTGGCGGCTCTATTTGTGCCACCGGTGGCCACTGGAGACACCGAGTCGATGCATTTCCGTGTCACGTGGAAAGCGAGAGAGCCTTTGTGGTGCCGCGTGACTGCATTCGCCCCACCTGTGTATCCTTGACGCGCACCCAGAGGCGTGTTTTTTTTTTGCTTTATTATTACTATCATTATTTTTGCGTCCCGCCTCCTCGGTATGTGGCCGCCGAATCAGCGACCTCGCTCTCGACAATGTAACTGAGCCAACGCGCCGGGTGGGAAAGCGGGAAAAAAAAAAAAAGGAACATGGACAAATGAAACTCGAAAGACTGGAAAAAACAACGTGAAAAGCAAAGAGAGCGAACGTAAGGGGAGCTTATAAAGTTTACATACTTCGCATAATCGGACTTTTATTTACTTATTCATTTCATTTGTATTATTTTTTTAATGAAGATGATGACTGTAGCAGTAGTGTATACATATACGCACAACTAGCTGCGGGACCATGTTTTGCTTCGGGCGTGACGGAGCGTCGACCGTGTACTCCAGAGGGGGGGAGGAGGGGGAGGGAAGGCGTTGGCCGGGGACGGCGGTGTATCCGCGGCGGCCTTCGCCGAGGAGGGAGGAATGCGCCGCGCTCGGCCGTGTTTACATGCGTGGAGGACGGTGGCGGCCTCGCGTTTTCTGTTGCCTCGCTCGGCTCCCCGCTCGCTCGCCCCTCTCTCCCCCCCCCCCCGTCTTTCTCGCCCCCGACGTTTCGGATCGACGCGCCCTCGGCTTCAGAGCGTATAGCTTGGAACACATAGGGACCTCTTTGGGGCACCCGCCCGTCTCGCCTTGTGCGTGCGCGCGTGAGAGCTCGAGAAGATGGTCTTCGGCGGTTTTTCGACCGGAACTTGTTGCGGGCGTTTCCTTTCATATTCTTTGTTTCTTAGTTCGTTTCTCCTTCTCGAAAGGTTTACGGTATACGTGGCGTGCGTGTTTCTCCTTTCGACTTCCCTTATGTCACCTTGTCATCGGCGCACGGTTTGCGGGAAGTTACTTTGTGTCATCCCCGCCTTTTTCGTGAAATGCGCCCGCGCCTTCTCTATCTGTTTCTGTTTCTTTTTCTTTGCACGAAATATGGGGCGGGAGGAATAGGGCGTGTTCCCTTAAGAGCAGTGTTTCTTCGCGGAATCGGCGAAGAGCTGAGGCTGCAGGCACCCCGCCGTGGTTTAAAGCTCGACCGAGCGACGCCGCCGCTTTCCTGCAGTGCAACGGCCGATGCTCGCGTGCTCGATGTTTTGGCGAAGAACGTTCAATGGCGCCCACAGGAGGCCTAAATTGGCAATCCCCAGCCCCCCCCCCCCCACCCCCTCCCTATGCGTTTCGCTTGTACAATCGGCATAAACTGAAACGCGAACAGAAGTAAAATAATAATAACAATGGCTATTTCATTTCTTAAGGAAGCTAGGCTGTACCGCGCAAGCTCCGGTCGGCGCCCCGTTGCTTATTACGCGGCAGTTTTTCTAGCGTCGCCTTTCCCTAAACAGCGGTTCGATGGGGGGGGGGGGGGGGGGGGGCTTGCACGCTTGCTTCCAGGAGCTGCTACGCCGCGACTTGTTTCGGGTGCCCGCGGTCCGGCCGCCGGTTCGCTGTCCTGGCGGTGAGCCAGTGGACGACCTTGGCAAAGCGCGGCGGCAGTGACTCGGTTTTTGCCTTGGCCCGTTGCCTCGGCCGCGTTCAACTTAGTCGAGCTCGCTTTTTGAGCGGCGAAAGTTGAATCTCATTAGACGTCGCGGCATCGTTGGAACACTCTTGCGGGTCCCTCGGCCCTGCACGTGAGTTCGTGACACCCCCTCTTCCGCCGGCGTTTGCGATTTGGCGCATTTACAATTCGGAGTTCCCGAATCGGAACGGGACGCCTCCTTTCTTTAAGCGGAGGAAAGAGCCGGATTCTGACGACGTGTGGGATGTTGCAATGACTGCGTGTCAGTTATCTTTCAAAATATTAAAAAAAAGAAACCAGAAACTATAAACAACATGCTGTACGCGGAAGTTTCCAACAAGACTGGCGCGTCAAGAAATTTCTACGGCTGCCCAGTAGGATGATTGGTAAGACAGAAGCGTTCACACGCATCAATAAAATAAAAAAAAAACATTGCGCGGACGTGGTCATGGTAGAATTTCGATCGGGTATGTGTGGAAGAAAAAAAAAACAAATAAAATAAAATGGGAAATTGCGATTGACACCCGAAGAGCCTAACCTTGCGGACGCTTGCGTACTCATCTGGGGCGGTTGATTCGTGACTTGAGCGGAAGCAGCACAAAAATAAGAAAACACGAGGAAGGCGACGGACAACGATCCCTTCTCGTCTGCTGCGGTGTTTCCGCTCATCAGGGATTAAATTAACTTTAAGGTAATGGAAATGAATATGTGGCTTGCACCCAACTGACACGCACTTATTGACACTAAAGAGAAAAAGAACTTGGAACCGTGTTACTAAATTACGCTTCTGTGATAAAAAAAAAAAAGAGGAAAGCCAGCATAGACGCAGTAAAAGAAGTCAGGTGGCGACTCCGTGTTGAACTTCCCGCAGTAACTCGGCGCTACCTCGTGCATGTTGAGAGTTTCTGCTCGGCTCCAGTTAATTTATTTGCAGGCAGAGATGGACCAAATTGCATCCCAAAAGAGCCAGAGACTGAACTCGACAATTTTTGTTGACTTTCGTTGGCCCACAACGGCTCGAATACGCGATAATACACTTTGAAACGGATGACGAAAAAAAAAAAATGGAAGTCGGATTTTTATGTTTTTCTACCGGTAATCAACCTCTTACCGCGAAAATACCGCAAAAGAGCTTTTAAAAAAGATACTGTGTGAGTTTACAATGATCTGGCCGTTTCCCTCTAATGCCAGTTTAAACTTAGGTTATTTATCGCAAATGCGGGGAACATTCTGCCGAGCGAGAAGTGGTGCCGGAGAGAAAAAATCGAGTCGCATGAAGTCGATCGCTCTCTTCTTCATTGCACAAGCCGTTATAGGTCGCGCCGCTTGCTCGTTTCTTTCGCATTTCAATGGCCTCGCTGCATTGCACAGCGTTCGGCTCTTTGTCTCGGCACACGGCCGCGCACCTTTCGCGCGGTACTGCTGCTGCTGCGTCTTTTTTTGACGGCGACTGTGATTGCACAGCGCCTACCGGCGACGCTCTCGCAAGTCGAGAGTGTAAAGGTCGTCCGGTACGGCGCCCTCTTTCCTCGCGCATTCACTTCCGCCTCGTTTTGCGTAACACAACACGCGCGACTGTGCGCGAGGCCGTCGCTGCGTGCGGGACATAATCCAGGGCCGGTATTTTGTAGCGATGCCTTTTCCGATTCTATGTTTTTTCAGGCTTTTCGCGCTTGGCCACTGGTCAGAGCGACGGTCTGCCCACATTATCAACGCGATCAGGCGGCCGTGTGTGGTGGATGATAAGAATAGCATAGAAAAAGGCGTAAGGCATCGCTACAAAATAGCGGCCCAGCTGGCGTGCTGCGGCAAAGAGGAAGAAGAAGCAGACGATGTCGCCGTCTGTCGGAAGCGCCGGCGGCGGCAGAAGTCGCGACGGCGGCGAACGGGTTCTAGCGCGTCTGCCCCGATCCGGCAGGGGGCAGCAGCCTCGAAGGACCTCTGTTGTCTGTGTCGCCTCGCTGGGAGTTGCGTGCAGTTTTGCGTGTAGCGCCGAGTCTGGTGGTCTCAAGAGTTTGCGGACTCGGGGAAACTTGCGTATTTGCGAGGCGCTTAGGTCGCAAGAAAAAAAGCCATGCTTATACTGCGGGTTCTTTGGCACGCAAGCGGCCGCTTCCGTGCCGTAATCTCTCTGTTGTCGCGGTTGTGCGTGTAGCGCCAAGCGGGTTGTGCAAAGACGTCGTGGAAAACCTCTCGTTTTGTTCTCGCCGACTAACTTCTCAAAATTATTTTGTCGGTTTCTTTATCTGTCTTTTTTTTTCATGTACGTAGTTTTTTATGCGAAGCATATTACGAGGGCTCAACCCAGCTCCTCAGGCGCGGCGGTGACCATGAAATCACGTGACACCGTGACGTCACGACAGAGGAGAAGTGGCTTTGGCTCAACTCTTGCAAGACGGGCTGGGTGGGAATCGAACCAGGGTCTCCGGAGTGTGGGACGGAGACGCTACCACTGAGCCACGAGTTTTTTTTTTTTTTTTATTGCCGGTCGTTGGCCCGGATAAAAATTACACATTCACAAATAATCAAAAGGCACACTCACAATATGTTGAAAACAACCGCAGAACTTGTGCGGCTGCGCTTGTGCTAAAATTCCCTTATCGCCAATAATAATTCCACTCGTGGCAACCACTCTGGGATGCACTCCAGCAACTTTTGTTCCTCTACAAAGTTCCGTATGCTTTCTTTGAAATACTGGCGAGCCGCTCTTGCATCGAGATCGGCATGCCTTACCGCAATTCTACATTTCCAAATGCTATGCAGGGCCAAAAGCATGATCACATCGAATGGGGTACCATCATCACTTTCTATTGGCAAGTAGCGAATCCCATACGCATCTAGGGGGAAATCCTTTTTGATTGTGCGCTGGAGCACATCCCAGAGGAAAACGGCATCCCAACAATGCAGAAAAACATGTTCAATTGTCTCCTCCTGCCTGCAAATTATACAATGAGTGCCCCAAGGAACAAAGAAACCTCTTTCAGCCAGCCATGGTTTGACAGTCAGCGTTCCGGAGTGCAATTGGAAAAAGAACGTCTTAGCGCCTGACGGTACTAGCATCGCCTTAACGCGCTTCAGAACATTGTGCCCATGGCTAGCTCTGTAGAGAGACCGATATAAAGGCACGGGAAGAACAACATCACACAGGTCCCTGTACAGTTTTTTCCGGTTAACGTCACTCAAATATTGAAGAGAAAAACGCGCTGACAAAAACCTGCATGAAACCACAACTTCACGTAGAAAACCATAAACACCCCCTGGCAAACTGCCCGTTGAGACAACCATTTCGGGCAAGAGCCTGCCCAGGCGAAGTTGGCAGACAGTGTATAAAAACGGGTTTTTTGCGTCCCTGAAGAAAAAAAAACGATTGACAACCTGTCTCAAAAACAAATGTGACAATCCAAGTCCTCCATTTCGAACTCGAAGAAACAAATTGGTACGACTTGATCTCTCCCAAGACGATGCCCACACAAACACTGCGAACACCCGGTGAATTTTTTGGATGTTTACCCTTGAGCAATGCAAGACTTGGAGGATGTACCAAAGTTTGCTCACTAAAAATATGTTGCAAATTGTGGCTCTGGAAAACATAGACCAATTCCAGCCATTCCATTTGTTTACTGTGTCCCGGAGCTTATCCACTTCACTCCTCCAGTACGACTCACTGTCTTTGTAGCACTGAAGGGGAACACCCAAGTATTTCACCGGAGTCGTAACGAAACTCATGTTGGCAAAAGTGTCTGGGGTCGCCCGCCAATCCCCGTGCCAGAATCCCAGGCACTTACCCCAGTTTACCGCGCTACCGCTCACAGCACAAAAACTTTTAACACATTTGACAGCCTGTGTTATACTGTCCAAATCAGTGCAGAACACAGCAATATCGTCTGCATAAGCCAACAGGCGGACTTCAACCTCGTGCAGTTTAAACCCGCGGACACAGTCATTCTCCATGACACTCAAACAAAACGACTCTATATACAAGCAAAACAACAGCGGCGAGAGAGGGCAGCCCTGACGCACAGACCGCTTAACTTGGATTCGCGCTCCCAACATCTTGTTGACAATGAGCCGCGTCGAGCAGTCCCGGTACGCCATGGCAACCCCCTCTCTAATTATTCTTCCCAAATTCACATAATCTAGAATGCACAAAAGTATGTCATGAGGCACCCGGTCAAACGCTTTCTCGAGATCAATTTGGAGCATTGCCACATGTGCACCCATGGCATCGCAACATTCGAGGATACTGCGTGCTACGTGTATGTTTGAGAAGATAGTTCGACCTTTAATGCCACACGTTTGATGCGGCCCCACAAGCTTCGCAATGACAGTCTGCAACCTCTTTGCTAAGATTTTCATCATTATCTTATAGTCTCCGTTAGTGAGACAAATTGGGCGGTAAGAAGTTACCCTTCGCACTGAGCCACGAGTACAACGCTTCAAAGCGGTACAAAAGCGCCTCTAGTGAATGCGGTGTTGCCTTAGAAACGCGCTGTTTCTAAGGCGTGCGTCTCTTGCTCAGGCGCACATTTCGTTGCCGCGCCGAACGCTGCTTTGCTCGACGCTCACCGCGTCCAATGCGGGGCGCGTAGTCGCTGCCCTGTAGCCCATTGTCTTACACCCCTTGGCGGGTCGACGGGAACGCTGTCGCGTTCCACTCTTGAAGGCGAAGAAGTAATGCATGAGTTGTTTCTTCGTCTAGCCGAACCAAATATAGCCAAGCAACAGCAGTTCACCAGGCTAAACAGTGGTTCAACAACTAAAATAAAGGCTAGTATGCTTCGCATCCTGGGCTTAACCTTACCTAAGACACAGCCATTTTCTTCATTCATCTTAATTCCCGCATACACGAGCTATTTGATCTCGCTTCGGCCAACGCACCTTTGCAGCAAGAATAGATCGCGAACTACGTAGCCCAACATATCTGCCGCCTAAGCAGAGTCGGTACTACGAGGCGCGTTTTGCAGGCCACTCGCATTTGGTGCTACGGGAAAGCTTTGCAGTAAAACGCCCTCGAACTGCGTGGCGCTACACTTTGCATGCGCACGGCCTTATCTGTTAACTGTTTCAAGTTTCCAAGGCTACTGCCGTGGCCGCTGGCGTCCAGAAGCCGTTTTTGAACGGCGGTGGCTTCTCTCGTACTCCTCCTGTCTTGCACACAAATCCTTCTCCCGGTTCGTGTGCAACCCCAGTGCAGGGGTAGCAAACCGGAAACTGGCATCTGGTTAACCTCGCTCCCTTCCTTTCCCCCCCTCTCTCTCTCTCTCTCTCTCTCTCTCTCTCTCTCTCTCTCTCTGTCTTTATCTTTTGTGGGCAGCGACCAACTGGCGCCGTCTGCAACTGGCGCGGATGTCAGTGTACTGTACACACGCATAAGGGAAAAACAGAAAAGAAACCTCGAGCAGGATGGCAGTCGTTCGCGGTGCTGCACGCATTTCCCCTCTTTTTCCCGAGTCTCGGCCTTGGCTATGCGGGCTAGCTGCATGTGGCACGTGGGTCTGGGCTTCTTCCTTCCCCTTATCTTAAGGCGCTCACGCGGGAGAAACTCGTTTTGTGCTCCCTTCTGTGTTATTGCCGCATGCCAGTTTGTATGTACCTATGCCGGCGGGCTGACACGTACGTGTGTTTGTACAAATAAATAAATAAATAAATAAATAAATAAATAAATAAATAAATAAATAAATAAATAAATGTGAGCTAGAAATAGCGAGATAACGAAACCAGTATCAAATGTTGTGTATTTCAGTCTCGCGTGCCATGCCATTTATTGATTGGCGCGTCTCGCTTGAGCTGCAGTTTAATTGCTCTTTCTTCGAAAGCGTCCGACATATGCTCCTTACAGCCGGTCTTTGCTTAAATGAAGCCGCCAACGACGCGCCTAAATTGTGCGGGTTTAAGTCTGACGCTGGCTGCACAGTCGTGGGCTCTGTGAGAGAGAAGGACAAGTTTTCATTTTAAGCGACAATCGCTCGTCGTCTGTGGATTTGGCTTTGACATGTTATTGATGTGTAACAAATAGCTTTCTATAGTTGAACCTTAACAGTCTCAGTGAACACTTTCACGCGGGACATTGCACCTAGCCACCACAGTATCTTTAAACAAATCGAGTATTCCCTTTCGTAACGCTCCACGAGGTACACACAGAGAGAGAGGGAGATGACTAGACGAAAGGCAAATAGATCGGCCCGAGCTTGTATGCTCTGGCCTGCTGACTCTACATAGGGGTTAGAAGGAAAGGAGGAAAAAAAAAAGGAAGTTATGCATGATGATGATAGTAATGTCCCTCAGGACAGCCGTGATCGCACTGTGGCTATATATATATATATATATATATAGTTTACCTTGCGTAGTGGCGTATATCGCGGCGTGATGTTGTGATACCTCCACACTTCGACCTGGCGGGCACCTCTCCGCCTCGGACCGCGGGGGTGTGACGAAAGAAGTCCGCGAATGCGGCGACGGCGAATTCGCGCAGCTGTGTTGGCGCTTGTTTGAACGAGGTCCGATTGTCCGGCTTTCCCGCTTGTTTGGCGCGTGACCTGCAGATATTACGGGGGAGGGAGATTGCGCGTGGTTATCTCGCAGCTGGTGTGTGTTGAGAAAAAAAAAAGGCGTCCGGGAAGCGCGCGCTGTGCGTGCAGGTGATCGCTATATGGGCTGATAAGCGGCGTGTGCGCGCGTGGATATGAGTCACTTAAGGGCCCTCGGCTTGCCCGGGACATGTTTTTCTTTTTTTCCTTATTTTGACTTGCACGTCCGTGTGTCTCTCCGCTCACGAACGGGCCTGTCCGAACAGGCAGGCAACGCCACTCACCGAACCTTTTGTCCCCGCCTGCTGATGAACCAGGCACCGGGAAGGTGCACAACTTAAAGCAGTGGCTGTCGTTTCAGCTGAAGCGCACACTGCGCCCATATAAGAGGGGTCACCATGCGGTGATGTGCGTTTTCTTTTCTCATAAGAACGTAAAAAAAAAGCTAACGTTAAGAGCCATTCCACTCTGTGAAGGTGGTGTTTGAACCGCACCGATGGCACCGGCTGTTGGAATCTCAGCGCTGCCACCAGCTGTTGGAACCTCAGTGCTGACACCCGTTGTTGCAACCGGACCGTTGGCGCCCGTTGTTGCAAATGGGTCGCAAGCCCCAAGGGTAGCGTTGGCCTGGCGGCCTGGGGCACACTGGAAGCATCCGAAGGTCCCAGCAAAGCATGAGGCGACTGCTAACAGAACAACTTGTTTATTCTAGCATCGCAAAGAGCGGGCGGTCAGGTCGACCGAAGTAGAGAGACGGGAGAGCACGTTACTCAACAGAAGAAATCGGAGCCTCTCTCCTGGCGTCCGGGGGCAGCTGCTCTTATACTCTTGGCGTCGCGGGCAAGAAGGAAGGTCACGGGACGACACCACGTGACAGCGGCGACGGACGGACTGAGAGACACGTTGGGACAAGGAGGTGACGCATCAGCCGGGCCGGCGCCGGTCAGACCTCCTCGCTTCACACTGGGGGAGCTCCTCTCCCCGGCTGCCGCGCTTTGACAAGCGTGGGCACACACACACACACACGCACACACAAAGACACGTGGCACTGAACATGCCGGGACGCGCTCGGCGGGGATGCGTCGCGGCCGCTCCGAACGGGCCAAAATGTCCGCCGCTTTGAACGAAGCCCCGGCGTCCGTTGAATCCGCGCCGGCTACAGCGCGCGTCATAGGCGAAACGTAACAGTGGATGACGCGCGGAGCTGGATGTACGGTCATAAAAATGTGTTGATTGAAAAGAAACATGTCGCGATGACTTTCGTTTTTGTTTTCACGATTTCCTTGTTGTTGCATTAAATTGCACACTCAATGCCTTTTTAAAAAAATTTTTAGCCTTCCTTCGTTTGCTTTTTTATTTATTTATTATGTGGTCACCAACGTGACCATCGCTTTACGATCGCCGTGATATACGGCCAGTGGCTCTGTGGCGACAGTGGAAAGGTTCTCGGCCAACGTGAGGTCTATACACGACCGATGACCCATCGTGGCCACACTGATGTTTGTGTAGCATTGAACACTTAAACTTTCCAAGAGAAACGCCACGAACCACTTTCCGCCTCGCCGAGGTACGTCTATGTTGAAATCACCCATGCGCAATTACGATGGCAGTAGTAGTTGTCCACGTATCACGAAGCTACATGGGCAACCGAGGAAATAAAACTTCGCAGTTGAAGAAGCTGGCTTCCGCAGAAACCATTTACCATATTCAGTGACCCTGCATGTGATTCGAGTTGTCAATTAATTCACCCTCGCTCTGGCATCTCGCCATGACCACCCCCTAGTTAGCTTGGATAGTAGAGCGACCGCCTCGGAAAGGTGCTGGTCCTGCCATGGGATCGAATCCCGGACCAGGTCGAATGTTTTTTTCTTCACTTGGGAAGCTTTCTTTCTGAGAAACTCGTATGGGTTTCCTTCGTACCTTCGTGCTACAAGACTTCTTCAGTTTTCCTTTCGTTAGCTTCTTTTTTTATCCACCTTGCAGGCTTCCGCTGAACTGATTAGACGTATATTAATTTATTATTCACCGTTAACGTTTACGTGAGGACGGAAGCACGAAGCTAGCTTACGTTACTACAGGCATCCTCCAGCTTTGGCTGCTTTCGGGTAGAGAGAAGGGTCGCCTCTGTCAGCGCCTGCCATGAAGTCTTCCGACACGCATGTTGTTCAGTGGAGCAAACTATACGGCGACGGAACTGTGGTTTCGAAACGGCTTCGTGTGTCGCGTTTGTGCAACGGTCGTGTTTGCCCGTCGCGTGTGTGCTTATATACCGGCTCTCAATTGTGCAAGCAAGGGCACACGGTGGTTCCTCCGTGGGTTTCGACAGGCACTTCTTGCTCCCACGTCGCGACAGGATCACGCCGTTCCCGTTTTGCCCGACACGTGCTGTTGGCGTCTCCGCTCATTGAGGCGCGGGTCTTGCGTTGGGCGAACTTGGGAGCGCACACATGCAAACAGCGCTCACTTGCACGCTAACTGGGCGGTGACGTACGTCGAGGGACCATAGCGAATTGCGCGGTACTTGACGATGGCCGGCGGAGAGGAGGACTTCAACACGATTGTGTGTACAGTGTTTCCTGAGGGCCCCGTGCAGATCGTTCGAAGAGAAAGAAGCCTTCTGCTTACGTTTCTTCGCGACAATCGGGACTTTCAGTCGTGTGATGGTGCAACTCTATGCGCGACCCAAGAGGGGAGCTACCAGTTGCTGGCCTTTCTATATATACCGTGCCATAGACCCACCTGTTTCAGCACCACCGCAATAAACGACTGTTTGAAAGATGTAGAGAGATTAATAGAAAGAAGGAACTGAGATGTAGGCTTTACTGCACCAATGCATTCTAGCCATCTACTCGGTGTTGGTCCAAATAAAATATAAATAAAAAATATAAACAATAAGAACAAGAAGACACGTAGGTCCCTGTGAAAAAAGAATTTCCCTCACCCTGGAGTTTCTTGTTCATTCGAGTGTATATAGACACTAATGTGGTGCGTCACTATAACATTGCTATTCCCCCCTTTCCGCTGTGTACAGTGGCGAATCGGACGCTTTTGAGGATATAAACTCTCTACCTTCGTCTGTCGGTATACCGACCTACAGTTTCCTCTCGCGTATTGGCTGACCCCTTTTCGAGACGAGCGGTGCAAGTTTCTCAGTAAAAGGTCGCGCGCACTGGTGTTGCACTGGTCGTCTGCTCCTCAGGACACGGTGCACTGACCGACTGCCCGCTAAACCGTTTTCGGCGCTCGCAGCACCCCGTCCGGGGAAATCTGAATGACCCCTTCGTACGGAGAAGCGGCGCGGCGGGCGTCTAAATTTATCCGCGACGCCGCGCGCTAACATTGGCGACGCTCTGTGCGCGGGACGGTACGGTGGGGCGATGCGCATTTCGGTGTAGAAACGACGTCGCAACTTAGCATATGCGACGCCCCCCTCCTCCCCCCCCCCCCTCGCCCCGGATGTGACCACGCTCTAATCGCGACACGGGAGAAACGCGCCTGTCTGAATTTGACCGCTGACGCTCTGGGTGACGTTGCTTGGCCGGTGCTTCCTCCTCTTCTTCCTCCTCCTCCTCATCACACAATATATTCGAATCTTGCCTAGCGTAGACGTACCTTTCCGCCGTGAATGTACTGTAGCGCATCGACCGAGTTGCGGAATGTCCTCGGGCCGTACTCTTGAAGACACACGAGCTGAGCTGTGTTAATAAACTACGCTTCTGCGACACCAGAGATTACCGCACTTAACCACGAGACGGAACTCGCGGTTTAGCAGAAAAGACGAAAAAAAAAAAGAAAGGAGAGAGACGCGTGACACCTCCGCCTTTGAAGTTCCCGCATCGCAGCGAGCAGTGACGTCATTGATATTTAAGGCGTCTGCTTGCGAGTAGTTCAGTTTTATCGCCAGATATGCACTACCTTCTATTTTAATGTAGCGAAAGGCTGGAGTTGCCAAGTTTCGAGAACCTTTACGGAGCAACGACGGCCCGCGGGCACGAGCAAAAAACACGTTGGGACTCGTGACGTCATACTGACGTATGCCGGCGCCGGTGTTTCGGCGCGAGTGAATGGAAGTTCGGCATTAATTTTTTTTTCCTTTTTCGGCAGTACCTTGCCAAAATTGTTTGGACACACTGTTGTTTCTGTCGACTTTTTGTCACGTCCGATTGAGTGAAATGTTGACGCATTGTCTCTTCATGGGAGTAACCGACCTGTTTCCGCGAAAACAACGCTCTTACAGTTTCGGAAGATTATCAGTTTAGTGCGTTAGTTTCTCCTTAAGCTTACCGCCAAGCACCTCCGCTAAAGCCCCTCCATGACGTGTTCGTCCAGCGCAGACCGGCCAGTCGCGCAAGGGTCGAATGGCTTTCGTGCACGACGGACACTTTGTGGTACCGGACGCGCGCTGTCGGCTTTCTTGGAAGTAAGGAAGGCAAATCCGACAGATGAAGGAAAGAACCAAAGAAAGAAAGAACGAACGAAAGAAAGAAACCCATTCCCCGAGGGCAGGGTTCATCTCTCTGCTCATCTTCGACGAAAATCGGCGCTAGCAATCGTGACATCTCGAGGGCTTTTGCGCGCTGGTGCACGCGCGAGTGCGTCCGTCCTAGCTTGCGCCATTCGCAATTGCCGGGCGAGATGATCGGCCGGGGGACCATTAGCAGGACGACGTAATCTCCTCCGGGGGCACGGGGGTGGGAGGGAGGGCGCTTCGCTTCGCCAGTTCGCTGCAGCGCTGTATGGAGCCGTCAGGCACGCAGTCGGTAGTGGATGACGCTTGCCATACCCGAGGAGCGACTTTTCGTCCCAGCGGCGCCCCAAAATTACCGTAAGCAGTCGACTTTGCAGAGCTGACGTAGCGTTCTCTCGCGCACGGTTTCTTATGCCGACGCGTATAGTAATGCGTGTTCCGTCCAAGGTCTTGTTACAACAGCATCTGTCTACCTACCTACCAGTCCGTCTGTCTGTGTTGGAAATTTCATCGGGTATCCAACTTACGGCACTATAGCGATATTACAGCGTATTCACGAATTTTCGAATTTTAAAACACAATTCGATATCGCGCTCACGTGAAGCTGCGATTCGCCCCAAATTAAAGGTGCCGGCAGGTGAGGGCTTCTTATAACTGCGGACCACTGCGCGTCCTCCGTTTTACCGGTGATGTCATCCGGCTGTCTTAATTATGGGCCGCAAAGTGTCTCTCAGAACCTATAGTCTCGTAACAATTTGAGCGAAACGCTACAGCGAAGCGCGGTTGCGCAGGCCTTTCTGTTGTTTACAACGGTCGCGGGACCCTTCCGGCCTGGTCCTCTCAATCCAGCTGGCGATAAACAAAGGAAGGGTCGCTTTCGATCGCTTTTGTGGCGCAGTCGCAGTTCACATTGGCTTATTTTTCGTAAGAATCCCTTTACGGGGGATATTACATTAAGGGGTGGGGTACGACATAACAGGGGGAAAAGAATAGAAAACGAATGTGCGTACAACTTTGCTCATGCGGCTTGTGGCTCGGCCATGAAAGATAAAAACTGGCCGGTGATGACGGCAATAATATCAAGAGGAAGGGCCGGCATTTCAGTCTGTCGCAGCTTCGGGCAGAGAGCGAGGCTGAAAAATACTCGGATGTTAAATGTGCCGAGGTTCTCATACGTGCCAAAGCCACGACATGAGTATGATGCGAGCCGTATATAGCGGAGGATCGAGACTCCGCATTAATTTTTTGAACACCCGGCGTTGTTTAACGTGCATCTAAATCTCGCCACAACTTTGGAGCTCAGCAACGCGATTCCGTAGCCACTGCGCTTACCGCGGCGGCTAATCCCGGATTTTGTTTGCACGAGGGCGTGAAACTTGATGCTGATGGTTGTTCCGGTGAGGTGTACGCACGATACGGCTATACGATGTATACAGTGCTCGACCATCGAAGGGTGCGTGTAGAAAAATAACATAGCGGTGATGACAGTTGGTATACGGTGATGCGGCGATGAGAATATTGGTGGTGGGAGACTGGAATCGGACTTCGTTAACGCCTATGTGGTGGCAGTGTTCGGAATGCACGAACCGTGCCGCACGGTTATGTTCCAGTTCAAGCCCTTGCAAAAAAAAAAAAGAACAGTATAGGCAATGTGTTGCGCTTCTATGAACTTATTGTTACGTGCAGTAAAAATGCGTGTTGGGATGGAGTTGAATGTCGTCGCTTATGTCTTTGTGGGAAGTGCGTCGACGAAGATATGCTCGACGTGGCCTTCGGACTGAAGAACCGTGTTCGATAGCGTTGAGCGCTCGTGTGGTTTGTGTGTAGGCAAGCAGTTGCAATTGTTTCGCCTCGCGGCGGAGATAACGTTCGAGGAAAGCCTGGTGTTCGATTAGCAGTTGATATCATAATATGAGTACATCACGTGAGCACAGGTGGTCAGATCGTTAGATACAACGGCACCTACAGCTATTTGTGCCTCTGAAAGGATTCTAGGAGCGAGTTAGTATACATGCATATGCTGAATGGTGAGAGGATTTCGGCTACATGAGAATGACATCGGTCGTTTTTACATGCCTTAATGGTTACAGTGACATTAAACGGGCGTCGCGCTATTCGGAAATCCGAGTAAGAAATCACTCCCAGTGGCTGTGGGGTCATCAGTATAACGTATGCGGTAGGACAGATGACGCATCGTCGGCAAAAAAAAAAAAAAAAGGAATGCGGATATTGCAGGTTGATGCACGTTCCGGCATCGCATTTCTCTTCAAGCCCCGGAAAATGTTATGTTAGGCGAAGCAGCTGGCAGGCACTAACCGCGCTTCCTACTCGTCTATTAAAAAAAAATAAAAAAAGAAAAAAAAAAGAGAAGTGATTCCCCGCAATCACGCACTGCCCAACACTGTCTCGCGGGGCTTTTCGTTATCGACGAAACCCGCAGGCTCGCTCTTCCGGGAAATTGCGGGCGGACTCGCGGTATACGAATAACTCCGACGATAGAGAGGGGGCGTGCACACGGACAGACCGACACGGCAGCGCGGAACTCGGCACGTATTATCGTAGTGTGTGCACACGCGCGAACGTATAATCCACCGTTCCCGCTCGTGTTGCATCCACGTAGCGTGTAATAGTACGAACGTATACACGCAATCGCACTGGGAACACGTGCACTATTAACGACTGACGATGTCTCGTGTCGACTGCCCGTTTCCGAAATCTTGCCGCACCGAAACGACGTGTTTCGCTTATTGGCGTGAAGCCTAACCGCTATATAGGTAGCTGGTTGTTCGTTCTTATGCTGCAAAGCTGGGAAGCGGGGACAACGAATGTGTGTGTACTACGTGTGTGTGTGGCACTGCCTCGCGAGGTTGCTTGTGCGTCCCCGTGCATTCTTCTATGCGCTCCTCCTACAAGTTGCGCTGGAAAAGGAGGCGTAATTAACGCATCAGATGTGCACGACATAATCGTCACGAAGCTTGCTTGCTTTCACTTTAACCGGCAACTTGCGGGCAACCCGCCGTGGTTGCTCAGTATATGGTGTTGGGCTGCTGAGCACGAGGTCGCGGGATCGAATCCCGGCCACGGCAGCCGCATTTCGGTGGAGGCGAAATGCGAAAACACCCGTGTGCTTAGATTTAGGTGTACGTTAAAGAACCCCAGGTGGTCGAAATTTCCGGAGTCCTCCACTACGGCGTGCCTCATAATCAGAAACTGGTTTTGGCACGTAAAACCCCATATTATTATTATTAACTTGCGGGCAGTATACTGCAGAGAGCGTCGTATAATAAGCAACACTTACGAAACGCGCCGCGCGGTTGAGCGCTCTCCGGCTTGCTGCCGACCTCCACGGGGATTTTGTAACGCGCGCCTGAAGTACGTTTGCATTTTTACGAGAGAAGGAGAAGTACCAAGCTTAAAACGTGGCCGCGCGCCATATGTGCTGCATGCAGGTGGCGCGCGTGTTCTAGGCACCGTCTTTTTTTAAGTTCTCGAAGCCCGCTGCTGCAGTTTCTGCGTGAGGGTTATAATCCGAGCTTGTATTTAAATAAACATCTACGCCGCAGGGCATTAAGGTTCGCGAAAAAAATAAAAATAAAATGAAGATTGCCCGCTCACCAAACTGTGCCCCTAAATTTTACGCCGCCTGGTGCCGACGGAGCACACCAGCTGTTCCACGGTGGCTATATATATACTATATCGGCGGTCAGCTTTTGCGCAGCAGCGCGTCCTGTGCGGACTGCCGGATTCTCGAGCGGCTGCGTTTTAAGGGCTCGCCAAAGGTAAACAACCTAATCGCGGGATGAGAAGCTTCGTTCGTCCTTGTTTTTTAGAGCGCGCGCTCGCCTCTTGGCACAGCCTCATTGTTTCCTCCGCTCGGCGTAGAATAATTGTGTTGATAACATGCCAGGACACCCGTAATGAGGCGGTGCGTGGGACTGCCATATAGTCGGGAGACTTGCAGCGACGATCCAGTTCGAGACGAGCGAATGCAATTTTGTGCAGTGTATACGCTCAGTACAGTGTAGTGTTATTATGGCTTATATATATATATATATATATATATATATATATATATATATATATATATATATATATATATATATATATATATCTGGCAAAAACAACATAATTTTGGTTTGTTTTTAAATATGTAAACGTCCACTTCATTATATGAACCGCTTTTTCTTTCTTGTTCTTGTAAAGGCGACGATATTACTCGGTTCTGTTAGATTTGTTGTTCATAAGGTGTTCCCTGTAACAGTGCACTGCATATTCTACACTCGTCAGTATGCAGAGAGCTCCCGTAAGACTTTCGGTTAAGCCTTCTGGAAAAAGAAAAAGAAGTTACAATACCCTATATATATAGCTGGCACTCCTCTGGCCTCAGTTCTGCCGTACAAAGGAGTATTTGACAAGCGTCTCTTCTTACTGCTAAAGTAGAACAAGAAAGCTGCATGAGCGCGAAGCATGGGGCGCGTTCCTTATATCTGTACTTCGCCAAGAACACGTTCCCGTAGTCTGTACTGTGAGACAAAACACTTCTTTTTTACTTGGCTAACTTGATTGTCCACAATACGTGACCGGAACTTAATTTCCTGGGCGATCATGGACACATTTGGCCTCTTCGATTATCTGTCCCCGACAGTGTCCCCGGACTGCCCGAGGCGGTGCTTTCGGCCAATGAGCGCTACGTATGCAGCGTGTGGGACAATCCGGGACAGTCGGGCGTGGACAATCACAGAAACCCGCTGTTGCCCCAGCACGGACAAGAGAGTCTCTCACCGCGAATGCATTCTTTATCGATGACGCCATTTTATCGATGACAGGTGCGACTTTTCGTTCGACCGGCGGTCACCTCCGTGTCACGTGCAGCCGGATTATTTGATCCCGTTGGGAGAGCGACGTAGTAAGCCTTACGAGAACGCTATAGAATAGGCAGTATTTGCGGAGGCTTGGGCTGCCATCTGGCCGACCACGGCGTAAGGTGCCCCGGCACCCCGTTTTATCATAGCGCCGGCGTGCTTCGATAACCGTCGAGAGTTTCCTGCAATTACTGGCGGGAACTGTGGCGCTGCGATCGTTCAGCCACCATCAAAATTAAATTATGGGGTTTTACGTGCCAAAACCACTTTCTGATTATGAGGCACGCCGTAGTGGAGGACTCCGGAAATTTCGACCACCTGGGGTTCTCTAACGTGCACCTAGTCTAAGTACACGGGTGCTTTCGCATATCGCCCCCATCGAAATGCGGCTGCCGTGGCCGGGATTCGATCCCGCGACCTCGTACTCGTATCCAGCTTTTCTGGACACGAGGGTTTAGTTCGCGTGAATGCCACCACGTGGCGTACTCACCTTAAACTTTTCAAACTTCCCGCGGTGACGCGTGATGACGTCAACCAAACAAAAATAAAAAAAGTAAAAGCTATCCCTGTGCATTGAACTTCGCCACAATGCTTGTCCCGCCGGCGTTATCAGTGTTCTTGATCAAGCGTATTCGCTCGTCGCCTGGAAATTGCTCGTCATCCAGCGTTTACTCGCGACGAGCAATTGTTGATTCTGGGCTTTTGATTCGGTTCTTTTTTTTTTTCTCTTTTCCTTTTCTTTTTCTTTTTTTTTCATTCTACGGAGTAAAGAAGATAGCCTAACCGTCAGAAGCACATCGGGGCAGCCTTTCTTCAATCGGCATACATTGTTAACGTCCGAACATCGCACCGCGCCTACTAGAGACGCCGTCGTGGATGGATTTTGATTTTCCCTTATCGAATTCGTTAAGGTGCACACAATTATTTCACTAGCGACTTTGCAATGCGCACTCATGGGCTATCGACGCAGCTGCAAATCTAGATGTGCTTAAGTATCAGGACATATACATGGATATGTCGGTTTTTCACCTTGACACAAAAGTCACGAAACAAGAGTTGAGCAAACTGTCCCTGTGTCGTCGCAGGGTGTGAGAGGGGGCTAGTTGGTATTCCATGCTAAAGTGACTAGCGCAAGAGTGGACACGGGACACTAAAGAGGCGACAAGGATAAGCGCAAACTTCCAACTGGGCGCTTGTCCTTGTAGCGTCTCTCTATTGTCCACTCTTGCGCTAGTCACTTCAGTCTGTGTCGTCATCCGTTAGCATGCTATGGCCGAAGCTGCTCGCAATATTACGTCACATTTACTGGCCACCAGGCCAGGTACACCCTTGGGTACGACATATACAGTACTTGCAGTTAGTTTCCAAAGTAGTCTCCTATGGCGGCTATCCACGTGTGTGAAGCAAGAACGCTATTTAAAATTATTGTGGAATAATATATGCGGGATTTGTATGTTCTCCACATTTTGTACCATGTTGCCGTTCCACCTTTATTATATAGCCGCAATGTAGACTAGCAGCTATCGAACGCCATAAAGGCTATCCACATATTCAACCCTTAATGACCATCGGTTATCTTCCCTCCTCATTACATGTCCTGCCCATGCCAATTTCTTTTTCTTGATTTCAACTAAGATGTCATTAACTCGCGTTTGTTCCCTCACCCAATCTGCTCTTTTCTTATCCCTTAACGTTACACCCATCATTCTTCTTTCAATAGCTCGTTGCCTCGTCCATAATTTAAGTAGAATCCTTTTCGTAAGCCTCCAAGTTTCTGCCCCGTAGGTGAGTACTGGTAAGACACAGCTATTATACACAGACTGGATTCCAAGGGAAGGGAAGTGTAGCAGGGGGAGGCAGAAAGTTAGGTGGGCGGATGAGATTAAGAAGTTTGCAGGGATGACATGGCCACAATTAGTAGGTGACCGGGGTTGTTGGAGAAGTATGGGAGAGGTCTTTGCCCTGCAGTGGGCGTAACCAGGCTGATGATGATGATGATGATGATGATGATGATGACATATTCAAGGACCTCACGTGCAACTCCTGACACTTAATTGTATTCAAATTCAAGAGTTGTGCGACTGCCCAGGACATCCTCAACGAATGTTACATAACGTATTATACGGTTTTACTTGCCAAAACCACGATTTCATTATGAGGCACGCCGTAGTGGAGGATTCGGGAATAATTTAGACCACTTGGGATTTTTAACGTGCGCCTAACCCTAAGTACGCGGGTTTTCGCATTTCACACCCATTGAAATACGGCTGCCGTGGATGGGATTCGATCCCGAGACCTCGTGATTAGCAGCCGAACCCAATAAAAGCTAAGCAACTATGGAGGGAAAGGAATGTTGGCAGTAGGAGGAAGGTGACGGCCGGCCCGTGAGACAATTTGTTCCCATCCTCATTGCTGGAGAATGGGTACCATCTGTCCAAGAATGACACCGTAGAATGCACTGTATTCAATGTGACGGAGTCCGCGTCCAATATTTCAGACCTGAATCATACTGTAATTACTGACGACCAGGCATCTCGCTAACACGTGCAGTCGTTTGACAGCTGCCGAGCGCTGGCGTCGGCCACAGGACCCACTTGACCTTTTTTTAACACTTGCCGACATTCTCGCCTTATTTCGCACTTTTGCGTTTCAGCTTAACTGCTTCAACAGCCGATTTATTTGTGCCAGAATTTGGCCACCCTGTCAACGTTATGGTTTCTTATGTTAAGTCATCTTTTATATTGACACGTATACTTATCTTTATCGGGCAACCACGTTTCGCAGCCTAAAAAACGTAATCGCACAGCGTGGGACGCGCCTGTATGTATCCGAAGTTTCTGGAACGTTATCGATGCTTCTATCCGCTGTCTGTTGTCGCCGAACGTTATGTTATCTGATTTCATCATCTGACGCGAATGGTGCAGAACTTTGTGGAAGGCACGCGGGTCCGAACGATTAGTCTGGAACATTCGATGACTGCTCTAAAGAAGCCGACGCGCTTGACCCGCTGATAATATTTTCGACGATCGCCGAGCGTGTTCGCCGCTATCGTTGTGCTATAAGTGTAGCCTGTTTTGTGGGCACAGGTTCGCCCAATAAAAGTTAGTTTTGTCATTCACAGTACTGCTACTGTGTTATTCAACGTCACGACCACGTGACAATATTTAGGCTAAGGCTGTCGTGAAATTTCCAGCGGTTTCACCTTTCCCAAAATGCCCGCATTTTCGTCGGCCTCTTAATATTTTGGAGGATTTTTAATAGACGTGGAAACCATTGCATGGCCCCCTGGCCAAGCTGCTCAAAAAGTCATTTTATATCCCTGAGGTCATGCGCAAGCTTCCGCCTTCGTGCCGTTCCTCAACCTCCTGATTTCCCTGTCACCTGTATTCCATTTTGACGACTGCATTCCCACAGAAGTTGGCGAAGATATGTCCATGGGATTAAAGCCATTTAAATCAATTCTACTGTGGATACGACAGCCGCTTATGCTCACTGTGGATGGAAATGTTGCGCTAATGAGCGCCATTCTGAGGAACCTAAATTGATAGTCACAAAATTATGCGGATCCCACGTATGTGCGAATCGATGTAAGCAAAGCTTTCTGTGTATGTTGTCATTGTTAAACGTAATCTCCACAGAGTAGTCAGGCACCCTCTAATGAAATGCTGTCAATGTTTGCCTGATTACGCCCACCATTGTGATGCAAATAAACGTAACTCCAACTCATTTTCTCAGAAATAAACGCTGACGTCATCCTGAACAAGATCAACAAGCGCCCTAGTGCTCGATCTTATGATGCCCCTATTCGTAAGCTTATATTCGTGATTTAGTTACTTGGGGGGGGGGGGGTGCGAGAGCGATGTGTTCTTATACCGTAGAAACATCCCTCGGACCTCTCTGATGTGCTCGTTTTTATTCTCAAGTACCCAATGAAAACTGTAATCGCTGCAACTTCATGATGTCCTGGTGGCAGGCCACCATGGCATGTCGCGCAAGTATGACCGCGCTGATTCATTTGGGTTGGCATATACTATTTGGTGCGTCATACTTCGCCACATGCATTTTTCAAGCAGAGCTTGAAAAGGGCGGCCAACTCACTACGTCCCTTTCCTCTGTTTACTTCCGCAAAGTGTGTGTCTATCGCTGTGGTTACCAAATACGCCCAGCGGTATGCTACCACTCAAGCCTTTCTGTCGGCTGAGCAACTGAAGTCGCAGGCTTTCTTCAACACGGCGTCGACGTTCAATACGGCTATCCTCAATTACTTTTCGCGGACTTCGCTCACCGCCTTCCCTCCAGTGTCATCTCTTACACTACTCGCTCCTGCTAGACACAACACAAACACGCAACGACCTTAATGAAGTATCTATAACACGCTAGTTGACATGCTGTCGACGTATATTTCCGCTGAGCACTGGGATTGGAGCGTGGTCATGTCTATGGTGACATTATCGGTCTACAGCTTCGCTCAACAACACCGCTCGTTACTCATCACTTTTTTTTGCCGACAAGAGTATAGCGTATCTCCTCTGAATGTACTGCCGCTTTATGTGGGACCTTGCACGCCCGCTTATTCTGTTGCGTTGACGGCGACCGTTGTCGTCAGGCTGCCGCCTAATTCTGAGCGTCGCAGTCACCAGAGTGCACAGAAAGCTGTCTTCCCAAACAAACCACCGGGATTCGAGCCCATCTCCCAAATGCAGCATCTTGCATTTGGGAGATGGGCACTCTAACCATTACGCTACCACCTGCCTCCACCAATTTCCGTTTATCTGCCTTCCCACTTCTCGTTTTTGCCGCAGACGCAGGAAGAACGGATGCAGAAACGAAAAAAAGAAGTAAAGATTGCTTGAGCCGCCAGTGACGCATGACTTTAACTTTGGCAGGTTACCTTCATTGGATCGCATGTAGGCTTGCGGCTTCGTGCAGATTGTGGGTCGCCTTAGCTTTAATGTAAATTTGCTTTCACCAGCTCTTTTCAGCTAGAACTGAAACGCCAGACAAAAATGAGACCTATCGTTGAATATTTTTCTTGTTTTCAAGGTTTAAAGCAAAAATGCTCATTAACACAAATAGTGATTTGTTTAAGAAATGGCATAAGGATACTGTATTTCAAGGTCATGTTTTGTCAATACGGCCCGGCACCACGTATCGACGAAAGGGCATCACAGTGCCGATGCACGCGGCAGGTTACTGAATGAAGAAAACAGGAAACGACTGTTTTTCAGTTCTCGCAACACATTGTACACAGAACACAAGGCACCCACCATCATGACATTCTTTTTTTTTACAACAGCGACACACAATGCCGGACTGATATACTTCCTAAAAGGGTCTCATTTGATTTTTCATCGCAGAACTGCAAGCACAGTTGCGTCGCGCGTGCTTGCAGCCACGTACTGTAGCCAAATTCCTTTTCCTCTAACAATATGGCCGCCGGCGGCTTCAAGCGCTCCCGTAGGTGGCCGATTGGACTGTCACTCGAGAAGTTTAAATACATAACCTCTTTGCATAGAAATGACGGCATGATTGTTAACATCATTGCTCTCCAGACTGATCTTGATGAGCTAACTCATTGGTGCGGTAGGGCAGATGGTAATTAACGCAGACACAACTATACATCTCAAGTTTACTTCCGCTGCTAAGACGATTCCTAATGCCCACACAGTTAATAATACTATCATTGAAACTTCAGCGGCGGTAAAATACCTCGGTGTAAATTTTAGCTCTTATTTATCCTGGAGCACTCATATTGAACTGATTACTACCAAAGACTTAAAAAAACTTTGTCTTCTTAAACGCCGACTACGCCAAGCCAACCAGGATACAAAACTACACGCATACAACGCGCTAATCAAGCCTGTGATAGAATACGCACCCGTGATCTGAAACCCTCATTATATCTATCTTGTTAACATGTTGAAATCTATACAAAACAACGCTGCTCGATTCATCCTTTTCCGTTACTCTCGGTATCAAAGTGTAACGGTACTGAAAATATCGCTCCGTCTCCCGCCTCTGGTCATGCGCAGAAAACTCAGCCGTTTATCTTTTTTCCATACTCTCTACCACAGCAACACACCATTCGCAAGTTCACATCTTCTCCCGGTGCCGCACACACCGGCTCGTCTAGATCACATGAAGAAGACTAAACCCATTTTCGCTCGGACAGAACGACACAAATACTCACCTCTGGTCCTGGCTATTGAAGAGTGGGATTCGCTTCCTTCTAGCATTGCGGCTATCGCTGGAACATCATCATTTCAAACAGCTCTTTGGTACCCCCCCCCCCACCCATACTTAGAACATTCCACTGTACAATGATGTGCGTTTTTTTTTCGTTTTTTTGCAGTGTGTGCGTGTGGGCCGTAACGTTCCGTGGAATGTTAGATGGCATGTTTTGTAACTTCTGAAGGTGCGATTTTTGTTTTGTTTTGTGGGATTTGCTGCATGTGCATTTTTTCAGCACCTGTTCCTAACCACTTCTTCCCCTGTCAACTTGTACCTGGCTTATTAACTTGTTTATTCCTGTCTTCAGCCATTTATATTCTGTGTTGTATATTGTTAAGTTTCTTTGATGAATCCCCCCCTACGTAACGCCCGCATTGGGCCTTTAGGGTATTGAAATCAAATAAATATTGTTGGCTTGGATATGTTTGGCACGAGGCCCAAGTCGGTACCCTGTCTTCTAACGCGTTCTTTTATTTTTGTCTCTGTCTTGAAGGGACGCGCACCGTAACATGCTGCAATGGTGATTGCGTTGCGCGTATGTAAGGTGAGAAACGCGGTTCTAAAATGTCTGTTCACTAACTTGTGTAGTAAACCCATGTTTATAGTATTCGCGCAATAGTAAGAGTCACGAGTATGGCAACCGTAACCGCAAGCGCCACGTTATAGTCGTAACTTGTCGTGACAGCGTAGTTGAAATCCACTGACCCTGCCACTAAGAAATACGTGGCGAGGTATGGCTGATGAATAATTAATTGCGAAGATTGGTTTTCAGTAAACGTTTGTTACCAAGAACGGCGGGTGCTTATACTACCGCAAATGACGGATGCTTGGCGGTGACTCCAATCATTTACTCGCCACATCACAGATCTACACTAGAATTCAACTGGTTTCACCAACTCTTGCTTATATTCTCTCGCCCCTAAACTGCGACTTCGCCTACCACCCGGCCTCCAGCTTTTCCTCTTTGTCCCCCGCTTCTTTCCCAATCTGCTGAGACGTGCTTCCACTGATGCTTGGTCTTATTTTTTCTCAATAAATGAAGGCATTCATTCATGCTTTCATCTGTTACTGCAAAAAATAGCGTGTCTTTATCTACATAACCACCCTGCCTCTCACCTGGACTCTCCAATCGCGAAACAAAGTTGCGGTGTTGCAAATGACTGGGCGTCACATATACAATTTTCTAGGAATGGCCAGGAGCACGGCGGGCAATTTTCGGTGGGTGACGAGACAGTATATAGAACACTTTCTCTGCAATATCCACACTCAGTGCTCTGCTTCGTGAGCTACTATTAGCCGCTACTACGAAGTACGAAATGAAAGAAACCTAGCTGGGCTGGTCACGGACAGCTCTTTTTGGATTCGTGATGCGTCAATATAAAATATATATATTTCGTATATAATCCTAAATGACAGCGATATAAGCGAGGTGAGTTACGCTAGCTCGTTGGTTTTGACTAACGACACTCTTCATGCAGCACTTTCGTCTTATGCGTGTTTGCGAACGGGAATGAAAGACAGGAGGGTAACACGCCTTCCTGAAATTAAACATTCGGAATAACTCTTTGTTTGACGGTTAGACATATGTTGAGGGCCCCGATACGAACCACCTGCAAGTCTGTATCAGCTTGCAAAGAGGAACTCAGATTAAACGTTGTCAAGAGGATAGGCTTTTAATTACCATAAAGATATCTTTATTGAAATTCCTTACCATGAGGTGAAAGCCGACTAATAAGCATTCATATTTTCTGTGTTATTAAAACGTCCTGTTAATAAAAGGTTGCTGTGTTCTACAGCCTCCTAAATTAGGGCATAAAAAATAAATTGATGCGGGAAGTGTGTAAACGCAGACGCAAGAAAAGGCCGTGTCCGTTTCCAAGTATTCACTCAATGAAGAAGGAGCGCCTCTATACTCTCACATTGTAGGGATGTCAAGAACAAAACACTTCCAAAGAGTGAGTCACGAATATAAGTCATTATAAGGTGAGCTTGCGCGGGAAAAGAAAACGCTCAAAGCGCAACGATGGCTGCGTGCAAAGTGCTTGCTCTGATTCCGATCTACGGATCAAGGCGTCAGTTCGTCAGACTGAAATGGTCGTACATTACAGCGCAATCTCGGGTCCTCAAATGTGACGGCGAATGTAGGCCCGTATTCGCTTCACGCGCGCAATCTGATAAGATAACGCTCTTTCGCTATTGAATCCGTGACAACATACTGGATGTTAGAAACACATGCAGGCGCATCTTGAGCTAACTGATAACTCTGGAACTGTGGTTAGACGCTAAAAAAAAGCCTCCCCCCTAAAAAAAGAATACAGTTGCTTTCAATATTAGCTGAAAAATAGTGCTTGTCGTTTAAAAAGGGCCTCCAACACTGCACAGCGGCACTGACATACAGGAAATTCAAGCGCGAACTATCAAACCAGCGTATCGTGGTTCAATGTATCCCAATAGTTCAGGGGCCAGTTCCACCACGGGTACTGTGTCGGAGCTCATATTTCATGTCAGCATTAATTGTCACAAAATCACAGTATTTTTTCTTTAGATCTTATCATTACACAGCTAAAATACATCCAGCGAAATCCTCATCTTAATATTTCAGTACTTTTCGTTCTAACGTACACATCCGTGCTGATTCATATGTTACAAAGTACTGAAAATGTACCCTATGCTTTCCTCCAGGCAGCAGTTTTTATTCCATATGATGCCAGGAAACCGAGCCTGATGCCACCAACACTCAGGAACCTAATCGGGAGCGCGCACAATGTTCTCGCACACCTTGTGGGATGTACCGTAACGCTGAGGTGCGTCTTGTATAATATATGAGAATCGGCTGTAAAGGCAGTCGTGCAAGGTTTGACACATGCGCTTAAGCTCATGAAGTTGATTTGTGTCAAGATAACCTGTCCAAGCTTTCGCACTTACTTTATAAGAAGTCTACAACACCATCAATATGCCGGCTGCTTTTAACTGCACGAAACAAAACTATTGAAATGATACAAACAATGTTAACATCATTTTATCATTCGAGTGTTCAGATTGGTAATCTCTAGATGCGGAGTAAGTTGAGAAGTTGTTTGCGTAATTAACAAAGCTACGTTAATTAAATTTTCAGTAATGGTTCTTACGTGGCTAAAGAAAGTGAGCAGTTTGGAGCCCGTCCACGAGATTATGCAGCCAATCGAAAAACTTTCGACTAAACATGCTTCTGTAAGAGCCATGCGAACAAAAATTTTCCAAGTAAACACTCTTGGAAGGCGTAACTGACACAGAAAAGGAACATCTGTAAAGCGACAGAAAGAACAGCAGTTCACGACGGGATACAAAAGAGGAACCACACACAAACTGCGCTAACCTTAAGCGCTGTTCTTTATGTGATAATGAAGCAACTAGACCGTCAGTCATTCCTTCCAAACCTGTAAAGTCAACCTGACCACATCTAGCCTTTCGGGATGCTGTCATCAATAGTATTGCCCCGCGAACATATTCCCCGTGGCCTTATAGTCACGTTCCATTTTTATTCATGCTGTTTTCTCGAAAGTAAGCAGTTTAAAGTTTTGGTGTCAATGCGGCATTGTACGTGTGCCGCAGAAAGCTTGCTTGGTCGCAGGAGTGATGCATGACGCAATGATGGTGCAGATTTAGCGCGTCGCTGGCATCAAGACAATGCGCTGCCGCCGAGGGAAGGAAGATAACGAAAGTGAACAGCTTGGTAGCTGCTCACGGAGCCGTGCCGATGGGGACAGTGCCATCATGACGAAATCTGAGCCGGCGATATTGATGGCTGCAGCGTTCTTGTTTTCTTTTATTCTTTTATGCTCTTTTTTTACAGCGAAGTCGTTAAGAGGAAGCTTTAACACGGGCCCTACTCCGACTCGGCCTATTCAAATAGATGTAAAACGCCGAAACGCTTTTCTTAGATAACCCCTGGACCGATTTTAATGAAATTTGTTGGATTCGGGAGAGAAACGTAAATTCTAGTGACTATTGGAAGCGGAATTTCTATTTAGGGCCTGAATTTTGGTAAAAGATATTCAACAATTCGAAAGTGCGAAAAGTACACAAGCACGAAGTTTACAAATTATTAACTCCACATCAAGAACTGATATCGCGGTTCTGTAAACAGCATCCATTAGACAATTCCAATATGCCGAGTTATATCTTACGTGAAGTCGTTACGTTGTGAACAAGGGTTGTGGAAAAGCTGTATTTCCATATTACTAAATTTTTTGAGATTCATGCGTAATATATCAACTTTGTCTGCTTTAGATGTGCTGTTAGATCCAATGTACATAATTTTGATATCAGTTTTCATTGCCGAAAGAGAGTTGTAAACTTGATGGTTTCGTTTTCTGAAAATGTGCAATTTTTGACAATTTTGAATAAACAAATGATGACCTAATTCAAGAATTCGAAACGAACAGACACTAGATTTTAAGTTTTTGTTTTAAATGCAACAAAGCTTGTCAAATTAGATGCAGTGGCTTTCGAGAAAAAAAGAATTCTCCTTTTACATTTATTTAGACAGGACCACCAGAGCTAAAGCTTCCTCTTAAAGGCTACTTTCCCCACTATCGCGTCCGCGTGTAGAGGCAAATCCCGAAGATAGCGTAATACCGGCCCGACCCGCAGTGGTGGTGAAGCATGCGTTCAGCGCTCCTCATATGTGGGCTGATCCCGAATGTAACGCCATGCCGGGGAGACCCGCGGCGGAGATGAAGCAGGCGTTAAGCACTCCCCATACGTGGGCCGATCCCGAAGACAGTGCAATGCGGGGCCGACATACGGTGGAGGTGCAGTTCGCCATTAAGGGACCCACATACACAGCTTTGCAGATCATGTTTCTCCACAGAGTGGAAGGGCACTGAGATTTTTTAGTTATCCGCGTTTACCCTGCATGCGTCTGCGATGAAAACAAGAAGCAGGTATGCCTGGAAAATATAAGGTGGTGGAAGCAGGTGGTAGCGGAGAGGTTAGCATACTCAGCCCCTGCACGTACTTATATCTGCATTGACATGGGTTCATGGTAGTGATAGCGACCAACGCTCTACTTTTTCTTCGTACTCTAGTCATTGTGAAAATAAGGATGTGCTTAGCATCCTTACGAGTGGTGAAATGTGAGTGGCATCCTTACGAGTTACGAGTGGTGAAATCCCACTGGGGCTGATTGTGAAGAAAGCTTCCTTCCTCTGTCCACTCTCGCGATGGTGAAGCTAAAAATGAGGAGGAGGCCTGACGGACACAACGTTGATCGTCACCATAACAGAATGGATGGACGACCTGCGGAAAGGACAAGGCACACCAAGTTTTTAGCACTTAATTTGTCCTACAGTAAAGCGCTACAATGGCTAGTATGCCCTCATGGGAATGGTAGACCGAACTGCTGCTCACTGCTAACACTGGACTGATACTAAGAAAATACTCCGTACGCAGGCACCACGCTACACTGAAACTAGTAAAACAATGTCAGTTTATAAACTGATATTGCCAATTATCTGGTGTCCTTCTTGTGTGTGTGGAGGGCATAGAGGTCCTGGCAATGAAATGGTATTATTTTCGTTTTTGCTGCAGTTGCACACAAACAAAATTCTTTGAAGTTATCCGACAGCGATCTACCGGTGGAGAAGACCAACCCACAAATTAAAAATAATTGCTGGTTTCAGATCTTCCAATTTACTTCGCGCTTAGCTACCATCTGTTATATTCTTCTTTTTGTGCTCTTATAAAGAAGAAAACTCCACATTACTACAATATCAACAACCGTACACAAAATAGACTGGCTTTGAAGCTGTGACCACGCACCGCACTTTTCTACATTTAGCACATGTAGTATTGGGGCAACACGTTTGAGCAAAATGATTAGGTTTTCGGTCAAAGCACTGTGACAGGCGGGAAAAACTCGTTGTCATGCCCGGTCGAAACAATACCATCTGAAATCTTATTTATTTATATTGATTTTTGAAAAATCACTATAACCGTTTATACATTTGCTTCGTATGAGTTATATACTAGCTTGCCTCGTCAATCTCAAAAATGTATTCTCTTTTCGGGAGACGGCCTTCGTGAAAAACGACGCAACACGACAGTAAAACATCCAGCAAGGCTCTATCCAATGATTGGCGAAATAGTGCACTGAGAGCGTGTCGACTAGCGTGCAATGGAAAGTTGAATTATGATCGTTTTAGGCTTGTGTTACGTCTAGCACGCGCGAGTAGTGTTAACAATGACATTGGTGTGAAAATGGTCAGCTCTATCTGCGATTTGTTCTTGTGGATCTCCACATTGAACGTCGCAGTCGTCACGATGAGAGCACTCCTGTGACATTATTAGCTCAGTGGGCTGGGAAGTCTCGAGTGGTAGCTCACTTTGAGGGGTATTGGCTAACAATTATTAATGTACGTACTTTGCGATGATGAAAAAGATGCAGAAACACCACTGGTGTTGTCTAACTATTCGTAAACAGGCCCCCAAATTTCAATTGGCCCACCCCAAACATTAAGTAGGCTCACCCCCGAATTTCAAGTTGGCACACCCTCAAATTTAAATTGGCCCACCCCCCTCAAATTTAAATTCGGCCACGCCCGATTTTCTTTTCGCCCAGCCTTAGAGGAAGCTTTAGCTCGAGTGCTCCTATCTAAATACATGTATAAGGAGAATTCGTTTTTTTCGGCAACCACTGCACCAAATTTGACGAGGTTTGTTGCATTTAAAAGAAAAACTTAAAATCTAGTGACTGTTGGTTTCGAATTCTTGAGTTAGGTTGTCAATTTTTCGTTAAAAATTGCCGAAAATCGAAAATTTTCAAAAAACGAAACTATGAACTTAACAACTCTGTAACTCAACCACTAAATATGATAATACAATTCTGTGAATTGCATCTAGTAGTACATCCAAAGCGGACAAAATTGATATGTTACACATGAATATAAAAAAATTTTAATCATAGGGAAATACAACTTTTGCAAAACCGTCGTAACCAACGTAACAAATTCATGTAAGGTGTAAAATGACATATTGAATTTGTCCGCTTTGAATGATCTAATGGATGCCGTTTACAGAACCGCGATATGAATTCTTTATGCAGAGCTATGAGTTTGTAAACATCGTGCTTCTATTTTTTTCAAACGGTAAAATATTTGAAAATCGTTTCAAGAAAATTCAAGCCCTAAATAGAAATTCCGCTACAACAGTCACTAGAATTTAACTTTCTCTTTCAAATGCAACAAATTTCATCAAAATCGGTCCAGGGGTTATCTCATAAAAACGTTTTTGCGTTTTACATGTATTTGAATACGCCGCGTCGGAGTTGGGCCCGAGCTAAAGCTTCCTCTTAAACTCAAATCGCAATCCCAAATTTCAATTGGGCCACCTCTAATTTTCAAGTTGGTGCATGCACGCACGAATTTCCGTAAATCGACGTCCAAATTTCGAGTCGGCGCACCCCAAAATTTAGGCTTGTCCACCCCCATATCGCCCCCAAATTCAGATTGGCCGACCTCGAGATTGCCCCCACATTTAGGTAGGACCAACCCCATATCACCCCCGAATACAAATTGTGCTGCCTCCACAACACCACCAAATTTAGGTTGGCCCACTCCAATACCACCTGCAAGTCGAGGTTGGCCCACCCCCATATCCGCCCCAAACTAGCGCTGGCCCACCCCTCGACCACCTCAAATTTATGATGGCCCACTGCAAATCACACACCAATTAAGGTTAGTCCACCCATATATCACCCCCCAATTCAGCTTGGCGCCGCCGCACATCACAGCCGTGGTCAGGTTAGCCGGTCCCAATGTCACCCCAAATTTAGGTTGGCCCACCCCCATATCATCCCCGAATCCAGGTTGGCCCACCCCCATATCAGCCCCAAACTTAGCCTGGCCCACCCCTCTATCACCTCAAATTTAGGATGGCCCACCGCAAATCAATCCCACATTTAGGTTAGCCCATCCCCATTACACCCCCGATTCAGCTTCGCCCAGCCCCATGTCACCCCCATGGTTAAGGTGTCCCACTACCCATATCCCACCAAATTTAGGTTCTCCCACCCCCGTATCATCCCCAAATCCAGGCTGGCCCACCCCCCATATTCCCCCAAACTTAGGCTTACCCGCCCATATATCACCACAAATTTAGGTTGGGCCACCCCCATATCAGGCTCAAATTCAGTTTGACTCATTACCATTTCACCCCAAATTTAGGTTGGGCCACTCCCATATCACTACCAAATTCAGCTTGGCCCATCCCTGTATCACGCCCAAATTGATGCTGATGGCACTTCCAATTTCAAGTTGGCCACCCCAACCCTTTTTATGAAGACCTATGTATTCATATGGGAAATGCGTCAAGTTTTTTGGCGTTACAGACACGATTTTGCACGATTTTGCTACCAAATTGCTGGGGTACTCGCCAACGAATGCTGCGCATTAAACGCAACTGCACCGAACGAGCGACGCTATGTGTTGATCCTAAATACTGACGGCTAGCCAAGCTAGCTTCTCTGTAGAGCGACCGGGGCAGCCACAACACGGGACATTTATTCAAATGGATTTTTTACGGGCACACCTACACATTCATACCACTTGGCTGTAGGCAACACATTAACAGTAGCTATTAATCCACACGCTGCACGTCTTCTCCTAGTTGGCGCATTTTTTATTTGAATGAATCTTTAGAAATAGTTAACGTTCGGGCAGCGACTCAGCTTAGCAGACCCTTTGTTCCGCACGAATGTTGCATAGGAATGGCACTGGCCACCGGGTGGCATTGTGGCCCAGGTGGACCTAATTCGCTCGGAGTATGTGCCATTAAGGACAGGCGAAAGTCGTGAAAACGGACCTTCCAGAAGAACGCAATAAGAATAGCCATTTTGTTCTCCCAGGTTCCACGCTACAAAGCACTAAAGTGTTTTTTTTTTTTGCATAACACAAAGCTTTGCGCAAGCTTCTAGTTATGATGTCCAATGAATAAAATATTCATAAATGCGGTGACCTAACTAATGAACACAACACTGCTATGTTTTAGGAAGGAAAATAGAAAACATAATATTTCAAGAGAACCACTGGAAAACTAGAACCGAAAGCAAACCATGAGCTTTGTGTTTCTGCCATCTGTTGGGAGACTGTAAAACTAAGTCCTATGCGGCTTCTAAAAAAAAAAAAGAAACTGCAACGCTGCAAAACCAGAACCGAAAGCAAATATTGGATTTTGTGTTTCTGCCATCTAGTGACAGACTATAAAACTAGGCCCTATGCGGCTTAAAAAAAAAAGTGCGAAGCGGGAATCGAACCGCGGCTACCGCGAAGGGAGACGAAAGGTGCGCGCGATTCTACCGCTCGGCCACGGCTTCCGAGGCTTCGCCCGGTGTTACGCTTATGTTTTTATAGATACCACGTGAATTTTCACGACAGTGTTTCAAAAAACGCTTTTGGGAACAATGTTGCGCCATGTGTGGAGAGTCGAGATAGGCATCAATCGAAAGCTGAGTCTCCGGACTACATACGCTGCACTGCGTATTACGATAGACGTCGTAGGTTAATTACAGGCACCGTTCGTGCCTCGAAAATCGAGTACAAATTTTCGTCGTTTCCATAGGCTCCCATTGCTAAACCTTTAACCGCTGTGGGAACAAAATTCTTACGTGCCATAGCGTGATCACTGCATTTGGCTCGTGTGGATTGTCTTCCAGAACATGTCTGTCGCCTGCGTTTTTCAATAATCGACCTGCAGCTTTTGTTATTCGCGAAAAACCCGCTCGTTCCATTGAAAACGCGCTAGCTTCGTGCCGGGGCCGCTTGGGGCGCTAGTTGGTACGTGTCCAGAAAAGCTGGATATGAGCAGCCCAACACCATAGCCACTGAGCAACCACGGCGGGTGTTCAGCCACCATGAGAATGGTGGGTAATTACATGGATTGGACTGATCTGCGTCCTTGGGGCTTCGGACGTTCTCGTGGCTTCGATTATTACGCTTTATATCTGGGCTTAAATTGACCTAAATTTCAAAGCAGCTTATCCCCCCCCCCCCCCCCTTTTTTTTTAGGAAGAACTGCATGCATGAAAGCACGAATACGGGGAGAAAAAACAAAGACTAAGTGGACGGAAAGTCTACCTCGTTTTTTTTTTTCCTGTGTTCGTCCTTTCATACGCGCAACTCTTCCTAACATAGCCGTGCACCAACTCGCCCAGCAAGTAGTTGTTCTTTTATACTTTTTTTTAATAATGCACAGGGTAATAAGACTGAAAAGCACGCGTAATCGCTGTTGATTGCAGTGAATGCGCTTGTGCATGCGTACGGGCATAACGGTTTTAATATCGGGATTCTGTGCTAGAGGTTCTGTGTTGGGATCCTTCCATCGGACAATTTTAATTATGCCTATATTATTATTTATATAGTAGCAGAATACTGGATCCGACGGTGGCGTGAACGCCCCATGCGTCGTTGACTCGCTATGCGAAAAGGAGTCGTCTTATCATTGCATTGTGCCTCTCTTGGAACAGAAACAAAATTCTTATTATTGCGATAGAAATGATAAGGACACACCAAGCAAATTTCCTCCGTCGGCGTCGCGCTGGTGCTCCGCATATATTTACGTACGTGTACGCCATTTGCTCATCCATGCATGGCGTATCTGCGGGCCTTATTGCTACACTATTCAATCGCTAAAATAGCTCGTACCAGGTCCTATAGCGTTCTTGACTAAATTATTCCTCAGAATTTTGAGAATGGCAGCCCACAGGCAAACTTCATCAAACGTAACGCTCACAGAGCATGCCTTTTATCCTAAATCATCTCGGACTATTAATACATTAAATGCACAAAACAATAGCAGTGCTCAAAGCTGATATTAATGTAATTTTGCGGACGCATATCTCTTCAGGGACAGATTAGTGGCGCCTGTGTGATGTCATTGCGGGTCCTATACACATGGCGCAGAAATTTACAGCTGTTAAGGGTGCGCCAGGAGCTTTGCCGCACGCGCATTTTAGTCGGACCCGCGTTCGAACACCGCCCGAAAAATTCGAGCGGAACGCCAAACCTCGATCGCCATCGCAGTGAGTGCTTCGCGCCTTTCGGGAGGTATACTGCCAGCTTTTGATTTCGGGAACGCGCTTACTTGTCGTAAGCACGAAACGAATAATAGATACGCACATAGGTTTACGAAACGCGACCGCCGGCAACTGTTTATTGTTTGCCATACATTGTCGTATTTGCGCGCTTTGTGCTGTAATACTGCGTGCGTGTGTCTTCGTTCGTTTAGTGCTTTCGAGTCGGCACGTTCTCGAAATTTACACGAACCAACTAGCCACATTTATTGCTCTGCAAATGAAACTCTCTCTGCCGCGCCTGCGCTTCCTTATGTCGGTTCTGTAAAAAAAAAAAAAAAAAAAGAGCAAGAAATCGCATCGACGTCGTAGTCCTCCGGGCTTATATCCCGTATGCGTTATCCTTAAAGTAAACGCGCCAACGAATGTGCGGTTTGTTCGCCGCATGGCTCTAAGTTGTGTCTACAACTCAAAAAGCTAAACGCTACAATGTTCCCCACGAGTTATCACACCTAGTATCGGTCGTCTATCACACCTGCTTCCTGATTGATTTATCGATGGCGTTTGGCGTACATTAGCCTTCAACGTGAGCTGCAACGAGGTGCCCGTGGTCAAAGGGGGCTCTGATGATGATGATGATGATTTGGGTTCCTCTTTGAAACGGGAGGTGGGTGGGGTGGCAAATAGTTTCCTAGCTTGCTTGCGTTAATCATGTATACTATATACAAACGTTTCTTTATGTATACTATATACAAACAAATGTATATATATACAAACGTACAAGCATTTTGTATATATACAAAATGCACTCTAAGTGTATATAAATATATACATGTGTATATACACTCTGAGTGTATATACATATACATCTCCTCAGTCTTCTTTCTTTTCCTTAAACCTTGTATATCTACGCTATACCGCTACCTACAGTATAAAATGCCTGTAATGGATCCGACCCTATCAATATTTTCTTCTTTTTCTCCAATACCCCAAACGTCTCTTGCTTATAACCCGACTGCTGACGGTCTGATGCTTCCGTCCACTTTAAGTTCACGCGCTTATGGAAGGTGTAGGTACCCTACGGTTCTCACTGGGTGAATCCCTTCGCATTCCATTATAGCTTGCGGAAGACGTAGGTTCCCTACGGTTCTCACTGGGTGAAGCCCTTCGCATTCCATTATAGCTTGCGGAAGACGTAGGTTCCCTACGGTTCTCACTGGGTGAATCCCTTCGCATTCCATTATAGCTTGCGGAAGACGTAGGTTCCCTACGGTTCTCACTGGGTGAAGCCCTTCGCATTCCATTATAGCTTGCGGAAGACGTAGGTTCCCTACGGTTCTCACTGGGTGAATCCCTTCGCATTCCATTATAGCTTGCGGAATACGTAGGTTCCCTACGGTTCTCACTGGGTGAATCCCTTCGCATTCCATTATAGCTTGTGGAAGACGTAGGTTCCCTACGGTTCTCACTGGGTGAATCCCTTCGCATTCCATTATAGCTTGTGGAAGACGTAGGTTCCCTACGGTTCTCACTGGGTGAAGCCCTTCGCATTCCATTATAGCTTGCGGAATACTTAGGTTCCATACGGTTCTCACTGGGTGAAGCCCTTCGCATTCCATTATAGCTTGCGGAAGACGTAGGTTCCCTACGGTTCTCACTGGGTGAAGTCCTTCGCATTCCATTATAGCTTGCGGAAGACGTAGGTTCCCTACGGTTCTCACTGGGTGAATCCCTTCGCATTCCATTATAGCTTGTGGAAGACGTAGGTTCCCTACGGTTCTCACTGGGTGAAGCCCTTCGCATTCCATTATAGCTTGCGGAAGACGTAGGTTCCCTACGGTTCTCACTGGGTGAAGCCCTTCGCATTCCATTATAGCTTGTGGAAGACGTAGGTTCCCTACGGTTCTCACTGGGTGAATCCCTTCGCATTCCATTATAGCTTGCGGAAGACGTAGGTTCCCTACGGTTCTCACTGGGTGAAGCCCTTCGCATTCCATTATAGCTTGCGGAAGACGTAGGTTCCCTACGGTTCTCACTGGGTGAATCCCTTCGCATTCCATTATAGCTTGTGGAAGACGTAGGTTCCCTACGGTTCTCACTGGGTGAATCCCTTCGCATTGCATTATAGCTTGTGGAAGACGTAGGTTTCCTACGGTTCTCACTGGGCGAATCCCTTCGCATTCCATTATAGCTTGTCCCGAGTGTTCTCCGAATTTTTGCTGCAGTACACACGTGCCTCACCTTGTTGCGCATATTTGCTCCTGTATGTTTTCGGCCCTATAGGCAGCCATTTGGAGTCTCAAATGGCGAGGCACTGCCCTTTGTGTTATCGTACGAATTCTCCCTTCCAATATCTACCTTGCCGTTCTTGTAAATCTACGTGGTCTTTTTCGTTTCCATTCTTTGCAACCGATTCGCTGTCTGTTTCTCTCACTTTCTTTCTCATGACTCCCGGTTGTGTATTTTCACTTTCAGTTACCCTGTACTTGGTTGCCAACTCTCTTGACCTCTTCCTCCGTTCCGTGTCCACGCTTTTCAGGTACAGATACGTGTGCACCTTAGCCTCTCATTTATCGTCATCCACGCTCCTCAGTTTTTGTTCGAAACCTATTTTGCTCTTCGGTTCTCTGACTTGAAAAGACGCTCAACTCGCGTCACCCCGGCAAAAAAAAAAGAGAAAAAGAAGAAAAGAAAACATTTGGCCATCTAAGTGTTCCATATATTTCATAGCGTTCTCGCTCAAACTGCTACGCTCCTCTCCGGCGTCCGAGTGCTCGCCGGCTTTCTAAGCAGACGACGGCGTCGCAGCAGCGGGAGGACGATTCGGAAATTGTCGCTGTACCGCCGCGATCAACAGCGTGACAACGGCGCCACGTGGACAGTGGAATGACGAAGTCTTTGTCCGCTGGCCTCTACTAAAGCAACCCCCTTCAGCTTCTTACTGCAGCTCGATTCGTTCGGCTTTTCTCGAATATGTACTTCAGTTTCGCCCCGTAAAAGCGAAGCAGCTACGCGATAGCTGGTGAAATGTATTGCCCAGTTTTTGTATATATCGTGCGTTTTAACGTCTATTCTGCTCGTACTTCTTTTTTTTTTCTTCTTAAATCTCCTTTCCAATTAGAGAGCGGAGGGTCTCAAGACAAAAGTTACGTGACCTTTGTGCAACTGGTCCTGTGCCATGGCTCCGCGAGGAAGTAAACAACAGGTGCGCCTAACCGGCCTCGAGCCGTTGTGCCCTTGCCCCTTCTCCTGCTCCTCCCCTTCCTCGTCGTCGCCGAAATGTGGTCGACCCTGTATAAACCAGCGTAGCTAGTGGTTTGTTTATATACCTCCCCTCTCTGCCGCGATCGCATAACGTGGTCCGTTTGAGAAATAACCAGGCGCTGGAGCGGAAGCTTCCTGCTGGGCCGTGCTAACGCGCTCGGGAGCGAGCAGACGGCAGTCTGGTCGCAGAAAGGGCTTAGGGCACATTCACACCGGCGACTTGAGGAGGTCGCGCGACCGTTTGCGACTCGCAATCAAAAAGCGACCGAAGGCGACTGATGTTCACACCGGCAAGCCCGGCTGAGCGCGACCCGCAGTCGCAATCCCGGAGATTATCGTTCTCAGCGAGAGCTCTCGGAATCTACGCGGAATTTGAATGCGACGCCGGAGGAGGCCGGATGTAGACACACGAAAGATCACTTCCGGTGCGCCGCTGATTGGTTTATCAGTTTTGCGACCACGGTCGCGCGACTGAAAAATCGCGCAGAGAGCGACTCGCCCAAAATGGTCGCATTTCGAGAAAGGCGACCGTTTGCGACCATTTGCGACTGGTCGCTTTGCGACCAACTTGGTCGCGCGACCTCCTCAAGTCGCCGGTGTGAATGTGCCCTTAGGGTCACGTGCGCCCTCGACGATCGCGCTCGTCCTGATTGGCTGGCGCCGGCTGTCGTGGCCTCCACTCTAGTGCCAAGTGCGTTATTGTTAAGATACAAAAGAAAGGCGTTATCTAACACATCACTGTACCCTCTCGAGAAGAGGATGTATAGATGTGCCTGGCTGGTGCCACTGCCGTTGCCAACACCCTCCAACAGGCACTGTGTACGTTGGCAGTAGTAGCACATCTACGCATATGTCTGCGGGTTCCTATCGGGACGCTCCGCGCAAGCTTTGCAGGAGTGATGAACGCATTTAGCGTCGCCCGAGAAAGAGCGAGGGAAAAACTCGTTTAGGAAACGGCGTAGAGGTCGGCCTGATGTGGACTCTTCTTGCATTTCTGCGCTGCCCGCTGGGGAATGGGAGAGATTAAGGGCCGCGGCGATGGGCACGTTAAGACACGCGCAGGCGCTTGACGGACACGGACCAATCGCAGCCGCGGGTCAAGGCCTACGGTGCGCAGGAACGTTAAGGAACCTTCGGCAGAGTGGCCCCGGCTGATGCTTCCAGGAATAGCTTAATCTCTAAGTGCACGTACACACCTGCAGGCAGTTGCTCCGTCCGCAAAGGCACACCGAATTTGCGTTTAAACCCGCCGATTGCTCGTCCTTTTTTTTCTCTGCGCTGAAATGAGCTTCCACGTGGTTAGACTCTTTAACGCACATGTTCAATGACACGTTGGCAGGAATCGCTGTTTGAACTGAGATGAGGTGTTCCCTTTCGTGTAGGTGCACCGTGTACGTGAGTACACACTTGAAAACTAGACGAATGAATCGCCGTTGTCGTGCATAGCTCAGTTGGTAGGGCGTCGCACGCGTTACGAGAATCCGCGGGCGTCGGAGTTTTTCTTGCGCCTTCTATTTTGCTTAATTGAGAACGCGAAGTTTATCGTGAATTTGCTTCTTTACTTTCATTCCCTACCCCCTGTACAGCGCGGTTGAGGTGTCCTCTGCTGAGAGATAGTTACTGCGCTGCACTTTACCCCAACCTTTCCTCCCCATCATCAAGAATCTCCTTCTCTTTCAGCTCGAGTAATGAAGCTGAAAAATGAAAAACAAAATTGGCCTTTCTTGGCTTCGTTGTTTGTTGAGCTAATATGCTTCTTTATTCTTAACTACAATAGATGCATATATATATATATATATATATATATATATATATATATATATATATATATATATATATATATATATATATATATATATATATATATATATATATATATATATATATATATATATATGTACACCATACGTGGTACGCCAACGCATGTTAATAATCACGTGGCGTCCGTTTCATTGTGCGTTATGTTTTTTAATATGGGCATGCACGCTCCTCGTTTTTCGCGACACTTGTCGGCCGCGTTCCCAGCTGAACGAGACGCGAGCCTGTTTTCGAGAGTTTTGGCACGAGCCCACGAGATGCGACGCGCAAGCGAACCGCTTTCGTAGTTAGAGCCCGCCGCTTCCGCCCGCGTCTATCGCGCGGAGGCAGTCGACAGTCGGTCGGTCCCCTTTTTCCTGTTTGAGCAACGCGTGTGTGTAGACCAGCTGTCTGTAACTGCGTCGCCTAGCGGAGCCGAGGTTCGCGGTGCGGTCCGAGCGATTTACGCGGGCGAGCAGTTTCTGCAAAACGCTGACACCGCGTCGTCGGTATTAAAAAAAAAATAAAACAGAAGAAATGGTGGAGAGAGAGAGAGAGAGAGAGAGAAATGAAACAGTGCGCATATATTCTGCAAACTCGAAGGAATTCATCCGTGCTTTTCGTGGCGCAGAGGTGGTGGGAGCAATTTTTTTTTTTTTCTCCGCGTACGTTTTGTGCTCCGCTCGACACCGCTATAGGTCGTGCGGTATCGTTCCGAGCGCATGCGCGTAGTGAAAAAGTCTGACGCGTTCTGTTGCGTCCGGAAATGTCGATGCGCTGCTGCCCGCAGGCGGAATTGCGTGACTCATTACGGTGTCACACGCACGCATGCAGTCGCCGTGAAAAAAAAAAAAAAACGATCGGTTCGAATTACACGCCTGCGCATTGCAAAACTCGGAAATCAAGTTACCCTATTGTTGCGGAGCTAGCCTCCAACACAGTTGCCTTCAATTTGTCTCTATTCTAAGGCACTGGCAGTTGGACATGGTCGCAACCGCGCGTTTACCCAGCCTTTACATATGCCTGCTTAGGTATATCCACGGTGTTAGAAGTATTTTAACACCGTGGGTATATCTAATGTCCAACCGACTGAGGATCGATGCGGCTAAACTAAGTGTGTGCGTGCGTGTGTGTGTGTGTTTGATTTTGCACCTTTAAATAATCCCGGGGAGTATAAATAAACCGGAAAAAGTCCTCCGTGCGGCGGGTGCTTCAGAGCCAATTGGGAAAGCCTCGATGACGTCAGACGTCGTAGTTTCTTTCGTTTTGCTTTTTTCGTGCGCGCATTAAGATACCGTGCAGCGGGAAAGCCAAGCCGACACGTCGCGCCTCGCTGTCACCGAAAGCGCCGTATCCCAGCAGGTGTAGCAACGATGCTATTTTCGGCCACGCGGCAACGCGATGGCTATGCACACTGTTTCCTGTGGAAACCTGCGCGGCACAGTTCGTAAATGACGCGGTAATATATAGGTAACGTCGACGGAGCGTTGTTCTTTTTTTTCCCCCGTACCATTCGCGCGTATAGCACACACGGAGTGACGGCGGGAGCTTCCGACGGGAGAACGCACATCGATCGGGCAGGTGTGCAGTGCCAAGAACGAAAATGGGTCGAAATGTTAGTCAAAACTCATTTCGCCGTTTCGCAGTAACGCCAAGCTTTCGACAACGTGAGCGCCCCCTTCTTAAGTTAATTTAGGACGGAAATGGAAAAAAAGGCTGGACAAACGCGACATCTTATGTAACCACGTAACAGGGAGAAAAAGGAAAAAGACTTTCGTTTAACGGGCTCTCCTGCGCCTCGCGTAACGACAGGCGCGGGCAGTGAAGCCCTCGGTCTCGTCCGCTGTGCGCAAACGTCTTCGCCGCCGAGCGTGTCCCCTCAGAGACGGTGCGCGTTCTGAGGAGAGAGCGAATTTTGCCCGTCATTTCGTCGATCCCTTTACATATATGCTGCGCGTTTTTTTGCGCTCATCCCAGCAAGCTCACCCGCGCGGGCCACGTGTATATAGAAGAGAGAGCGCTTGTCGCCCCCCCCTCTCTCTCTCTCTCTCTCTCGTACGATTTGTATGCGGGATATTTTTTGTTTTTCGATGTGTGCTGCTTTTTGTTTTTCTTGGTGGAAGAGTCGCCTTTGAGATTGAAGCTTGGAGAAAAGTAAGGGCCGCTGATAACTTGATGTTCAATAACGCCCCTATATACCTTTTCGTTTTTCCTTTCTTTTATATTTTACCTCCGGCAGACAGTACTCGTAGGTTCTAAAGACAATCTTATCTTATTATCTGGGAGCGAGGAGGAGGAGACGAGCGGCCCCAGCCAATCAGTAGGGGTCGAAATGGACAGCCCACTATAGGTGGACTCCTACAGAATACCACCACTGGCTGCCTCGAAGCTTCCGGGTATAGCGAGGGCAGACGATTCGATCGCACAGCTAAATCCAGGTGGCGTGAGCTAAACGTCGTTTCTTTGTGTTCATTTTATGCACACGGTGAATGCGTAAAAATGAACGCGCACAATTTGTGCTCATCCTTTTTTCTTTTTAATGCACGCAGGCAAATGGCATATTGCTCCTGAATTACAAAGAAAGAAATGTCTCCGAAAGCTACCGTATAAACGTGTTAACACATGTGAATACAACGTGAAGCGTGCGCGCGGCCATGTGTATTAGCGCGGACGATGAAACTAGGAAAAAGAAATTTAAGATTGCACGGAGTATGGGGGTGGGGTGGCAAACTGGAAAGATTCAGATTTCTCTAT
This sequence comes from Dermacentor albipictus, assembly GCF_038994185.2. NCBI lineage: Eukaryota > Metazoa > Arthropoda > Arachnida > Ixodida > Ixodidae > Dermacentor > Dermacentor albipictus. The sequence goes on along the minus strand of NC_091828.1, from coordinate 43,077,380 downwards.
TTAGCAGTTCTTCCTCTTTACAAATGGAAGAAGGCCAATGCTCGGACAAGAATAAAAAAAAACTGCCACATTGGTGTACGTTGACCGGATTCCCGCTTATATCTTGGCACGTGTGACAGCGAACAAGGCATACCGTCTTTGAAAACACCTGTCATAAGAGAAATGTTTTTGTACATTTCGAGAGGTGAAAAACCGTAGATACGCGTTCATTTTTCAGTAAACTAAAGAAAATAAATAATCGCCTGCATACAGGCTGCACGTTGCAAAGATTATGTTTGCTGAGCCAGGTGCAGTATATATGTTATACCGTTTACGACTAAATCTCCCCACGCTCTTCCCTATTGGAAAATCCCGTATTCCGCGCACTACAATCCAGTTTGTTCCCGTAAACACACGTGATCACATACGGTTATGGTAGAAGACGTGCAGGATTTTCCGATGGGATATTTCGCCATTATTTCTGGAGTGAACCAGTCGCCCTCGAATGTGAATCGAATCCGCGAAAGTCCTTCTATTTTCTTTTTCCTTTCTTTCTTTTTCTTCGTGTTTGAATCGTTCTGTTGTACACGCACGGTGCATGCACAAGTGACACAGCGGTAAGAGGTGCGTACCATGCAGACCTCACAACGAGTGGCGAGCGTCCTCGTACAAGTGTTGCAACCCTCGGAAGGCATTTTTCTTGGAATTTTTCTTCTAGAATGACTGTCAGTTGGGCGTGTTGGTAAACGTTAGTGATAGAAAGAACGCTACTCATACGAGATACTTTTTTTCCTATCGTGAATTTTCTTCGTAACACGTGGGCCGTTTAAACATAGCACGTAACCTCGCGGAGTAATTATGCACATTAAATGCCCGTACTTGTCGCCTCACGGCGATGGCGTTCGGCTTCTTCCTTTTTTTTTCTTTTTTTTTTTGAGCAAGGCACTTTAGGGTTCTCTTTCCGCGATCATGGCGACCTCCATCCGACGGAACGAAGGGAAAAGATAGAAACCAAGCAGGGGCGTAGCCAGGGGGGGGCTTATGGGGCTTCAGCCCCCCCCGAAATTTTTTCGTGCTGTCCATGCACCGCCGACCAAAGCGACCCCCGGCGCCGGAAATCACTCTGGATTTTGTCTAGAATGTCTTTTTGACGCTCGAAAAGACATTTAACCGCGAAGATTGCGAACTCGGGCTGAATTTCGTCGCAACGCCCATACATCGGCAGTCATATAATGCCAAGCAGTCCCATCCGAGCACAAAGTTTCAAGGGCGCTTTGATGGTGAGCGGGCTTGCCGCGGCATCTCACTGAGGCCACGGAATCTATGGAGCGCATGGATATCAATTGCGAAACTTTATGGGTATAAATATCATAAGCTCTTGATGTGAAACATGCATCGACATTTCCAAGGTTGTGCTTTAAATTTTCAATTGCGGAACTTTGTGGGTTTAAAGTTGTTATAAACATTTGACGCCAAAGGTTCATTGACTTTTCTAAAGTCTTACATCGGAACATACAACGAGATAAGCCAAAATCAACATACTAGCAGACCAGTTGACAAAGCACGCAGCGAGGTCCAATGAGACGATGCGTTGGCGTGGTTCATTTGTGCCGTCATGTCACATAAAAAAAATAATAACATTTTTTTTAACCTACGCCAGAACATCCATGTCAAGACACTAAAGCCAGCCAAACTAACTACGTTCTTATTTATTTTTTTCTGCTTTGACTTTTATTCGCCGAGGACACATTGAGCCTCTTCAATTTTTTTTTTTTGTTCTCGCTACCCTACTCGCGGGCTGCCAGAGCGAGCCAGAGCGCATATGTTTTTCTCGTATGGCACCGACCACTGCGCGGTGCACTTCGGTGGGCGTTCGGTTTGCTCTGGCCGAGTGGATTTTCACCTGAGAGAGTTTTGGAAGCTTTCTGGCTAGCAGACGAGAAAAAAAAAAAAACAAAGGTCGCTCACCGCCATCACTGCGGGGACTCGAAGGATTGCACCGCGTTCCTTGAGCGGAACCTTTCCGGAAAGTCTTGTTTCGCCGGTGTATGATACTGAGCAGTATGCGTATGGTTCTCAGTGAGCTAATCGTCTCATGTTTTCTTCGGTATTAATTCCGTAGCCCCATTAGGTGCCCGATGTAGGCATTCGATTCTGGCCAACATAGTTTCCTATGCGTTCTTTTTTCATTTCGGTGCCTCCGCCCCACAAAAAAAAAAAAAAAATACATTGTTCCGGCGCAGCGAATTGTCGCATGGTGAAAGTTCGATTTTGATACTTCTTTTGCGGAAAGTAATGTGCGACGGGGCGCTTCAGTTTCCGGATATGTTTATTATATGGACACTCCAGGCGCATTCCTACCGTCGCCGTCGCCCTCATGTTTCGTATAAAGTCCAAGGGTGATAAAATCGTGACCACGCGCTGCATGCTGTATGTGCGAGTGAAAGCGTAGGAGGGGAGGTGGAATGGGTGAGCTGACGATGGTGGCTCAGTCTTGTGTGCGCAAAGGAGAAAAGCGGGGAGCAAGCGCGCCGCCTTCCGTCGCGCGCAATACATCAGGGGGAGTGGATGGAATGGGGGCGGAATCTAGGATTCTGTGAATCTATGATTGTGCAACATGTTTATTCACCTTGTTTGACGCATTGCATACAGTTACTTTTTCTTACATACATAGACTCATTGGAGACTTATACGTATACTTAAATATCTTGTTGCGAGGTTTTGTGTATACATGCAGTGAACTTTGTTTCCAGTGACACTTTTTTGTCCTTTATCAAGCCGTATTTTCGCATTTGTATATCCCATTGTATCTTTGCATTTCTAATGTACGAGGGCGAGTCAAATGAAAGTGCGCCTACCCTAACCGCGCAATAATGGTTCGGTTCATTATCTGCGAGGCATGCACGTAGGACAACCGCATGTCTCATTTACAAAAGTGACACGCAGGTATGAAGATAACTGTTCTTTAATGCTCTCATACACTGGGTTGAATATGGTTGCGTCGCATACTGGACACTTCAAAAGGTGAACAGCTCGGTGTCGCGAAGTGTTTGACAGCTAAAGGTGTTTCCAAAACAGAAATTAATCGCCGTATGGCTGCCGTTTACGTTGAACACGGCATTTCATTGACCACTGTGAAGCGTTGGAGCAAACGGTTTAAAGGACGTTGCAAAGACATTCCAAGACCGGGCCAAAACCATCGTACAATCACCCCCCACACAATTTCAAAGGTTCATGAGCTAATGAAACAAGAAGGGAGCATAAGCATCGATGAACTGGCAGACCATCTGAACATCAGTCACGGTTCGGTTCACGCCATAATTCATTAGCTTCTCGGTTATCGGCTCTTTGGTGCGCCATGGTTCCCCAAGATTTTGATCCATCGCGAGAAGACGGAGAAGTTTCGCGCTGCCTTGACTCATCTGATCGGGTATCCCAATGAGGATGACGACTTCTTGTTTGCATTTGTGATCGGGGACGAACCTTGATGCCACTACTAGGAGCCTGAAACACGACGGCAAAGCTTACAGTAGAAACATTCGAATTTACTACGCCCAATGAACGCAAAGGCCATCATTCCCGCTGAAAAGGTGTTGTTTACTTTTTTTTCGGTCGTCAGGGTCCATTACTGATAGAATTTGCTAAATCTTGAGAGGCTATCAATTGTTTCCGATATTGTGAAAAGCCAGAACGGCAGTGTGTCGCAATCAAGAACGAACAACGTGGAAAATTGACGAATCGGGTCATCTTGTTCCACGACAATGCCTGTCCCCACGTCGCTTATGTGGTTAATACAAAACTGGCAAAATTCAAGTGGGAAACGCTGCAGCATCCGCCATACAGCTCAGACCTGTCACCTTGCGACTTCTACATTTTGGGGCAGCCGAAAAAACAGCTCAAGGGAACCAGATACAGAATTTTTGAAGCAGCAACCCAAGGAGTTTTATAAGACGGGAATCACGCTACTCGTAAGTCAATGGGACAAATGTCTGAATTCTCATGAAGACTACTTTTAAATAAAGTACCCCGTTGTTGGCTCATATTCATTTGACTTGCCCTCGTATATCTTGCAGAATTCCTGCTTTTTATACGTGACCTCTGTTGCGACTATGATTTCGGTGCAATTACTCACGATACACGACCAGTGACAGCTGCTCCTGCGTAATACATTAAAACAAATTACAGCGTCATTGAGATTTTTCACTGGCCATTGCATATATACAAGAATGTAAGCACCGTTCTTGAATGACAAAGCTTCGTTAAGATATTTGTCCTCAACTTGTTCAGTTCATTGCCTTTTAATTTTTCATATCAGTGGCATGCACTGCTTTCCTGGTTTCGAACTGATATAGTTCTAAAGTTCGTGTGATATTTTCTTTACTTAAAAAGACAAAAATATGGAAGCATTGATACCAGTTATTTTGGGCAAAATTGTTTGGACATACGAGTATATGCTTTTATGAAAAAATACATATTTTATTGTTTTGACTGTGCGTAGCGTTCAAGAATTCGTTTGCAGCATCTTTGGCAATGACAATGCAGTTATTATTCACGGATTTCATCCCTTGACAAATTGTTTAAGAGGAAGCTTTAGCTCGGGCCCAATCCGACGCGGCCTATTCAAATACTTGTAAAACGCAGAAGCGCTCTTCTTAGATAATCTTGCTAATCGCTTTTGTTGAGATTCGTTGCATTTGAGAGAGAAAGTTAAATCCTAGTTCTGTTGGAAACACAACTTCGATTTAGGGCCTGAATTTTGTTTAAAATATTTTGAAAAATTCGAAAGTTTGAAAAAATAGAAGCACGACGTTTACAAACTAATAGCTATGCATGAAGAACAGACATTGTGGTTCTGTAAACGGCATCTATTATAAAAGTCAAAGTGGACAAGTTTGCTATGTCAATTTGTATCTTACGTGAATTGGTTACGTTGTGTACAAGGGTTCTGCACAAGCCGTATTTCCACAATACTATTTTTTTTTTAGGTTCATGTGTAACATATACATTTTGTCCGCTGTAGATGTACTATTAGATGCAATTCACAGAATTGTGATATCATTTTTCATTGTTGAGTCACGGAGTTTTAAACTTGATAGTTTCGTTTTCTGAAAATTTTCGATTTGGCCAATTTTTAATAAATAATTGACCACCTCAATGAAAAATTCGAAACCAGTAGTCACTAGAATTAAACTTTATCTTTTAAATGCGACAAACCTCCTCAAATGTGGTGAAGTGGTTGCAGGGAAAAACGAATTCCCCTTCTACATGTATTTAAACAGGAGCACCCGAGCTAAAGCTTCCTCGAACAAAATTTCTGGATACGCCACTGGCCCCATATATATATATATATATATATATATATATATATATATATATATGGGGCCAGTGGCGTAGCCCCCCCCCCCCCGAACAAAATTTCTGGCTACGCCACTGAAAGCAAGATCCCTATTTACATACCGCTTCGCGTAAACAAATTCGTGCGGCCAAAATTGAACCGCAGTCTTCCAATACAGCGTGCTAGACACTACGCACAACCGCGGAAGTCGACGGCTGCTGGTGTGGCTTCGTCTCGTGTTGGAGCGGAGCCTGTTTTATTTGTACAGCGTGCTCGTGTTTTCATGCGCATTTTTTTCTTCATTTTTTTCGCTTTCGTGGGCAATTTTCGCCAAAAACATGCGCAGAAAGCCCCCGATCTGTTGCTGAAGAGTAGCCCGCGCGTCATATTTTCGTGACGCTCGACGCACGATTTTGGGAGGGATATGGTAAAAGGACATTCGAATGTATTCTCCTCTATAAGAAACGAATACACAACCTTGTCCGGGTGACTCCATTTCAAGAAGTTTAATCGAGAGGGCGGTAACAATCAATGTGCTGCTGCCACGCACCCCATTCGAGTGTAAACGCTCGAATGAATGAATGCTGTGCTTTCTCGGCAGTGCCGGGCATTGCGTCTTCGGAGAGCCGTTAGCGACGCGTCGAACTGTATGTCGGGCCTGCAGTAATCGCGTCGAACCGCGCGCCTTTCGCCTCGTGTCTATACGCTGCTGCTTGGTTGTATATAGGAAAGAGGAACTCGCCCCGCGTGTTGGTTGGTGTCTCCTCTGCCTGGGAACAGCGGGGGGATTGGGTTGCCGCTCCGTTCTAGACGGAACAATGCGAGGGCGTTGTGGTGTGTAGTATGAGACACTACGCACACCCGCGGAAGGCGACGGCTGCTGGTGTGGCTTCGTCTCGTGTTGGAGCGGAGCCTGTTTCTATTTGCATTCGCGTCACATTGCGAGTCTTTGTTCTTGCGGCACGATAAACGAGCCGTACGCGTCGTTGCTACTTTTTTTTTTTGCACTGTTCTTATTGTTTGCAAGACCTTGCCTAAGAGAGAGAGAGAGAGAGAGAGAGAGAGACGCGGTCACTAGGCCGGCCGCGAGCTCACACGATGAGACAAATCCCGGCCTTTTTTTTTTTTCCATTGGATTAACGTTACGGTGCTGAGGCTTACGGGTTGTCCTCCCTGATGTAATAAGATATCACAAGGCCTCTTTGGGCACAGTGGGACTTGCACAGTCAAACGCGAAAAAAATTTACGGGCCGCGCGGGACCCGAGAGAATGTTGCGGTTTCATAGCACTTCTACACCGTAGACAACAATAATCATATCAACACTGTTTTTTGTCGATACTATAGTACAGGCTAACCAGCTACATACTAGCTGGGCCAAGCGCCGGCTCGCAGAAACCAGAATTCTTGGGACACCACAGACTACAGCGCGATCGACAATACAAGTGCGCTGCTGGGTCACCTAAAGCAGCCCGGATTGCGTGACAAGATTGTGACTGTGCAACACTGTGGCACTGAGTGACGTCGCAATGTCCTTTTGTCTTACACTTTGTGTGACAGTTTGGCGCCTCGATAGGCTGTGTGGCAGCGTATCGCGACAGTCTATCGTGTGTGACAGTCTTTCATAGTTCATCCATGCTTTTCGGCATGCTTTTCTTTTCTCTCGTCTTTCGAGACCCCTTTCCCATTTACGCAGTGCAGGGTAGCCGACCGGAGTCACCCTCTGGTTATCCTCCGTTTCTTTGCTTTTGCTGTCTCCCTATAGTAAGAGCTCGAAATCCTAATATAAGCCGGCGTTCTGAGGCTGCGCAGGTCTTCAGCGTTTTCTCACATTCCGTGGTACGTACTATTTTGCGGTTGACTCTACAGTCGGCCACGGGAGCTATAGGGACACGGGTTCCATGACAAGTGGGAATTTCCGCTCTTTTAAGGCGTGGAAATTATTACTTAACGGATATCTGCGCAGTTCGCAAAGACTACTGCAGATCGAGTCAAACGTTTCTGAATGACAGTCAATGTGGCCTTCGCGGAGAATTTAGTTCTTTTTTTCTCGCCCACTTTCTGTTGTGCAAACTCTCGCGGCCGACTGTGCGTCATTTCTTTTGTAGTTTCATGACCTGTTCACGATTTTGTTGCTTTGTTAATATCCGAGAGAAAGACACATATATAGAGATGTATTGCCTCTGAACCCCTTGTACGAGCTTACGCGTTATGGTTGTGAAGCGTGGCAGAACACAGCGTGGGCGAAGGGTCGTGGTGTTCTTTTTCGCAATTCGTAGACTTTAGCTCTCTGTAGTGTTTTGCTATTTCGTTACTTCTTTTCTATTTTTTTTCTTTATCCTCCCTAAGATTTTGGCATTGCTGGCCATTTAAGGGGGTATGGTAGGGTGCATGAACTATCTTGGTTTCAGCTTTATATCTCGACAACTGTTCTATATATTAGCATGAAATTCTGCACGCTCAATAGCAATAGTGTTGGCCTTAACTGGTGTAATTTTTTACTGCAGGCCTTTTTTATTTTTTGTGTATTTGAGAACCAAACTTTAAGCTATGATGTAAAATAAAATGTACCTTTCCTCAGAAACAAAAAACAGCATGACCGTGAAATTTCGTACAATAATTCTGTATAATAGTGGGTTTAACTGGAACCTTTAAAAAATGCTTTGCTACAATTACGTCACAAGAAAAAAAATATTGCCCTCACACGTCTCGTACCATGAAGGGTCTTTCTAATAATCTTTTCTTTTTTTTTAGTTATACCTGAGTGATTTTTTCACACATTCAGGTTCAGATTATTTGCAAGAAATGTGAGTATATTCTGGGAAAATTTCAGCGTAATGGGCTGTATAGTTTTCCAGAAAAGGTACATCAAGTTCCGAAAATTTTGAAAAAAGAGATTTTGAGAAAAACGCATTTTTATGTTTGCACCTTCACTACAACCGTTCAACATGCACCAGCAGAGTACAGAAACTTTCTGGCTTTTTTGGTGTCTTCCCCAAAGCCTTTCTTCATGTTTACGTAAACGTAAACATGATGTAACTGAAAAAATGACGGAAAACAACATGTAAACAAACCCTCGCGTCTGTCACGTTTAAATACCAGGCGGCGCGCTTTTTGGCGCCATTTTTAAATGGCTTGGAGCGTTCCTACGCGCTCGCCGCTGCACTGTTTTGCTCCCCACAGTGTGTATTATTTTTTCTTGATGAAATAAAAAAATCACTTTTTTGGTCGATTTGCCCTACTACACCCCCTTAAGAGGGCAGACTTTCGATCTTTTGCATCTGATATAGATGACATGACTTAACTTTTTTCTAGTTACTCGCTTACAAAAAAGCTGACATCGGACGTGCTAGCGTTCTCCGTTATTTGCAGATGTAAATGCCTCCGCTGTGCAGGCTCACGCGTAATGCGCACGGAACGGTAAAAGCGGGCTTCCCCGCACGAAATGTATTATTGCGGAGAAGCCAGATTTAAAGGGGTTTCCATACACGTTCAGACACGTCCGAAACCGCGGCAACCGCTTTTTCACTAAAACCGTCATTCCCTCGTCGGTGGCGCGTTCTGCAAATGCAGCCATCGAAGGGTTGTTGCAGTCCTGCTCGTAATAATGGCGCTACTGGGTTATTTTGGCTGCGTTGTTTGCGACTGCTCTGTCGGGCACGTGTACAGCTTTTCTCGAACGAGCTTCGAAGCCAGCGTGCTCGATCGGCCGCGTATAGGGTTTTCGAGCGAGGCTTAGGCTGAACTGAAGAATAACACAAAATAAATAAATAAGAATAAAACTCGGAGAAAGATTACAAGCGCGACGCAGCTTCTGTTTTGAGGGAGCTTTAGCAACAGGGGTCGCAAAGTGGGGCTTTGCGACGGCTTAAAGGAAGCTGCACGTAGTCCTCCGTCCCTCGAGAGAAGAAGAAGAAAAAAAAAAAAAAGGAAGAAAACGTCGTGGGGAAGCTGCAAAGTGCGCGCAATGCGATTTTTTTTTTCGTGTATAGGCTAGATACCAATCCGGAAATTTTTTAACAGTTTGTTTGTCACTGACCTAGGCAATACCTACCATTGCGAACTAGCCAGCATTATACGGTCACTGGAAATTAATGCCGAGGTTTATGCTGCCAGGTCGCGCTCGTCCCATAATCCTCGCTGCCGATGTTGTCCTCGTTAGCCAGGAACAAACGGCAAAGGGCACGGACCGGCTAAGTAAGTACATGGCCAGGAGAGGGCGCTTTGGTCGAGCGCCGTGTCCGGCTATTTCTAAAGCTTCCTTTTGTCTCCTTCGGGGCTTCCTGCGGGTGCCCAGATTGGAAGGGGGGGAGGGGCGCACTTCCGTCGCCGCTATAGGTGCGTGCGTGCCCTACTGTCTAAGCTGGCGAGCTGCGGGGAGCGTCATTTGAGCGCCCGCGCCTCGCCGGGGAGTCGTGTGTGTCGCCGTTGCGCGCGCGCGGTTGTTGAGCGCGGCGCGGAACGTCCTTGTCGCGTTTTGTTTTCTCTTCCCCCCTGTAACCCTCCTCCTCCTCCTCGAAACTCACCTGCCGTCCTTTGTGCCCAGAATCGACGCATTTACACGCACCGCGGACCTCGTGGCGCGCCGCCGTCATCGCGGCGTGTCCGTGTATAGCGACGGCGGAAGGCGCGCGCGACATGGAGGCAGTGCGTATACGCCACCGTGCGTAGTTGACGGCCGCGTATTGCGCAGTCGGCGAGGCCGTGCTCTGTGGCGAGGCAGCCAGTCGGGCAAGCGTGCAACGTGTCGGCCTGAGAGAGAGAGAGAGAGAGAGAGAGAGAGAGAGAGAGAGAGAGAGAGAGAGGGGATATTGTACGTGTGCATGCGAAAGAGAGAGAGAGAGTGCTTCAGGAAGCTGCAACGAGACGTGGATGATTCCAGATACGTACAAAAAAAAATAACAAAGCCGGAAAAACTAGGCGAGCTAGTGCTCCGTCGGAACGTGATAGAAAGAAGCGAGATGTAGACGGCTGCGTTGAATAAACAGCCGTGGTAACGACGATACCCTTCAGTTTTTTTTTTTCAGCTCGTATAATTTTATTTCTTTTTTTTCCCCTTTCGTGTTGTCTAGCGCATCGGACGCTCTGCGGCGCAGCAGGAAAATGCAGGCGAGCGTAGTAGGTACACATCTCCGGTTTGGTTGCGCGAGCAGCGCGCTGTCGCAGCAGCGCAGCCGCGTGCAGATTCTTCCCTAGGGCGCCAGGGGGGCTTTATGCCTGTACGTCTGGGCCACGTGGTCTTGGCGCTCCGCGAATGTGCGTCAATTGGGCTTCGCGCCAGTTCCGCCGAAGCCCCTTTATATAATTGGCCGAGTCGCGGTTCTTCGAGACGGGGGAATATTGGGCCAGTCGGTCCGACATACATGCATGTTTAAAGCATTCCCCAGACATACCACGGAATGCAAAGCTCGCTACCCCGAATTCAATCAAGCCGTCATTGTAGAACGGGGAGAAAGAACCTATAAGACTCGAGCGAGAAATTTTGGAAGCGGCACACATGCGCAGACTTGGCCTATAGACACGTGTGTAAGTGAACCTTCCGTGACTCTTCTATCCCGGTTTTTGATTAGCCAGTGATAGTGTTTTTTTTTTTTTTGCCCCTTGGCACTTTCCATAGTCATCTACAGGGTGCTTTCTGCCACGGTTGTTTCATCTTGTCCTTGAGTACGTCAAGGCACGCTGCGCGCAGACGCGCCACCTTTTGCTGCTATACGTGTTTCGTGGCAATAAACCTCAGTTGCTATAGTTGCCGCTCGTCCTGTCCACTTCGTCGTCTTGCGTCCCGGTCAGAAGTCGCGGTTCTTTTCCTCTTTAAACATTACCGGCTCTTCCGTATTGTCGACGCGTCGCAACTTCGTCTTGTGTTTGTCACAGGTGCGCAGGCACCTGGCTGGCCTTGACTGCTTTTGGCGTCTGGACATACTTTCCGCAACGACGCCCGAATGCTTCGCAAAACAGTGATTCCCTTTCTGCGTCGCATGTCGCGATAGCTCTCTTCTTTTTTATTTTTTTTATTTTCTCCCGTGTATGTGTAGATTTCTTGGCTGTTTCGCGCGAGCAAAATGAAAAAGAAAGGAGAGGAGAACATTGTGGAACAGACGAACAGCATCGTTTTCATTTAGTTTCATTATACATTATCTGTCGTCATTGTTCCCTTTTGTTCGCACTTACGCGCAGCTATAGGATTCATGCGAGTCATATAGTCCGCTCGCGCATCAATTACTTGCTGAAATTTTAAGTGCATTCTTGCGAGAGTCCTCTGCAAGAATTAAACAGTTCCTTTCAGAGCGGAGCAGTTCCTCCACGCGATCAGTTCGCAGTTCGGTGCATCTTCAGCCCCTGCATGCAGGCCGCTCAGGCTGCCTCGAAAACGATGGCGTTCTGACTCATCGGTATGCGACACCCTCGCTGCTGCGAGCTGAAGATTGCATTGATGCTACCGCTGCGCCAATGGCGCCCACACTGCGCCGAAAGGTTTGCTCTGGGGCTTTCGAAAACGAAACTATGAAGTCCTGAAGCGCCCTTTCTCCGCATCGTCGAGAAAGCGGCTTGGTGCGCACCAGCGGCTGTGTGCGTTAGCGCCGAGCCAAACCTCTTCATTTAAGCCTGGATTGTATGCAGTTGTTTTTTTTTTTCGTGGGCTGTTGGCTGTTTTCAATGCGTTCCGCCCCGCCGCCGTCCTGTTGCGTAGGCAACCGGACGCCGCCGTTTTTTCGGGCGGCAGCGAACGATTGCGGCGGCTCGCCGGGTCAGATCCGCGCGCTGCTTGTCTCCGCCTGTATATAAGGCCTTTGTAAAACGGCGACCCAAATTTTGGACGTTGAATACTGTGTCTTGCTCGAATTTTCGAAACTAACGAGCACGATGTCGCGTGCGTGGGGGCCCGTGAACGTAGTTGTCGCCGTTCAACTTGACGTCTATCCGCCCTTCGTACTTGCTGAGGCGATTTCGCGGCTTCAGCGATGCCGCATGGTTGCTATACTAAGCTTTTGCTCGATCATGCAACAAACAGCGACTGAGGGAGCGGCGCAGGCCTAGTTGCATCGTTACGTAAGACCGTGGCAAAAGATTTGCTGCCAGCCGGCCTGCTGGCGGACATCACGGAGTCGCCGAAAAGGTGGCCGTCAATATTTATGAGCCGCCTCGGTGATTGGGCGTGGGATGGCGGGCTACACCGGCGGCCATGAAGCAGATATTGGGTTGGTGGGCGACATGGGTGCGATCTTGTACGCGTTCCAAAACACAACGGAGGCGGTCCGTCCCACCGAGCCGCACACGATTGGTCATTTTGAACCGCCACGAACGCCGTGACGTCAATTGTGACGTGTTATCTGCTGTCAATCATTCCGTGTCGTCTGCTAGTCGGACGAACGCATCGGAACGGACCGCCTATTTCGTGACGTAAGGAACGGTACGCCTCCGTTCTTTTTTGGAACGCGTACAAGATCGCACCCATGGCATGATGATGTTGTCAAGTGCACCGTGAACGCTTTCGCGAACTTTGTTTGTTTTTTCACTCACTGGACCGAACGGTGAAAGCTTGCGTGTAGGCAGAAAGCTCCGAAACAGAATTTGCACATCACGCGCAGGCTAACGTGGCAGCGTCTGCGCAGTCATATCTTCGCTTCGCGACGGCGTATACGACGCTCATCGAGCTGCGCGACGAGCGAAAGCGAAACGCGCACCCGCCGTGGTTGCTTAGCACGGGCTGTATACACGGCGTTAGGTACGCTACTAAGCTCGAGGGATCAAGTCCGGCCGGCCACGGCGTCCGCATTTCGACGGGGGTGAAATGCAGAAGCGGCTGTGGCGGGATTGGGGCTCTGCAGAATCGGGGCTTCAGCGTGTGTATATACTTTGGTTACACACGCTGAAGAACCCCGGATGGTCAGAATTATTGCGCAGGTCCCAGCATTGACGTGCCTCATAATCAGTATCGTGTTCTTGGCACGTAAAATTCCCGAAGTTAATGTAATTAGAGTACCCCTGGCTGTGGAACATCGCGGCATATTAAATGCGGGATATATATATATATATATATATATATATATATATATATATATATAATCAGTGAAGCTCAGCACAGCGCAAAATGAGGTAAATTTTTTTGATACCTCTGGTGTTCGAAAGGAAGGGAACAAAATTTATTTCACTGCTAATAAGAGTTGATGTTTTTGTGCCGCCGGATTACGCTGACTATTTGAGTTGAGGTTATGAACCATCGACCACTTTTCATTGTCATATGGCTTGCCCACAGTAAAAGCTCCGTGTAAGTACGTAGTTTGCAATCGCTTTTGATAAACCTGCTCCGAAAGCGTCTTTTACTGCTCCAAAATGCATTTCTCGCTGCTCTAAATGCTGCTCCGAAAATGCACGGGCCAGTATCGTCGCTTACAGATTGCGCTCACGCACTGCCGTTGACGGCCGAACAGCGGGCGGTCTCGTTGTGCCGCCCGCGGCTGGAGCGAGGCTGCAGGGGCCGCCACAAAACTCGAGCGACGAATTCGGCGGCGAGCGTACATACGGCGGTCGCCGCCGCGTGAGCAATCGAGTGCGTCCCGTTGTCCGGATTGATTTGTGACAATCGAGCAGGAAGGACCCTGGATGAGTTCCGAGTCCGGTTTCTGTGCGACGTCGCCGTCGTCCAGTTTGGTGAAGACGGGGAGCTGTACGTGTACTTCGCGAAGTGAATGAGAACTGTACAGAGCAGTTTTTCTAAGGGTATACCGTTGGCGATTGAAAACCCGTATGTGTGCGTATATATATATATATATATATATATATATATATATATATATATATATATATATATATATATATATATATATATATATATATATATATATATATGGTGTCCCAGCTAACGCTGTACAAGGTGTTCAACGAGAAAAAAAAAGATGATGAAAAGAAAGCGTGATACAAGATACGGTCTTAAGACCTGTAGAGTGTTTCTTCGTATGACGACCAAACGCCGTAGCTCTTAAGACCTTATAGCATGCACCATGGTTTTAAATGCGTTTTTTTTCCTCGTCGAACATTTTGGCTAACGTTATCCGGGACACACTGCACATAAACAACTGGAGCGCTTATTCTTTCGAATGGCGAACGTGGTGCGCTGCGTTGAGATCTTTCGAGTAAGTGCCAGTGCGTGTACGTTGCTGCGGGAACGGTGAAACCGCCTCTATGTGTGCAGTCCCAGTTGTGCGACGACAGCAGTGGCGATTTCGACTTGGTTTCCTACTTCTTCTCTCCTGCTCCGAGAAAAAGAAAAAGAAAGAAAAGAGAACGAAAGAAAAAAAAAGAAAAAGCTGCGCAAGCGCTCGTACGTTGCGCGCTCACCGTGCACGTGTGGCGGCCCGCTTTCTTCTCTGGCCGTGCAGCAGTCCGCTATGGTTCTTTCACGCTTACGTGGTGGACCTTGTCGCTGGCCTATATTCCTTCCCCAGGCAACTCTCTCCCTCGCAGATTCTCTTTTGCGCCGAGGCCGCGAAATGCGAGGCCCACGCTTTCCTATAAACGCGCTCTTGAGTTGGAACCTTGAGAATGCGAAGCATTGCGATGCAGAGGGAGGTAGCGACTGCGAAGGGCAGGGAACTCGGGAGGTGGGGGGTTGGGGTGGGGGGTCCTATTAAGTGCGCGTATCAGAAAAGACGCCGTGCTTTCTCTCTTCGTCGTGTACTGCTAGAGTATACAATGTTGCAGACTTCACGCTCAAGGAAAGACAAGGCTTCCGAAGTAGCAAGGCAAATAGAGTGGCAGAAATGAGCCACGTTGACACGTGATTCGGTGGAGACACGGAACACGGTGGGAGTCGGGTTGAAACGACGGTGCTGGCCACTAATCGTCACCTTCGTTGCCTTCTATTATCTCATCTGCAGGACACATCTTGCATATCTCATTTCCCAGCGACCCCCATTTGTGCTTACATGCATGGCTTCATACTATGTCTCTTAAAAAAGAAAGTCCTATCTCATCGCTTCATGAAATCCTCGGCCTTCCTATACTGCGTTTGCCTTCCTTCTATTACTCTAATAATACACCACCGATTATCTCCTCTATTAATCCACATCGACTGTATACTTCCGGACAACCTTCTCTGGCAGCGAAGGGAAAGCGGCGGAGGCAAAGCGCGCGCTCAAGTGACAGGGCTTCGGAGTAGTCCGGCACTTCCGTCCGCGTGATCAGCTGGCGGCAGACAACACAAACACCTTGTTTACGGCGGCTAAACGAGACAAAAACACACCACTGAGCGTTGAAGTCGACTTTGAGCCTTTGCACTTCCTCGTCTGCATGGACAAACGCAAAGCCATCGCACGTGGAAGCTGCGTGGATTCAGCCCGAAAAGCCAAAGGCGCCGTCAAACGCGGCTGGACTACTTCGCGCGGTGGCGCATGCGCAGGAACTGCGGCCCCCGCCCGCAACTTTGCCTTCGTTGCCACGCCAGATTGCCTGCGAACGGGACGACAAATGCGCGTCCTTCGGTTCGCTATTCTTTATCCGCCGCGGTGGCTTCGCGACTGTGTTGTTGCGCTGCTTCGTACGAGGTCGTGGGATCCTGCAATCTAACGCCGGCCGGGACGGCCGCATTTCCGTGGGGGAGGGGGCCAAGCGCAAAAACGCCCGTGTCCCGTGCATTGCAGGCGCGTTATATCTATGTCGCTTGGTGGTCAAAATTAATCCGGAGTCGTCCCCCCCCCCCCCCCCCCCTTCTCTACGGCGTGCCTGACTTATGTTACTTTCTTATGAAGCTGTGCAACTTCGACGTACGTCCCCCCCCCCCCCCCTTATGTAATGCCTTCGGGCCCATAAAGTTGAATGAATGAAATAATCAAATGGTGGTTTTGGCAGGTAATACCTCAAAATTCAATTCGGTTCGCTAGTTTCGTGCGTTCCTTCTACAGCTTTAAATTCGCTCGGAAAGCCAAGAAATCCGCTCGGAAACAACGACGAAATGCGCGCGCGTAAAATCTGCGGATCGTCTCGAACGACAAGCATACATACCTCGCTTTCCGCGAGCGAACTTTATATAGCAGGCTCCCCGCAGCACGTTTCTTCCCCCCCCCCCCCCTCCTCCCCATCAATCCGTCGATATGATCGATCGCAGAAACGCCCACCGCGCGAAACTTACGAATGTCCGCGCCGTTTCCTCGATTTTCTTCCCTCCCTATTTCTCCTTCTTTTTCTTTCCCTAGAAAGAGCCGGCGCACATCGAAAGGCGCCTCGCGACAGCGGCGGGCAGCAACACCTTCATTTCGGCGGTCGTTCATCCTGCGACGCGCGCTTCGGAGCAAAGCGTCGCCCGTCGGAGACAACCTTGGCGTGACCACGACGCACGCGCCGTGTTTGTTTCGCCATGCCCGCGGGTCGAAGGGTTGCCGAACCGCGAAGGTGTACTCCGCGGGGAGTAGGGTGGAAATCGTGAGGTTGTGTGTTAATGCGCATGCGTGATGCGTGTCGCTCGCCTCTCTGTCCGCGTGCGTGATTGGGTGTTCGTATTCCCGCGCGTATTTTGTGTGCGTACGGGGAAGGGGCAGTACCCTTACCTGGCTGGACGCCCAGTGCCATGCCAATCTCCTAAGCCTGGGGTGAACGGGGAGGACATCGAGGCACGCTACGGGAAGGGAGGCCTCGCCTGCACTGTACTATGATCCGCAGTGCGGTCTCTTTTCGTGGAAGCGAGGTGGGAGAATTAGAGAAAAAGAGAAGGAAAGGAGCCAGAAAAACAGAACAGACAGACAGGGGGCTCCATTCGGTGACAAATTATAGCCTGCACAGCGGAATACGACGCGCGGAATTGCCCCCTACGTGTTTTTACGTCTATTCGACTCGCTTGCACATCGTGGACATGAAGTTCACCAGCTGCTGTGTGCATTACTGTTCGTTTCGGCAGTGAAATGGCACGTGGTCTGTTGGCTTCGTTCGCCGCTCGCTTCGCCCAGTGCAGGTTTTTTCCCGCTGGACGACTGAATTCACCGCATTCCCCGCACTTGCGGTGGAGAGTTGGTGCACCACTATCGTGGCGCACAAGGATTTGCCGAGGCCGGTTCTGCACCTGCACGCGACTCACACGGCATGCAGTGCAGCGAACTGTAGTTCGAGGAATGCCACTGCGAATCGAGTCCCTAATAGACCTCGCCCTTGCGAGCACACATGCGCGATTCACTGGGTGTCCGCCCGTTGCACGCGCTTATCCCCGGGCAGCAACGCCTGTTTCGGGTGGTGTTGCAAACGGCCGCTAATTAAACTCGGGGGTCGTCCGATGCCTCTTGGAGAGAGAGAGAGAGTGTATAGGAGAAAGAGGGAAGCCGTTGGCAACGCCGCCAAGTGTAGCGGCGTGTCGCTGTCGGCCACGCTTGTAGTCGTCGTGACGCAAGCTCGCAGTCGCGCCTCACTGGGAGCCCGGATGACGCGTGGAAGCCGAGTGGAAGCGTGAAGCCCTTCCCCGATGACGTAAGTTCTGCTCGGAAAGAAATTGGAAGCGAGCGGATGAATGAGCTACGTGAGGCCCTGCTCTGCGGCCAAAAAAGGGTCAACGGGGACGAATAGGACGCATGGCCGGAGCCACGCGATTCGCCGCGGACGCATCGCGAGCCACAGTTCACTGCCAAGTTATGTGCCTGCGCTGTGCAAACCCCGGCGCGGAACCTGCGCACTTAGCTCTATACGTGAAGTGCGCGGAGGTGGACGGCTTTGAATTCTACTCCTATTTCGTGAATTTCTTTTGTTTCAAGTTGGAATTCGTTGCGGTGATATTACTTCTGTAGTCCCACATTTTTTGTGTATGTTGCCACGTTATTGGCCTGGATTCTAGTGTAGGCGGGCATAATAAAAGAAAGGTGCAGCTGCGCACATTTTTCTTTCGCCAATGTACACGTATACCATCTTAATCGCACATAGCTGCAACACGCTTGTTTCGCCACGAGGCAGCCTTGCGTTCCCACGCAATGAAGCAGACGACACGGAGACGTATTCTGCAACGATCGCTTTCGGCGACTGTGTCGCCGTCAGGCATGCGCTGATTGGCTCGTTGAGCAAAATCGGGCGAGATGATTGGCTGGTTGAGCACTACTCCACGCGATGGCGATAGTATCACCTGCGCAAGTTTGCTTCGATGCGCCGCCGCGCTCGCTAGCTGCACTGGCGCCGCGGGAGCGCAGCAGTTAGGTACAAATTTATATATATAAAAAAAACAGCAGTTGGAAACCGAGGCACACGGACCGCGCTACGTAGTTTTACTACGCTAGCCAATCACAGAAGCAAACAAAGTCGTTGTCATGCGACGTTTTCAAAATGACGTCGTACTTGATACCTCCGGAGCGTCTGCTGTTCTTGAAGAGTCTTTTCGTCGGCGGAAGCGATGAGATGTGCAGCAGACATGGACAAAGTGTATGGAGTCTGATCATTTCACTCTTCAAAAGTCCGCGGTACAGTTCATTTTACTGCTAAGGCCGTTTCACTCATGAAACTTCAGCGCCAGCTGAACTGAAAGTTGACAGCAAATAGTTGCAGCGAAGCAAGCATTTTATTTCAGTTCAATAAAAATGAAAAAAGTATAAAATGGCGTGCCTATAATTTTATTTCTGTCGTTACCGCCTTATTTAGATAACAGGCAAAGTTTGAAGTACGAACTATTTTCAGCCTCGCGGAGGTACAGTGGCTTCACTGCAGACTTGAGTTGTATCCGAGTGTAGCACACCCTAGTGGTGTTCCCCGCTAAGTGTGATTTAGATAACGTAAGGTGTGTATACTTTTGTGGCGAAACACAACATTCACCACCTGCAGGAAGAAACTTGCCTTCGCCCGCGTAACGAGTGTCGACGTGCCGGTATGCCCCCACGTCGCAGCTGCACGGTGAAGTGAATAGCGGAGTGTTGCTGACGTAGTCCAGAAGGCTTTCGGTGCTCGTTGCACGTGGAACGCAGCGCAGTATTTTTTTACGAGGTAAACAAGAAACTGTAGACCCGAGCAGACGGCCGTCAACATCCGCGACGAGCTTCAAGGCGTTGCACACGTCACCGCCGTCGTTCCGTTTTGCTTTGCCAGGCCCCTTCTCAACAGGCTTAATTGGGATGTTCTGGAAGAGTAATTTATTACTACAATTCGGTATTGGAGAGTTTTAGAATAGGGCCCCCAAAGAAATAGCGTTGAAGCCACTGCGCTTGCGCGAGACGCAAACTGCGTTTCGGTTTTGCCTTGGGAACGCTATTTCACCTTGCAGTATGCTGCGATAAGTTGGGCTAGTTGGTGCAAGTTCATCTTGTAATACGGGGGTTACTGCGCTATACAAACACTCGGACAACAGATGTAGAAGTGGACAGGACTGCGCGGAGACTCACAACTGAATTTTATTCCGTGAAAGATGGCATATATATATGCATTGATCTGCTAAGTTCTGACCTGCGGCTATATCCTGATTACCTCCTGCTGTATGGCGGGTCAACGGTCGTAATGTGAGAACGCCAAAAAACCTCCAGATTTCCTAACCCGGTATCGTATTTCAACATTTTGCTTTGCCAAAGCAGTTTTTATTTAACAGAAAAGCTATTTTGAATGCCCCAGATGGTCCACTAATGATCTATTCGGTGTGTCTTCAGAAATAGGATCGAGGCGCATATATATTCCTCGTTACGATAAAACGGAGACGAGGCATTGAACTTAGGTGAACTACTCTGGGAAATTTCACCAGAGCAGTTAGACATGTTTACGTCAATAATAATAATAATAATAATAATAATAATAATAATAATAATAATAATAATAATAATAATAATAATAATACAAAATGTCAATGTTGTAGTTATCATGATTAAATACTTCCTAAATTTAGCGGCCATCTCGATAAGTTACCAAGGCTCGTCGGTGTTCTCCGGACCACCGTGATGTGAACCACGGTCCGAAATTCCGTACCCTCTCAGTATGGGGGTGAAGGCGTGGGAGTTCGTGCGAAGGGCGAAAATTTCCAACAGCCGCTTGCGCGAAATGCGCGCACCAAACGTTTTTTCTCGATTTTCGAGCAAGCTGTGTCACCGATAGCGTCATTCTAGCAATTAAGCGAATATAGCTCGCCTGGCATGCGGTATTTACGGCGCGCGCACCTTGTAAACAGCGGGAAGGGGGACTCGGGGTGATTTTGGCTCGCTTCCGCTGCGTATTTGCCACGACTTCGTACTTTTCGGTCTTTTTATGCCTTGCATATTGCAATCACTCAGTTCAGCCCTTGGGCGCGGCCGGGCAGCCACCATTGACCTTTAGCGCAACCACGTGACGTGACGTCACGACAGCCGGAGGAAAAGCTGGGCCCCAACTCGCGCAATATGCAACGCATTCTTGGCTTAACCACGCTAAGCCTGGCCACTT
Source organism: Dermacentor albipictus (assembly GCF_038994185.2). Lineage (NCBI taxonomy): Eukaryota > Metazoa > Arthropoda > Arachnida > Ixodida > Ixodidae > Dermacentor > Dermacentor albipictus. The sequence continues at coordinate 43,056,711 of NC_091828.1, read as the reverse complement.
TTTTTTTTCGGAGGATAAAACTGCATCGGCTGCGCGCTTGCCACCAGAACGGGATGCTCGGTGCACCCGCACTCCACGTCTCTTGTTTGGTGCTAATGCGCGCGGTACCGCAAGCGCAGCGAACTTCGGCCATCTTGGCCATCGGTCCTGGCGTACGTCTGTCACTGGCTGGCGAGGCCGTAAACAACCACGGCGCTCGAGCGGAGTGCGCGAATCGAGGCGTGCGAGCGGGCGAGGCCAAGGCGCAGCTTTACCGCGTTTCTATTGGTTTCCCTTTGTGCGTGTGTTTCTTAGCGCTGTGTGTGTCCGATGGGCGGCGCGCACATCGTTCCTTCGTTCGCTTCGCGTCCACGTTTGTGCGTCTCGCTCTCTCCTGTCCTTGTATTTTTTTTTTTGCGCTGTGTCCTTTTCCCAATGAATCACCAACGAGCCCAAGCTTCCACGCTTTTAGTCGCTTCGTTCCGCTCTGCTTTCAACCCCCCCTCCCCCCATAGTACTTATATGACGTCTCGATAGCCAGTGTCAAACGTTTCGGGAAGTTAACCCACGAATGTATATATCAATCAACACTCCTGACGGTCTCTCCTCGACTTTATTTCTATTTCATAAGTGGTGTTTTTTCTGCTTACTCCTCCCTTTACACGAAGGTGTTATGAAATCCTCACGTAAAAAATAAAAAAAATAAAATAAAAAGGACTAAAATAATTTGTCACTTGGAGTTCTTTAACGAGCACCTAACCTGTGCACACAGGTGTGTTTAACTTCACCCCACGCCGCGAGTAGGTAGAAAAACAAAACGAAGTGCAATATGCTACTTGTTCGTAACTATTCGCTGATTCGGCTGCTATATATCTTCTCCAGGAAAGTTTTGGCTTGCACGAAAGTGCTAATTCGTCATTTGACTGTTACTCCGGCAGTTGGGTTTTGTTACATGTCCATGCCCTTCAGATACCGGTGATGGTAATGCCTTGCCTACTGCACATAAGTGAGCCGGCACTGCCTCTTTGCTGTCAAAGCGAGGGACTATTTTGTATAACATTCACATATAATGATCGCGGTAGTAGCTTAGCAGCACTCCCAGGTTCCACTTCGCTGCACGGAATCGATCCACTTCAGTGAACCAGGAGTGCGCCTTATGTCGATCCCATGCGTAGTGCACAGTTGTGTGACCACCTTTCTCCCCCCCAAGCACCTCATGAACACGTTGTCTTTTCACAAGAGAATAGACAGTATTAGAATAGCATTAGCAAACAAACATAAGCACATTATGTACATAAAGAAATGGTATGGTCCTCAATGCACATGCTGTGTGAAGGAGGGGCAAGTATTGGCTTCGCCTTTCGTAGTAAGAAGCTACGGGAGCTTCCACTCCAGCAGTTTTTCTGTTACCCCCTTGGCAACAGCAGGATGGTTGCTAATGAATCGTCTTGGCTTGGATACATTTGGCACGAGGCATCAGACGGTGGTCTGTTTTATAACGTCTTCTTTACGTTTGCATTTCCGTACGGTAAACCGAAAGATTTGAAAGGACACGCACTGTAACCTCCTGCGAAGGTGCTTATGTTTGATGTATGCAAAGGCGACAAATGCTATTCTAAACCTGTCTGATGTGATGCGTGGATTTTTTCGACTTGTTGCTAGTTTTGAAACGCATGCACAGCTTGGTGAGAACCACCTGTAGCCATCGTGTTTACAAAGAGTCTGGCTGGCTTAACGTGACGTTAACTGAATTGTTACAGGGAAGCTTTAGCTCGGGTCCAACTCCGATGCCGCCTGTTCAGAAAATGTAAAATGCGGAAACGCTTTTTTGAGGCAACCGCTGAACCGATTTGAGTGAATTTTGTTGCATTTGAGAGAGAAAGTGAAATTCCAGTGACTGCAGGAAGCCGAATTTTCATTTAGCATATAGAATATCTTACAAAATTGCCGAAAATTGGTGTATGTTTTAGAAAAATTGAAGCACATTGTTTACAAATTCGTATCTCAGCACCAGAAACAGACCTCGCAGCTCTGGAAGCTGCATTCGTTGTAGCCTTTAAAGTGAAGAAATAGGGTTTTGCAGAAGTCCTACTGATTAATTAATGGTATATTTTAGAGAGGTGTGCAGTATAACAATTTTGTCTGCTTTATATGTATGAATTATAAGGTGCAGTTTAAAGGATTGCAATATTGTTTTTCATAGCCGAGTAAGAGTTGTAAACTTCATAGTTGAGCTCTTCTATAGTTGCAGTTTTCGAAAATTCTTCTAAAATACCTGGCACTTGAAATACTAATAAACATACTGTTTCATTATTTTACGAACATATATTGGCCATGGGGAAAGGAAGGAGAGGTGCTGGTAGCTGCAGGTGGACCGAGCATTGCAAAAGCTGCAGGGATGCCGTACTGAGTTCTATTGTCAATCAGATTCTGTGCAGACAAACCAGGGCATTTTCTTGTACAATGACCTTGACCAATGAACTCGAAGCCATGACATGTGCTAGAATGAGAGCAATTGAAAAGGAATTTGGGAGCAGCTGTGGCATTTCGGCTTGTCTTGCTCATGGTGTGCAGCACTTAACTAAGTGATGTACAGGAGTATCTATGTCAAGCGCCATCCAACTTCCTAACAGTCCGTGAAAGAATTGCATGTGTGATGGTGCTTGTCCTAGCTCCTAGATCATGGCCATTGTTCTCTGTACAACAAAAAGTGGCAATCTCAAAGGCTTTGCTTTAAGTACTGTGTAAGTAATTTCTTATTAGCAAGAAAAGTGCAACATGTTGCTGTCAAGCTGAAAAGCATCGCAAACGTTAGGCTTTGTTCTTCTGCATAAAATTTTCAGCATGCGAGTTGTGGCTAGGTACGAACGAACTGAAACAGTCCCCATTGTGTTTGCACAGGAAAGAGATGATATGCATAATTGGGCCCTGGAGAACTGTGAGCAACAATTGGTGATATGTTTATATATAGTAAAGCTTGTTGGGTGAGTCAGTGCTTAAATGCCTAGCCTGCCCTTTGGCTTTGTCTACGTAGGCGACCTATTGGTGGCGAGTTCGTCCGTCAAAAGAGCTCTTATAAATACGCCTTTTGCCCCAGCACCTGTCTCAGCATCGACGTTTCGAGCGAGTTGGGTGTTTCAACCATTGAGTTTCTTGGTCATTACCTGAACTTGATTGGCATTCGCCCACTCTCTTCGAAAGTTCAAGCTTTAGCTGACTTCTAATGTTTTAGCTGGTATAGCTAATGGTTCAGTTGGTGCAGAGGTAGGAGACAACAAAAACAGGACAAATAATTTCACGATTATTTTTTAGCAATAGATATACAGGGACACTATACATATTTACAATTTATTTACGATATGGAAGAGCGTTGCCTGCAACCAGACCATTTTTTTCCTTGCTTAGTTTCGGTTATGAAGTTTCTGGCCAAATGTCTTTGCTTAGCACTGAAAAACTGGTGGTGAGTGTCATTTGTTGGTTCAGCTCGAGCAAGAACAATGCATGAGGAAAAAGAACCTTGGCACGCGACTCTTTCTTTTGGAAGCTTACATGGTCAGAGAAGAGAGACCGATGCAAGATCTCCAGCTACAGTTCTCACACATGTGATGCCAAACAAACGATTTCATTTGCTTGGCATCACATGTGTGAGAACACCTATGGTTCACACATGGTTCACACATTTCACACCTATGGTTCACTTATGGCGGAGCTGCCCACACAAACTTCACTAGTAGGTTTCTGCACTTGCACTTGCAGTTTTCTGCCAGGTGTTTCCCCCCCTAGTGCTGAAACACTGAAAGTTGACACTGTCGCCATGCAGCGAGTTAGAAGAATAAGTTGATCCGAGGGGCTCACTTGTTTTTTATATCACTGAATCCTTTAGTTCTGGGTACCATGCTTGTGTTGTCTGTTTACCTTGAACCTAAATTGCTGTCCACTTCCAGAGGTGTGTATATATATTTTTATTGTTCTTAGCAATAAATAACTGGCTTGATATGGCAGTTTCAGTTGTGCCATTTGTCAAAAGAAAAATGAAAAATGTGTGCACAAATGTCTTTGTGCCCTGTGTAGAGTCTGTTTACGGTGATAGCACCAGTGCTGATGCACTGTTACTGTTCACATGACCATGTGGACTTCCACCACTTTCTTGGGAATGGGTGCAAGCTAAACCATGTGTTGTGCATGGGCTCACTGCCCAACTCTGCTATCAGCTAGGGCAAACGGATTGTAACGGGACACGCCTTGCTAAAAGCAGATGCCACAGACATAGCTGTTCCCGTCCTAGTCGTTCTTTCCGTGTTGTCCGGTGGATAAGCACAGGCTGTGATAAGAGCCACTCTTGTCACTCGGCCTTCCGGCATCCTATCGTGCTTGCACGCTTGGCTTGGCTCTTTATGCGAATGTACGCAGCAGTGACAGAGAAACACCAGTCTGGTGTCTCAAGCTTTGAACAGTATTACCGGATTAAAGCATACGTGGTTGGACCCACTTTGTCATGGCTCGCAGACAATGGGAAAGCACACGGAAGACAAAAAAGAGACAGCAGGGAGGACCACCAGGCATGGCACATAAAACCAAGTTTATTTTTTGGTCATGCGAAATAAATGCTGGATTACACGTAATGGGCTGCTTGAAAATGCTGAAGACAATGAACTGAGCAAACTTAAGCATGCCTTCTGTTATGTTTCCAGTGAAGGATATGTGCTTTGTTTAGGAGTTTGGCATTAATATGCAATGGATTTGTTTTGTTTTGTGTCACTGAGCCTATGTGTGTCTTCAGTTTGTGGCTTGTAAGCCAGCATTTATTAATCTTTAGTTGCTGGTTTGCAAATAACTCTTCAGTTGTTAGTTCGCATTGTCATCATCTTGCTGCCTTCTTCACTGTACTTCATGTTTTGTGGGACCGTTTACAAATGTAAACTCGATCTCAAAGCAGACAGGGCAAAAAAAAAAAAAAAAACACCACCACCATAACTTGGGAACAAAGTGCATCTGGTGATTTCATCGTACTTCTGGGGAGAACATAATAGTGAACATGATTATAACTGCAATGTAAACTTATTGCCATAGAACACCTGACTAAGGGACTCCCTCATAACAAATACTTGGAGTGTGGGCGGTTTGTTGGCTAAAAAATGTTTATTGCTGTAAGAAATCTTTATCAGCCTGCAGTGCAATCCCAGTTCAAGACCAGCATCTTTCTGTCAGGACCACATTAAACCAGCAACAGATCAGTCGGTTTTCAACTGGGACCACTTCAGACTAGTTTATTCCAGTTGAAACTGATAGAAACCAGTGGTAAATTTTTCACGTGGGTAGACGTGTGAGTGTACACTGCATGTGTGTATGCCTCTCATGAAGAGGAACAAGTTATACCACAGTCGTAGTATGCCGCTATGAACAGATAGGGCGCAATCAGTCACTGAGCCATGCTAAGTATTTAAATGTTACCCCCATTAAGGACACGGATAGTCAGACTATCATATATAATGATTGCAAAAGCACAGATTCACTGTGGACGGATTCACCTATCATTTTATCAGACACAATTCAAGTTGATTAAGTAGGGGAGTTAGATGTTTTCATCCACTAAACAATATGCAGTGCTTTGGGAGAGTAGTGAAAATTTTCAAGTTTTTGTGTATTGGACTTGCATGGTGCCTAATACACTTGGTGAAGGAATGTTAGGAATAGTGTGCAAATAGTTGTTGCAGAAGTACAATATTGAAGGGCTGAGATATTAATTTTCTCAAATGCTAGGTTATTTGAACCATTGTGGGGTCATCAGCATAATTTTGTGGCAGTTCACAAAATCAGGCTTACATCTAGTCCATTGGGCTGGCATTTAGTCAGTTTAATGAGTGTTGGAGTTTTCCCTTCTCCTGTAATCTCTTTCGCAAGATATCATAGAAGATTGACAGAATGAATAGTGGTATTCATGGTAAAGTTTTGATTTAATTCTTATACACCCGTATGTTCATGTTTTTCGTGTGTGCCACCATGTTGAAGGATTGGTACTACTTAATTGTCTAACCAGTTAGTTCCAGGCATTCCTGGAAGAGATTAGCTGTGAACCTGCTGGTTTGCAAAGTCTCGCACATCAAAATTCACAGCTATGGTGTGCTGAAGCAGTAGGCAGTTTCAGAGAGTCAAGAAGTTTCATGTAGATGTCATTTCTGTAGCACTGTATAGGGCTGCTGCATGTTGTAGGTGATGCAGATACCTTTATCTATCCTTATCTCGTCGAATAAGCAATGTGACATCACTGCTGAACATGCCAGCCTTGTGTTATCTAATCGGCAGACAACGCCCGTCCTTCTTGCTTCACTGCTATCTTAGGAGCTCGACATTTTGCCCATTGCATGACTTCACTGTTTCTACGTTGTGTGCGACGGACTTTACTCACCCATGGTGTCATTGCACTGCCATTGTGTGCACGGTAGCTGACAGGCTGCTGACAGCTAGCTGTCGGATCGAGTGATGCAGACATTGTCATGCTGAAGTGTTCCGGAACAGGGCTTTCTCCAAGAGTCACATGCCTTCCGTTTTGAAGTGCACAGAGGCGTGGAAACTCTTCTCTTCCCATTATTGACCTTCGTCATCATTTTTGTGTTTTAATGTCCTTAGTATGGCAGCCATGCTGCCTGTCACACATCTGCCGCAAGCAGCTGATTCTTTTGATGAAGTTTTGTGTGGCAGCACAATGGCCTTTCTCCTCGCTTTCACCTACCTTATCACCCACACTTTATTACCACATCAGCACTGTCTCGTGGTGCGTCCTGCCTTATCTGTCACGAGCAGCTGACATGTTCGAACAAGGCACGTGCCTCGTGAGATGCCCTCTGAGGTGTATCTTTCCATGTCTTGCTCTTGTTGCCTCATTACGCACTTGTTCAAAGTAGAGTATGGTACTTCCTTGCAGTTTGTCACCCTCACTCGATGAATCTTTTTGTTGCAGTGCACTCTGTAGTTAAAGGGACACTGAAGAGGAAAACACGTTCTGGCTGTATTTTTGAATTGTGCTTCTATGATCCCAAAACAGGCACCTTGAGAACAGGCTTGGCGAGCCTGGATTGGAATTGAAGACTGAAATTAACAAGTTTGGTGAACATTTAGCAAACTGAACTGGTCCAAATATTAAGACTCTTTCTAATCTAAAGTGCCACACTGAATACTGGTGCTGGGGTTCTGCCTCAAAATTAGGAAAAGAATGTAACTTCTACCTTCGTTTTCTCTTCTCATAATCAACCTATTACCACGAAATGAACAAAAATACAGTTTTGAAAGCACACTTTGACAGTCATAATTGATTTAGTGTTTCTCTGTAAAAGGGCTCGCCAAGCACCTTCTTCTAGTGTCAAATGCACCCTTGAGGTTGTGTAATACCCCCTCTTTTATCACCTCAGTGTTGGCACCTGCTTCATCCCCTCGGCAATGGGTGCAGGCTGTGCCGACAGTCTAAGTGCTTGCAAATTGCTTCCCAGTGGCAACACTTCCAGTGTTGGCAGGCACATTGGTGTGTTGCAAAGCGCACTTAATATAGTGTGCCTGTGCACTGCTATGCAGCGTCTGTGCTTTGCATAGTGATGCTTCCTTTTGGCTCGAATTCCTTCTGGCCTTTGCACAACCTTTTTCCTGAAATATGTCTTAGTTGTTTTAGCTGTCTGCTCTTTTCGTTAGTGCCTGCAAGTGTTTTAGTTCTGAGCATGACTTATAAACTGCAAGCTTTTTTCTTTTGCTTTTTCCAGTGCATCAGGCAAATGCACATGTAAAAGGTGCACGGCATAGCTCAACAATAAAAAAGTTTATACCTGAGGTGTCGAGAGTAGAGAAGGCTTTCGTGCCAGTACAGTCGAACCTTGTTATAGTGAAGTCACATATGACGCGAAAATATTTTAGTTTCATTGAATATTCATTATAACATGCACACTGATACCAGTGGGGTGCATTTTGGATTTACTTCTTTATATCCTATAATTGATTATACCTGTGTTACACCGAGGTTTCCTTGTAGTACAGAGGGAAAGCTGAAAGAAATGTTTTCTTATGTCAGTTGTTTTCTTGCATGTCCACTTTCTCCAGTGTTAAACTGAATTTGGCTTATGAACTATACTAAAGTCGTCGAATATTATCTACGTGCTTACCTGTTTGTTCTCGGTTTTGCTTTTCAATAAGTTTTCTGTTGCAAGGGGAACAACCCTAACTATGGTGGGACACCAGCTCAATTCTGCCGATGAGAAAACATAAAATGGCTGTTTGGACGAAGGCCCTTTGAATAATGTAACTTCAATAGATGAGTTAACACAAATTTTTTTATGCTGGTGTGATGTGTCATCAGCATTTATTGATGTCATTGACTGGAAGTTCATTTAGCAAAAAAGAATTGTTACTATTTACTGACTTTGTCCTTTGCTCACTTAAGTGCTAACATAGATGTGCTCGGTACTTGGCTGCCTTTCCTGAACATTCACGGCTTTAGCTGAGGCAGTTAGCCTTATCTTTGTGGCGTCTGGAGAGCTTGATGGATCTGTAGTCTGCAATAGCAGACGTGGGTATGCCACATTCCCTGCTGCTTACCGTAAACGTTGCTGCCTTGTTGTGTCTTTGTTCTGCTGGTCGCGTGATTCCAACAGCTCTTCATTCCACGTGATGTGGTGTGTCTGACGGTGACGCTCGCTGTCTTTCCTCATCCACTATGGGGCAATGTGCGGGACTTGGCAGCTGTCACCTCTGAGAGGAGAGGGTTAGGAGGCTGGTAAGTGTCGTCGTCTGCTGTGTGTGTCGACAGACGGCAACGCACTGAACAACGTGCTGGAATGCTTCCAAGAGCTCTGAGAGGTGCTCCCTATACCTACCGACCTTCCGAGTCAGAGTCAGGGACACTTCTTTGTTTGTTTGCACCTTGTCTACAGGATTGAATCGTCTGCACTGGTTTATTTGCTGTTCCCCACGTCTCTTTCCTGGTCCCCACTTTCATTTGCCAGTCATGTTTCCTGGGCAGAGGTTGAGAAAGTGCGAGTTAAGAATACTTGGAGAAAGTGCTTGGTCACCACTTTCTTTAACAATGTAAGAGGAGAGAATGGGAACTAAAGTTCATGGTTAGTGAGCGATGTAAGAGAAGAGAATGGGAACTAAAGTTCATGGTTAGGGAGTTCGGTCACCAGGGTAATCTTCCTGATGCAGATGGCAATAGAATCTTGTGAAAGATGTCTTTCGTTTAGCCTGCCTGATGCCGTGTGACCCGGTAGCCTTTACATCTTTCTGACTGCTTCACCCAGCCTGATTTTTATACCGTTTCGAAGATCTTGTGGAATTGACAAAACATATTTTCCATTTGTGTCAGGTTAAGGTGCATTTGGAATTCCCTGCTTCTTATTCCATGATAAAGCCATTTGTGATGGCCATGATTGGTATCTTGTCTGTTCGAAGGAAACTGAATGGCGAGGTGTGTTGTTGGAATTAATTGTGCTGACGTAGAGCTTTTGTTGCAGCTGTCCCAGATTATTGCATTATTGCACTCGGGGTCATCTGACAGCTGCGAGAAAGACGGCGGTCCAACTTTGTTTACCCTCATTGTGGCTGTCGTGCTGTTATCTTGCTCGTATGATTCCTGGTAGGTGATGGGCTTATTTTAGAAAGAGGTTGGGGTTGAGGGATGGGGCACATCGCTGCTGCCTTCATCTGTTGAGGTCATTACTGTGTGGCATTATAGCAGCCCTCAAGTGACTGCTTAATGTTGTCCTGCAAAGTTTTTTATACACAAAGCATTTTGTCATTCGGTATAACCGGCATTCTTTAGTAGTATAACATTTAATTGCTTAACCTAGCTTGGCAGTTATCACTAAATTAAGCAAGCTGCATACTTGACATTTTTACCATGATGTAAGTGTAGGACAGCATGAAACCATCATTGTCTCCTTAGGCAGTGGGGAAGGAAACTGTTGGCACGAAAAAAAATATAAAAATATCCAGTTGTTTTTGTGAAGGTAATTATATATTCTTAACCCAAGTTAACCGAACCAAATGCCAGTGGAGAAATGCTGGAAGTTTTTGCACATGAGGCATTGTATAATAAATATTTTTTATTGATCACTTCGTTGGCTGGTTAATTCATTTATTGATTGTTATTTAGTCACAATATGCGCAGACTGTGCTATAACTGACTGCTGTCTTCTTTGTTGTAGTTCACCTATTGTTTCATTGCAGTAGCTACAAAAGCAAAGTACCGAGTTCTTGATTTCAACGAGCTAGCTGGTGTTTTCTTTGCACAGTTTTGGCAATAAAATTTATACTCTTTAAGCATTGGAAGCTATGTTCGTTGCACATTCTGCAGTCTCGTTTTTTTTTAATCAGCCGTAAAGCGACGAGATGCACTTGGGAGCCTTAAGCGGTCTGAACGCTAGCGCTCACCAGAATGTGGCTGGTCAGCTGTATGGGGCTTTTTTCAAGTCTCTCTGTGATCGGCAGTCACAGAGCACTACTGTAGGTAAACAGCGCGAGGACTTTGTGCACATTTCGTTGCTCTCATGTGCATGTAATCATCACTCCATATGTGCTCGGTAGGTTGGCTTTTACACCTGGCAGAATGAAGGTACGGTCTGCCTTCATCACATGGTAAGTGTGGTACTGTGCTGGCTTTTGTTCAGATAGCCAGTTCTCGTGAGCTTGTGCACCTGCTGTTCTCGAAACAGGGATGAGGGCCCCTCAGCAGAGATGACGAGTGGTGAACACATTGGTAGTGGCATTTAGGTCTGAAGCCCCATTGTTTTGCTTTGGCTCTCGAGCAATACAGTGAATGTTCTTGTGGCTCTTCGACTATTTCGGTGTGGTCATCGCTGCTTGAAAAGAATGGGTTGTTCTTGTAGCTTCCTTACTTTCGAGGCTTTCGCATTGTGTCTTCATAATTTGCCACAGATTGATTGTACATCCATGGCCTTTCCGTGGCCTCAGCACTTGCCTCTATTTGCTGGGAGGGGTAGTTGCTGAGATGAAGCAGTTCTCTTGGAGGGGAGGTGGATGGCTAATAGCGTGAAGATGAGGGAGGTGATGTGCCAACCGTCACGCGGTATAAGAACAAACAGAAATGTCGGCCCGCACATATATTTGCAATGAAGCTTCTGAGAGTAGTGAAGAAACCGCGATGGCATTGTGGCTGCCACAACCTGTTACCTCAGCCCAAGAAACATCTGGCATAGAATTGGGCACTGTCTTTGTTAGTTCCTTTATCACAGTAGGATCAAGTGAAAGAACCCATGGGTTCATTTTCATCTGGCTTCTCTTGCTTTTAACCTGTCATGGTTGCTGAGTGGCTTTGGCGTTGCACTGCTAAGCACGAGGTCACCGGGTGATGGAGACAAAATGCAAGAACGCCGGAGTACCATGCGTTGGATGCACGTTAGAGAACCCCAGGTGGTCAAAATGGATTCATAGTCCACCAATGTGGCACCTCTTTCATCAGGCATCGTTGCTTTCAGACGTCAAACACCATAAATTGATACATATGTTTTTAAAATTAAGGAATGGTTTGTCTTTTTCCTACGTTTTATCTAACGTAATGCTTGCACCTTGTCTTCTAATCACTGTGCAGCGTGATGTTGAAAAGAAAGGGGCTCTAGACATATGCTTTATGCAGCTACACGATGGAGTCTGCTGATTCAGGAAGGGGTAATTGGAGCTTAATGATGGAGGCATTTGACCTGTGGAGAACTTAATATGGACTGATAGCGCACTTGCCAACTTTATGATTTTATTGCAGAATGTTCGATTTTTTCAGTTCGCTAGCGATTGTCTTATTGATGATATTAATTTGTACAGCTTTTCATTCGCGGCCTCTTTAGGGCAAAAATGATTTCCGCAGAATGCAAATGTAGTCGTAGAATGATTTTTCAGGGCCCTACTCTTCAGGTTCGCTCGAATATTTGGAGCTATGGGCAGCAGAGCCATCAATAAAACAACAGGTAAAATTTCGGCCTCCATTACATATCATGAACATTTTCTGTTTTTGTGTGATGTAGATAATTTTGACTGAGAATATAGAGCAGCGTGCCTTTTCATAGTGTCTCTAGTGAACAAAGTCAGCTATGTTTTTTAGTAAACAGTGTGCATCGTGTGCCGCAAATAATTATTATTTCTTAATTCTCACTGAAATTTAGCGTTTTTTGGCTTCAATGGTGGTACTACTGTACCTTACAGTTTTAAGGTTGGCAGGTTTGTGATTGTCACGATGATGAACCATCAGCCAAACCAACAGGGAGGCGTCTGTGCAAGCAACAGTCATATTAAGAAATTAAAATTTCCTCTAGTTTCTTTGTCACATGTTCCGCTGATCCTCATCTCTGTACACGCGTAGCATGCACTCTTGTGGAGGTAGCAGGATGTTAAAATTACATTCTGTGGTTTTAGCTGCCAAAAACATGATCTGATTGCGGGGCACACCATAGTGGGGGACTAGGTCATGAGCCATAACAGTACTCTCTGCTTTCTTGTTTTTTGATGCGCAGCAAATACACACCGAATTTGTGAAAACTTTATGCACCATATTTTTTGCTGTGTACTTCAGGGCAGGAAACAACAATAGTGGCAACCAAAGGTGATGAATGGAGAGGGGTTTGGTCATGCCACTATTGAGAAGAAAATTCCGGAGCCCAGTAATGATTTAGTGGCTATCAAGAAAGATAGATTTTTTAAGAAGGAATGGGGCGCTGAAAGGTCAATTTTTGAACTGACTTCCCAATTTTAATGAAATTTGGCAGAAGGCTTTGTCTTCTTGTCATTAGAACATGTAGTAAATTTGATTACCCTAGCACAAATACAAAAAAAGTTATGCATGTCCCATTCAGTAAGTAAGTGTGTTGCCTTAGGAAAATTATCATTTTAATAATTTAAAATTAGGTCAACTTTGCCTACACAAATATCTTCTGCGCACACTATATCACAGGATAGCGGCTGCTGCTTGCAATCTTATGCCGTCTTCTGTAGGAACCGCATCACAAATGCAAGTTCATTCTGTTCATTATGTAATCCAGAAATCTACATTTTTGTTAGTAGAAGCAATTTCAAGACGTCGATAGTCTTGTTCGTGATAAATTTTCAGCTTAGAAACGATCTTACAAATTGTTTTTGCCTTTGCAGTTTTGAAATGATAGTTTTCCTAAAAGTGCAAATTGGCCAAGCAGTGCAAATAACTGAGAAAAATCGACTCGAAGATCTCAAAACATGCCAAAACACGTGAAGTTGCCTAGTTCAGACGGTCATTTTCTTGTTTTTGATTGTGCAGATAGTAACCAAACTTGGCGAGGAGCTTTCTTATGTGCTTAGACATCCAAAACAAACAAAAAGTGCAATTTTCTGGCGAAGATTGTGATCTTAGTGCAGCGCCTGCCCTTAAATGTCGGGTGGTGCCATACATTTTATTAACCATACATTGGCTGGCCGTAAAGGCGTGTCCTGCAAAGGTAGCATACTCATTTACAAAAGGCACGGACAGTGCACATTTTGAACTATAATGAACCATGTACTAGCTTTGTGTGTGCAAACAGAGCTGCCATGATTCATCGCACTGTTTGTGACACAGGCAAGCAGGTGGATGATGAGCTCTGCCAGTGGAAGCTCTACTAGATGAATTTATGCTCACAGAATGAGTGTCCCATCCTGTGGAGAGCAGTAACAAGGCTGGCGGCGCAGGCAACGCTTGTTTGGTAGAATGAAGCTGCTCCCCGAGTCCCACCTGCTGTTTATAAGCACACCAGTGTGCATTCCAGAGTTAGCAGGTTCAAAGATGTACAGCAGTATTCATGGCGCACAGGCAGTCTGATTAGATAGGCCAGTCTTCCCATTCAAAAGGGAACAACAATCACATAGTCTCCGGTACAGCAAGTTCATTGTGTGCGAGAGCTGTAGCAAAACAAGGATAACTCACTGGAAGCCATCGCTAGTAAAAAACTGTGGCACAGGCCTAGAAGTATTATGTGTTTGCAGAGGTCATTGTCACACAATTATACAGCCTTCATCATACGGGAGGTGCTTTCTGAAGTTATGTCAGATATTGGGCTAGTTCGTATTCCGCAAACAAACTTCTTAGTGCGGAAACAGTGGACAAGATGGAGAGAGAATGACATACACAAGCAATAACATTAGCCCTTGTGTTCCTAGCTCTGTCTTGTCCATTGTTTCTGTGCTGAGAAGTTTGATTGTGGTTTCTGAAGTACAGTGGAATCTCGATAAACAGAAATCGCTTAAATGAAACTGCTGCTTAAGCGGAACACCACCCTCATGGTTGGTTGGTTTTGTATTCATGCAATGCTCTCTGCAATGTCTCTGAATAAATGGAACTACTGATAAACATAACCAATTTCCCTGGTCCCTTGAGGTTCCGTGTAAGAAGAGTCCACTGTAATAGGGAAACCTTTGGCACCAGGAGTGGCGGCCTGCTTACTTTTGAGGGCTTCTAAATTACATGGGCTGCCATAGTCTATGAATCTTCACCAGTGGGCTGTGCCACATGGCTAAGCTTGCTGCAAATGTTTTAAAGTGTGTCTATTTTTGTTCCTGTAGCTGACCACTAGAAGCCACACTCATTTTATATCTTTTAAAGGGACGAACATTAAAACGATCTCGTCTGTTATATGGCCCTCCAGTCACGCATGGTATCATCTCTTTGTTTTATGTCGACAGGTGACTATGTTGGTTTCGAAAATCAGCATTGAAGGAGATGCACATTTCTTCTGTAGTTCAAATTGCTTGTGAAGAATGGGCTCTATCACATAGGCATATGATGCTGCATTGCTAATCTGGTGGAGACGGGTAGCATTGAAGGGTGCAAGGGCCAGGTATAGCTAGAGTGCACTGAGTGATGGTTTAAAGCTCCAGCAATCTTGGAGGCCATACTCCACATGGTGCTGCTGCATGTTTTGAGTCAATGGTTTGCACAGAGAGGGCGCTACACTCCTCTAAAATGTGCCAACATGGGGTGTGAAGAGATAGCATCAGTGAGTTCCTCCCCTGGCAATGACTCCAGCATGAAAAACAATGGGAAAAAATGGAAAGAGTGGGAAATAGGTTGTGACAAAATAGACCCTCAGGTGTTGCACTTTCCCATTTCTTATGCCGCTGCGTCTGTGTTAGTATGCATCCCCAATTCATCTGTTGGTCGCCTGCATAAAAGTAAACATCCTGTTCTTTTGTCTCGTCATGCTGTCTAAAGCTGGCTTGGTGGGAGGAGATCAAAAGTAGAAAGAATGGAGGCTTGTCTGGAACAAACAGGATGCCCCGGAGTGGATGGCATGCAGCTGTCTTTTAGACAGGCCAATTGCTCCGAGTGCCATTTGTGCTCCACTTCTTTCTCTGCTGTTTACTTTCCCTTTGGCTCTCTTTGTCGACTCGGGTGGGACCAACTGTGTGTGTACTTTTGTTTTGCGCAGCTGGCTTTCAACAGGCATCCTGCTTTTGTTCTGTTTTATTTCGTGCTAGGTGACAGGGTCACGGCCTTTGCAGTCTTGTATTTCCCTTGTGTGCGTTGTCTTGGCGGCAACAATGTGTCCAGCGTTCCTCCTATCATTTGTGGACTCTATCAATTTCCAAAGATCTAGTATGCCCAAGTGCAGTCGGAGCTGCACTTAGGCCTGCACTTGGAAGAAGAGGTGCTGCTGTATCTTTTCGGAGGAGTGTGGGGGTGTTTTCTTTGTGATCTCTTCTTCCTCTTCCTTAATAATAAAAACGTGGGCTACTTGCGCACTTCCGGGCCTGTGATAAGTATGCATTAACCATCCATAACTTTTAGTACTATGCTGAAATCGCGAGCTTGTTTTACCAGGGAACCAAGAGCAAAATATGGTGCAAACAATAAGAGAACACAAGTGGCTTTTTCATGCATTTATCAAAGCCTGGAGGCATTGGAGGATACTTTTCAAGCATTTGTTTGCATTTAACCCCTTCCGTGCCACATAATTATCTCGAATTCTCATCCTAAGTGGACCAATTATTTTTAACGATGCCAATTTCCAACATGTTTTACATCCTTAGAAAGAATAAACTTGCTTCTGCTTGCACTGTTGCATGGATTGTGTGCTGCCAAGTACCAAAAGCATGACAAAGTACTGAGACAAAACTAGGCTCCATCATGGCATGGCTAGAAAATGTGAACTAGTACTGCTGACGAGCTGATCTCGTCTTTGGCCGTTTTTAGAAGAAATGCATAGACGAACCTGGCTTGTCAAAGATGTGGAAAGGGTTAACAAAGCAGCAAAAAAGTTGAACCGCATCAAACTGTGTGCTGCGAAGCTATCTGTAGTAGAATGTGAATATAGATTTAGAAAAGTAAGGCATCAAATGCAAGTACGCAAAAGTAAAGGAATTGGAATGGCTTTTTGGCGCATGGATATATTTAAAAAAATATATATAGTGGTGACAGGGAAGATGTTTTATTTTTCTCATGTTGCTTGCAGTGGCGAGATGGATAGCTGTGCTCCAGCATTAAATGTAAAGTTGGCGCATTAACTTAGTAGCAGTATAATGCCGCTATGGGGGGAACTTGTGCTGGTTTCTCAAACACTCCCTTCTAGTCTCTGTTTAATAAGACTCGTTAATCGAAGTACCCTTTCCACTTGTGTATGTTGATGTAGCAGACTGTCTGAAACGATTCCGCCTCTCCGTCTTTCGTGCCTACTCACCACTGTGTCCTTGTCTCCTGCCCTGCAGAGTCGTGGGTGGAGTTGTACTATGGTGCATCGTCGTCAGCGTCTGAGCGTGCCACGCCCCCCCTGACGGGCAACATGCACATCCTCGAGAAGCTGCTGCTGGAGGCCCAGAGAGACTCGAATGTGTCCTCCGCCCGTGGCAGTGGCAGGTGAGTTGTGATTCAATTCTTTGCAATTCAATTCTTTATTTGCAGACATAGAACATACAGAAATAGCAGAACTGGTTCTGTTTCTTGTGGAAAAAAAGGGGGGGGGGAAACGGCATTGCATTTCTGCTTACGTGCTCGTTTCCAACATGTACGGCGGGCTAAAGGCTGATTGCAACGAAATTTGAGACCCCGTAAAAAGCCTGATTTCCACTAAAGGGACTGACAACCAATTTCCGTGGTACCCATTTTTTTGAGTGCCATAGAAACCTTACCAGTCAAGAGTTTCTAATTGTGAAGTGATAATGCGGAAAATGCTGGGGAAAATTTTTTATCGGAATTTTTGGTCTGCAGTGAGGATGCAGTCGTTCACTGGAAGCATGCTGAAAATGGTGATAGGCAACCGCGAGAGCGATTATACACCGGCATTAGTGGGAGGCAGACAACAAGTGTGGCTGTAGCTGTAACAAAGTATGATATTGTTTATCAAGTCGACGTTCCAGCGATTCAGGTTTTCTGAGTTGTTAAATTATTTCTGCGATAATAGCTACGTGTTTTCATGGTTTCCTGTCCAACTGCTTTGATATGCAACTAGTCCAAATGAAACCAATCGTATCAAAAACGAAATGATGTCTTTACACGTGATACGGAGTTCAGCGTGTTGCTGTAGCCAGTGTGTGTTTTTGATTTCCGAAGCATAAAGAATGCATGAGTGTCTAATAAATATCAACTGTAATTTTAAGCAATGTATGCTGCACTTAATAACAGTCGACGTACATCAAGTAATCTCACAGAATAGATCCGAAGTACCAAGATTGCATCGCCAGGTCTCGCCTCTTACTGGTTTTTGAGACTTTCTTTGCCAATTTAAAATTATAACTGCGACTTAAATTGTGAACAGCGTGCTGGATTCTAACACTATAAATCATGGTTATTTAATTGCGATCTATGTCTCGCACCACATTCTAGCCAGTTCTCAGTCCCTTCCATGTAGGTGGGACGCACTCTCGTGCTCCTCTCACTCAGTTCTTTAGCAGAGCCAAGGGTAGCTTCTACCTTCCACTGCTTGGATGTGTGTTGTATGCACAGACACTAGCGTTCCCATTGAACATCTGTTTCCTGTTGAACAGGTGTTTGAGCCTAACTGGCTGTAAACATCAAGCCATATCTATCTAAACCTTTCATTGGGCACTGACAAGTGGCCACGATTTCCGGCCGGTGCTTCCCGTGCACCATCAAAATGTGACGCCTGCAACGCCGCTGCCGTCTTTTTTTCAACTGCCACTGCCTTGTCAGTGTTGCTTATCATAAGCTGATAGATTACTTCGGCAGTACTTAGTACACTATTCCCTCATACTTGGGAGACATTGGTGTAGCCACACAAATACTGCGGTTATGAAAATGTCGCTCCATGCAACTCTGGGTAGAATGCCATCTATGTCACAACATCTTGACATGTTGCTGTTATAGCGCACCGAGTTAATGTTGTGCCAAACAATGTATAGACCTCTTTTGCTTCCAGTACTTACAGTACTTTATTTATTTTTTTGGTACTTACCAAGCTTTATTCCGTTATTTGCACATCGTACATGTCTCAGCAGCAAGTCATAATATGCTGGGTACCTGGACATAGGGGCATTGAGGGTAATATGCTGGCTGACCAAATAGCCACATCAATTGCATCACAAGATATCCATCCTACCACTGCACTACCTGCCTTAGATCTAAAGCCTTTCATCCGAAAGAAACTCAGAAGCCACTGGCAGCGCTTATGGGATGCTGAAACGAATAATAAGCTTCACTTGATTAAACCAAAACTAGGTTATTGGCCCTCCGCAACAAAACCACGACGAACAGATGTCCTATTCTGCCATCTCAGAATAGGACACACAGATGCCACACACAGTTTCCTGCTAACTGGAAATGAACCACCATCCTGCGGTAGATGCAGTGAAAGGCTCACCATCCTCCACGCCCTCGTGGAGTGTCGGCAAGCCGAAACAGAAAGAAAGAAACACTTTCCACTAGCATACCGGCAGCACATCCCCCTTCATCCTGTAATGTTTCTTCATACAGAACCGTTGTTTGACACCAGAGCAGTCCTAAGTTTCTTAAACGATGCTGTCTTGCATGTTGTTAGCCCTACGAATTTGTAGCACATCCTCTCTCAAGAGGATGCCGCTGCCATATTTTTGTACAGCACACTCCTTCAGGCTCTTCTGTTTTAAGGGCTCTCTTAACCCTTTCAGGCGCCACTTGCAATTATGCACAGAAAAAAATCTTTTTATATATAAGCATTCTTTTTGGGACCTAAGAAACACAAAACCATCGAATTCTTGAAAGTTATTATGAAACTTTATTATTTGCAACATCGTACACAATTGTGTACACAGCGCCTCGGTGGTCACAAAATTCACTTGTGGAATGCGAGGAAGCAATTGCTCTCTTTCGTCAGGCACAGTTGCACGGCGCATTTCATGCAGAATATCCGGGTGCCTCATGTGCACTTCTCGAGCTTGCACCTAATTCGCACGTTCTGGTCGCGGGATTCGGACCAATGGTCAAAGGAGTTGTAGTGTGCGTCGGTGCAAGGATGCGATATTCTTGCTTTTTTGCCATATCTTTGGTTGTGGTGCTTGGATGTCTGCAAGAGAAGGCCTTCCACGTTTTTTTTCTCGGGTAGTACCGATTTAATTAATGCTTCGGCAGCTTGCAAGCAAGCGAACATTCATCAAATATAGGAGTTTAGCTCCAGGCAGCGTTTGATTGTCACGGAGGTAGTCCAGCCAAGAATTGCAGATACCCAGGTTCACAAAAGGAAAAAACACTCTGTGTCCACTTCTTCAGCTTGCGTTTCCCCTGCAGCAGCGTCTTCCTCTTCTGTGAGGTTGGTGAACGCAGCTGCAACGCAGGCGTCGGTCGCTTCGCACGTGGCTTCTTCTTCGTCACTTTCCCCAACGTCTGAAACATTTATCAGCAATGAGCTCCAAAAGCCTTTCAGCTGTCTTTTGGGTTTTCTTATACTTGTTTGCATTGCAGAAAGAACGACGAATGGCCAAAAAATCTGGAAAGAAAATCAAAGCAACTCTCAGCGTTCTTCATTTCTGCAGCGACCACGGCGCTTTGTACACAATCGTGTACACATGCGCGTGCGAGCGTTAGCGTTCGGTCATCTCCTCAGAAAGGATAAAATTATCACTCCTCGGTACTTCATATGATGCACAAGCGCGTCTAATTTTTTTTCGCTTGCCACAATAAAAGAAAGTGGCTCTAAAAAAAATAAGAACTTCACTCACCGCTCTTTGCTGCTCCGGCGTCCGCCATTTCTTGTTTTGATATGAACATCTTCACAGAAATGCGACAGATGGTGCCCAAAATGCACATGGTTGTCAGTTTAATGCTTGCGAATGTGCTAAAGCCAACCTAATAGAAAATTGCGCGCCCTAAACGCGAAAAAAACACCGGAAGTACAATGTACACAATTGTGTACAAGGCGCCTTAAAGGGTTAAGGCAGCAGTGCGTCTTGCAAACGTTTGCTTTCAAGTATTTTAAAATATGGTCAATCTATCACAATGTATCGTTTGTGTTCTTATTAGCACTCATTAGTCATTGCCATAATTTTATTACGTATAGCTTTTATGCACTTTACAGAGATCGCTTTTAGGCCCCTTTACAGCTACGTCACAATAACTTACGGAATTCATCTACCCACCGTAAACCCATCATCACTGACCTGGCGCTCTTTGGTCATAATTGGCCCTTGCACCATAAAACAACGAATTCATTCATATGTGATGCAGTGATACACTGCGATTCTTTGCTTTTGAATGCAGGCAACATACTTATCTGTATCAGCAAAGGTCTTAGACTATGAACTTATCACTGTTCGTGTCTCATTATAAAGTGGTTTTCTTCATATACAGAAGGCTTCCGTTAATTTGACTCCGGTTATTTTAATCCTGAAATGAGCTTTCATTGAATAATTCAAACTTGTTTGGTTGTCATGCATGCACCCAACCCGAATGGTGACCGCTGTAGGGATTTGACTGGTGGCAGTGTCCGTCTTGGCGCCACTCGGGCTACAGAGAATGCGTCAAACAATTGTCATCTTGCATCGAAAACACCTATTTTTGGCATGGCCCAGGAAGATTTGAGAGTGATAACGGTAGCTCACAGTGAAGTATTAGTGTTCATATAGGTTATTTTACAGGTTAAGCTAGCAGTAACAAGTTGTGTCACATGTTCTCAGTGTTCCGGAGAATTGTATGTGTCGCTGGAAGAACTGGCGAAATGGTTAGTCTAGGCATGCACTATCATTGCAGTTGCGATTGTTGCAGAGTTTGATAAATGTGGAATACCAAACGTGTTGTGGACCATACAGAGGACATGCTGTGATTCTTCATGGACAGTGACAGTGATATAAGGCGAAAAAGTCTGAGAGTGATGATAATTAACATTATTTATTTATTTATTTGTTTGTTTATTTATGTACGAAATTCCTGCAACGCCGTAATGGCATTATGCATGGGGGGAGTGCATATACAAAGTTGACATAGGAACATATTACTATGACACATTACTAGAAAAGAATATGAAAACAGAATGCAGAATATAACAGTGATAGCATATCACTACGCGTAGTACAATACGTAAATGGTAAGACAGTGAAAAGTTATAATACAAATGTCACAAGTGACAAAGATGAGAAAAAGACACTCTTATCAGTTATGTTTACTATGTTCTCAAGGAGTTGGTTCCATTCCCTAATTGTCTTTAAAAACAAGGAGTTAGCAAAACTAGTGGTTCTAAATAAGTATTATTGTACTTTGTTCGTGTGCTGACAACACTTTGACTATACGTTGGTGCCAAAAAGTATTACATTTTAATAATTCCTGTTTGATTGGAATATATCATAATCATCATCAGTCTGGTTACGCCCACTGCAGGGCGAAGGCCTCCCTCATACTGCTCTAACTACCCCAGTCATGTGCTAATTGTGGCCATGTCCCTGCAAACTTCCTAATCTCATCCGCCCACCTAACTTTCTGCCGCCCCCTGCTACGCTTCCCTTCCCTTGGAATCCAGTCCGAAATCCTTAATGACCGTCGGTTATCTTCCCTCCTCATTACATGTCCTGCCCATGCCCATTTCTTTTTCTTGATTTCTACTAAGATGTCATTTGACATCATATACTGTGCAAACATTTTAATTATAGTTTTTGCCTTCTAGGTTGGAGGGGCAATTTGGGGGTGGCAGGTATCGGCTATGCCAGTCCTGTAGAGTGCAAAACTTTGTTGAAATGATTTAAGAAATGAGCCTGGGTCCACTGATAAAGTTTGTGCAACTGAAATGTTTACTATTCAAAAATTCGTTTAACCGAAAGATTTTTGCATTGAATGTATAGGAAAACTTCCAGGAATTTTGAAAAAGTTTGGTATTCTGAAATATTCGTTAAAGCAATGTTTGCACAGCTGAAAGTTTATTGTACCTTTTCCTTGCTGAAAAATCGGGCGCATGTTTGGTTTATACTTTCTTTAGGAGCTCATAATTCCTTTTTCATGTCAGTTTCCTACTTTCAACCCATGTAAAGTGGGTGTGCATTTGATTGAGGGACATCTAGAATTGGGGAAAATACTGCCAAATGAATTGGCAGTGTTTTCATGTTTTTTCTGCCTCTTGTTTAATTGGACCCACTGGATAATGCGACCAATTTTGGCGGTCCCATCAGGGTTGAATCAATGGAAGTCAACTGTGACCGATGTATAATGTGTCTATAATCACACATTTTCACACTTTTTTGGGGGGGGTCATGAATGAAGGCAGTACCCAAGTCAATGGCTTCCATACAGCTGTCTGCTATGTATGAAAATGAGTAACTTCTGGAACTGCAGGCCCTGTCTATCCGAGCACAGCTGTGATTTCATTTATGTGTGTCTTGTGCGACGTATTTGTTGGCAACAGCACTTCAGCAGTTTCACTTTTGTGAATCTCGTTTTAATTATTTCGTCAGTAGTGTCGTGCTGAGCAGGTAACCTCTTGAACTTTTGCGATGTGAATTGCAGCATCAGTTTTATTTGGTGTCTTCTTGTCCGCAGTCCCAAGAGCCCACATAGTCCGGCAAGTGAAACCGTCCCCTTCATCATAAACAGGGTACGTGTGGCTTCTGCATGCTCTCGCCTTGCCTATTGTTTGTTTGTTTGTGCCGAAGGGAAGTGCGTATTTTGTTTTCTCCAAACATAGCCATATAATCCAAGCACACTTTTGATGAAGGTAGATAGTTTCGGGCTGAGTTGTTGTTTGTAACCCATCCTTTTGTGTGGTGCGATATGACAGAAAGGTGGAACAGAAAAAGGTGCGTGTGTTTGTCATCTCTGTTGCGTTGTTGCATTTAGGTTGTGCCAAAGAAATGTGAGAAAGGGAAACACTTTAGCAAGGATGGGAAAAGAGGGCTGATTAAGTTAGCTGTGCTTTCAAGAAATTAGAGACAAGAATTTGATATTTTGCGCAGGCACCCACATATAGGTCAAGTGATTTCTTAATGTATTGAAATCGACACTGGCATTCAATGCGCAATATACATGGACTTTAATGAAGAGCAATGGAAAGTAGGTAGCATGAAATTTAAACCTTCCTTGCTTGGTATACTGAGGTTGAGTATTATATTAGTTCATGTCGTCAACTGGTGCACGGCCACTTGTTTGTGTTCAAATGAATCTAGCTGGAGATTAAGGTAGCCTAAAGACAGTGAAAGGTTTTTAAATATGAAAGGCTGGCTTCACTTGGCTATGGACACAGTTCATTCCTGACGAACGACATTGTGAAAGTATAGTCACCTTTGTTTCTTTTTCCAGATAAAATAAAATGAAGATTTTGAATTATCATTGCTTTGCTAGCATTCAAGTTTAAATAAAGGTAGCACTGATGTGTGCCTCTGCTCGCCCTGCCACTGTTAAGTAGAATAAACTCAAAACATTGTTCATTGATTGTGTCAAAACATGTGTTGCTGAGTGGTTGAATAGTTTTGAGACTCCAGCCGTGGAGCTGAAAGATCAAGGAGCGATTGACTGACCGGAAGAAGTCTCTTGTTGAGATAGACATCATACACACGTTCGAAGTGTGTTCGTGATATTGCTGTCGGTGATGTAGCTGCCTGGCTGTCTTCAGTGCAACAGTGCATGCGTGGCCTGTACACCATGCGCTGGAGGTCGTGTGATCTGCTGCGAGTGTCGGGGCGAAAAGTTAAGCATGCAGCGCTGAGCCAAGGAGGCTGGCAGCCTGATGCACACCGTGTGATGCGCACCATGTGCTCACGTGCCCGTTGTTAGAGGTCGTGCTACCTGCTGATGCGGAGGTGTGGCACAGTTGAAATGGTAAAGGCAAAAGCAGCATAAAACGTACATCATCCTTAGTGATTCGATTGGCAATTAATTGAAAAAAAAAAAAAATCCGCCTCCATTTCACCTTGTGAAAATGCATGTACAGCGCATCTGGTGTGGACGTTAGACAAAGTTACACAAGCACCACCATCCCAAGCGATGTACGTCATGCACGCACATGTACGGAAGTGCAGCATACTCATTTTTCTAGGCCGTCCATTAAATGCAGGTGCCTTATTGAATTAAATTAATGTTTAAATTGCATCGGAAAATGCATAAGGTATGACTTACAAGCTGCAGACATGATAGCTTTGGATTGCTATTCGAATATACAAGAAAACATAAATCTGTTATGCAGAAACTGAAAGGCAAAGAAAGCCCCTTTCCAGCTGCCGTTTGAGGTCTGTCTGAGTGGCCGCGGCCGCTGTTAGCACACCATGCATCCTCATTCTTGTGGGCCCTCTGCCTAACGCAAATGCATCATTGAACTGATTGAATTAAAGTAAAATGTGTCAGAAAATTTGTGAAGTATGACTTGCACACAACCTAGAGATGTAGTATCGGATTGTTACTCAAATATACAAGAAAACATAATTCTGTTACACAGAAAGTCAAACACAAACCTCTTTTCCAACTGACGTTTTTTTGGGTGAGCATGCAACGAAAAATCCTGACTAACCAAGGCTAACAGCTTCACTGTTAGCCTTGCTGCAGCGGGACTTTCGCTGCACAATCCTAGCGATTACACTGCTTGGATGCAGGGACCACATTATTGATCCCTCTTGGACTTCATTATATCTGCAAATCTTTTGTCATTCATTTAAACATCCTTATTCACCTGCATCCCGTACTCTTGTATTCCCTGAGGCATTTACCCTCGCAGTAAATAAAACAACAACAAAAAACACAGCTTCGCCGTAAGATAGCCCACATAAATAAGCCTCAAGAAACACTCCATGCAAGCAAGCTGTCACGAAGTCAAATTTTTCAGTTTTTCCCACAGTCCAGTGATGTATGTTGTCTAACAGGCCAGCAACAATCTGTTTAGAACCTACTATACTGGTCTTATAGCTCTGATCTATTCTACTGTTACTTCTGTTAGAACTTCTGTTAGAATTTTTGCTGTGGTTTACTTTGGGACATGCACACATGATTCCTGCTGCTAGCACTCCTTGTCACATCAGCTTTATGATTGTGAGCGGTTGCAGTCATCGAGTTAACTCTGTTCAGATGCGCCACTGGGTGTGTGACAGCACCCTTGTGTAGTGTAAGCAAATGTTTACTGCCGTTAATATTGCCTGTAAATCTACAATAGTTTAATGGTACATGTTATAGCATATAGTACTTTGCTGTCGATGTCGATGCTTCACCTTTTGGGTGAAATTGCCACTCTTTTTCACCTGGGTGACAATTTGTACCATTGCTAAGGCCCAGCCTAGTTGCGTAACATGTGCAGCTTGCTGGTGCGAATCCGCCTCAGTAATGACTTTTCTGGGGTCACATCTCTGTACAGTAAACATGATCAAATTATAGTTGACTTGTTTGTTTAAATGTGACACGTGCCCCTGGCTTTTTGTATAAGGGTGATCTGCCTGGCTGTTAAGTATGTTGTAGTTTTCAGCGGAGCTTATTTTCGGGATGTGTTTGAATTACTTGGAGCACAAGTGGTTGATTTATTTCTATAAACTTGGAGGTGTTGGCCTGTGCTGCTTTGAGAATGTGGGGCCTACAAGATTGCCTTAATGCAGCTCCTTTCCTATCCTCTACAATGATTTTTACCTTTACGTGTTATGAAAAAAATAGCATCAAACTCAAATACGAAATGAAAGAGACAATCTCGGTGTCATTGTTCTTCAGTAAATCTCACTAAATTTCCAGTCTCAAACCTGGCTCCTGTTCAGTGCCTTGAGAGAGGCACTGAGAACTCCTAAAATTTCTCCTAAAACTCCTAAGTTTGACATTGCCTGCCTTTCTCGTTGTGTAGGAGGAGAAGCAAATTGCGACCGATTGGATCTGGGACTGGAGCAGCCGCCCTGACCAGCAGCCTCCCAAGTGAGTCTCTCATTCTGTGCATCATTTGCATGGAGGAAGGAGAAAGGCCAGGACAAAGAATCATGGCGACAATTCCAAAGCCTAGTCGTAAAAAGATCTGAAGGAAAGGCTGATGCGAAATAGGCCCCCACCACATCATAGGCAAGTGTTAATTTCTAGTTGTCGAGAGAGAGCCCTCATGCTGCGATCTGCTAGCCTCCTGGTTAGCTCAGATGGTAGAGCGACGGCCCCAGAAAGGTGTTGGTCCCGGTTTCAAACCCTGTACCAAATAAAGTTTCCTTCAACTGCAAAACTTTCTTTCTGTGAACCCCATTTGGGTTTTCTTTGTGGTTTCGTCAACAGTTTGGTGTATGACAACTTTTCCCTTGAAGGCCTCTAGGAAGTATGGTTCGAGCACCTTGGGGATGGGGATTGAGACATAAAGAGGAAATAAAGGAGAGAGAAGGTCGTGGCGGTAACACCTAGGGCCAGTGGCTGTTAGCGACAGGCAGGCAGCCACTGTTAACATTAACATACTCTAGTCATGCATGCATCTTCGGACCATGAGGACTGGAATGATGTGCTTACAGGTTAGATACCAGCCCAGTGAGCTCCAGGAACCTGAGGAGACACCTGAAGGTTAAGCTGTGGTGCCAGCTGAGGAGTAAAAGTTGTGATGCCAAGCGTGCAGAGTGTATGAAGAGTATAAAATGGAGAGTGAATGGCAAGGGCCGATTGTGATGAGGGCACCACTAAAAGACACCACTAACTGAACAGTGGCTTGAAATGTCTGGCAACCAAAAAGAGCGTATTTTTCAATTGACAGCACACAGGTGAGTCCAAAAGAAAGGAGGGGGCCATCATAGGAGTTGGTGCTTACTGATCCTAGCTGCCTGACGTCATGGCCGCTTCCAGTCTTTTTCCTTCCTCCATGCTCGTTTGGAGCACTGCAACATTCTGTCTTTCCTTCCCCAGCATCGTGCTATGAAACTGGAAAATTTTGGCCCCAATAAATAAATGCCAACTATCTTTGGCAGCAAGCTATGTTGAGGTGTGTCATGAACTCCTGCTTTCTCATAGAGGGGGGTAAGATTACAGAACCCACCTTTGCCAAAAAAGAGAAAAAGAACCTACAGTGCAAACTGCAAAGTGACATAGGCCCTGTATGCATGACAAAACCGGTTGTGTGATAGTCTAGAAAGCCTTGAGAGCTGAGCATCATAAATATGTAGCTGAATAAGGTGGTGTATTTTTGAACTCTGGGAAGTAACTAAATGTGTTTTGCAGGTTCTGTTAATGCTTTGCCTTGTCATTCTTTTCAACTAAGCCTTGAAGTTAGGTCAGAAAGTTAGATGAAAAACTTGGATGAAACTTACCAGACCCCTAATCCCAATTACTTGTTTCTTAGTCTTACCTGATCAATGGACAGGCTTCTGTGTTAGCAGCACACATGTAAACATGTTGTGCAGGCATTTTTTTTTTTGCTTTGGGATATAGTTGTACTAACCTGTGCATCGGTGATTGTATTTAATGAATGTTAAGTCTGCTGCATGCCAGATATGTTCAATCATTACTCCATTACATGAACTATTCGTTGCCATACATTTATTATACATGAACTATTGTTTTTTAACCAAGATCGTGTTTATCATACAGCATTGAACTTTTTTCATTGTCCTTATGTTAGGTTGTTCAGTAATAATATTATCTAGTAGACCTGGACAATGCCTGTTGTTACGACGGGCAGTCATGAGTTGCGTTTTGATACCTGGACTGCTTTGTGCTGCTACAATCGCCCTCCGTTTATTTGACTCTAGCGGGACTGACGAAATTGATTGAATTATCTTTCTGGTCGAATTAACAATGTACAAAAAAGAAAGCAAGCTAGAACGTACAGCTAATTGATTTGGCAGTATTAGCCCTGTTCAAACGTGTCCCCTAATCACATGAACTGTCGTTGTAGCAAAAGTTGGTCAAGGCGTTGTTGACCTTTTTATGTGACAGTGGCCCATTAGAAAGATTATAATGACCACATTCCGTCCCTTATATTATTTTTTCTCACGCTTTTATTTTTGTCCACGCTCTTCTTTCCGTCTTTACTTCCCCTTTCCCTTCCCCTAGTGCAGGGTAGCAAACTGGAGGTTTTAACTCTGGTTAACCTCCCTGCCTTTCTCTCATTTGCATATATCTCTCTCTCTGTCCTCTAATGAAGTGCATGCGCACTTTGTGTGTGTCCAAAGCAGAAAAATACCTTAGACATTACATTAAAGCTCCCAAGCTAAGTAGAAATGTAATGCACATGCGATTTTTTTAGCAAGAAAAATAGGCAAGGGTCTTGGCATCTGTTGCGCAATGGTGGCTGGTTTCCTAAAAATCAGCTTCGCTGCAATACATCCGTGTTTTGCGGTAAGGCACACGTACGCCATGAAGGTGATTTTGGTTTCATATCTGATTCCACCGTGCAGACAATTTAAGGCCCCATTTTCTTGGGGGAAAAACAGCGCCCTTTAGAATAGGGTAAATATTCTAATCAGACATTGTAACCTATGGTTAATGCTTTGAGAATCTATGGTTATGGTTAATGCTTTGAAAATAGGCATTTTCGGCAGGAGAGTCGTGTGTTCAGTGCACTCACTGTCCCCTCAGCTCCATCAAGACAGATGCTGCTAGTCGGTCACTAGTCGGGTCACCAGAAGCGCAGGTGCATGCGTGCTGACAGCTTAAGTTCGAATGATTTGGCAAGGGCCAATTTTAAAATCAGAATAATGAAAGTTTTGGCTCATGGAAATGCATGGGTGCTTGCCAGGACCTTTGGTTGGAATCAAATTGACTGAAAAGTCCAATTAACCAGAGTTAACTGATCGGAAGTCTACTGTATTGCCATTCATTTGCTGCATGCACTGCCATATATTTACATTATATATGTATTGCTCCTGTGGTCCGAGTTCCAGGTTGCATTGGAGGATGCTCTGCTCAAGCTTGGATGCATTGTTTTTATGCAGGGATTGGAACTTCCGTCACCCGCCAAGTGTGGGTGGCATCCGGAAACGCCCCGTGTTGAGTTTGCGTGGTTCGCGCATCATCCGCCTGGCCGACATCTTTCCCCTACTGCTGCTCAGCAACATCCTCTCAATACTGCTGGGGGCTGGCATTGGGTGCGTGCATTGCTGCTGTTTGATACTTTCATGCATGCACTTATATTTCTTATTTAAGTTCTTTATGCCGCAGTGTTTACATGTAGATAAAGTGCAGATGTATTACCAGGAACAGCTTGGCATTTGATCATGCATGCAAGAATGTGCATTCCAAAAAAAATGCAATACGTTCAAAAAGTCATAGAAGTTGGGAATGTGGAAGAAATGACAGTGAAACAGTCATCAGAATTGTCTGCATCACTCCATCATTTTTATCATTAGCAATTGTGGTCATCATTTCGTTGCAGACACAGTGGAAGAATTGCTTCATCTCTGCTGCTTGCAGTTCCACCAACTGACACCCTATTATCTGCAGACCAATGATCTTATCGAATGTACAAACTGAAACCTAATTAACATACTGGTCATGTATGCATCTTCTGACCATGAGGACTGGAATGATGTGCTTCATTCCATCATTTATACTTATAATACTGTGAAGCATTAAAAGATTAGTCCTTTTTATCTACTTTCTGCATGTTCACCTGTTAGCTGCAGTGACAGAGTCCTACCATTCTACTTTCACACTGAGTACTTGGTTGCCAAGACACTGTGCCTCCAAAGAAGCCTGTTGCTCGTATTTGCACCGTGAAATCGCAGCACCAATCGAAGCAGCACTGTGACAGCTGACACCAGTCTTTCTCTTATGCTAAAGGAGACTTGTGCAGCTAAGCACTCCTCAATGCAAACGTTACCTATGTCAAAAGTTCTTGTCCCAGTGTACTGACCAACTCATTCTAGGTTGCTTGGGTGGCTTAACCTGCATGGTGATAAGAAGTGGAAAAACAAGGAACATTGCTGGAGCCAACATTTTGACACAGGGGCTTGTCTCCAGCTTGCCAATCTTCCATTACATTTTGCCTTCCTTTATCCTCATCATTGTGTTGGATATAACTAGCACATCGCTGTGCCATTCTTATCGCTAGTATTGGCCATGTTGCAACCCAAATCGACAGCGTGCATTTTTTGGGTGCTTCCCCCGAGGCAGTGGCGCTGCCGAGATGTCAACAGTAGTGCCCGACGCAGACTGTGACGGGCAAATGGGCACCCCAAATCGACAGTCTGCATTCTTTGGGTGCTTCCCCCGAGGCAGTGGCGCCGTCGAGATCTCAACAGCAGTCCCCGACGTAGACTGTGACGGGCAAACGGACACCCCAAATCAACAGTCTGCATTCTTTGGGTGCTTCCCCCGAGGCAGCGGCGCCACCGAGATGTCAACAATAGTGCCCGACACAGACTGTGACGGGCAAACGGGCACCCCAAATCGACAGTCTGCATTCTTTGTGCTTCCCCCGAGGCAGCAACGCCACCGAGATGTCAACGATAGTGCTCGACGCAGACTGTGACGGGCAAACGGGCACCCCAAATCGAGTCTGCATTCTTTGGGTGCTTCCCCCGAGGTAGTGGTGCCGCCCAGATCTCAACAGCAGTGCCCGACGCAGACTGTGATGGGCAAACGGGCACCCCAAATCGACAGTCTGCATTCTTTGTGCTTCCCCCGAGGCAGCAACGCCACCGAGATGTCAACGATAGTGCTCGACGCAGACTGTGACGGGCAAACGGGCACCCCAAATCGAGTCTGCATTCTTTGGGTGCTTCCCCCGAGGCAGTGGTGCCGCCCAGATCTCAACAGCAGTGCCCGACGAAGACTGTGATGGGTAAACGGGCACCCCAAATCGACAGTCTGCATTCTTTGTGCTTTCCCTGAGGCAGCGACGCCACCGAGATGTCAACAATGGTGCCCGACGCAGACTGTGACGGGCAAACGGGCACCCCAAATCGACATTCTGCATTCTTTGGGTGCTTCCCTCGAGGCAGTGGCGCCGTCGAGATCTCAACAGCAGTCCCCGATGCAGACTGTGACGGGCAAACGGGCACCCCAAATAAACAGTCTGCATTCCTTGTGCTTCCCCCGAGGCAGCAACGCCACCGAGATGTCAACGATAGTGCTCGACGCAGACTGTGACGGGCAAACGGGCACCCCAAATCGAGTCTGCATTCTTTGGGTGCTTCCCCCGAGGCAGTGGTGCCGCCCAGATCTCAACAGCAGTGCCCGACGCAGACTGTGATGGGCAAACGGGCACCCCAAATCGACAGTCTGCATTCTTTGTGCTTCCCCTGAGGCAGCGACGCCACCGAGATGTCAACAATGGTGCCTGACGCAGACTGTGACGGGCAAACGGGCACCCCAAATCGACATTCTGCATTCTTTGGGTGCTTCCCCCGAGGCAGTGGCGCCGTCGAGATCTCAACAGCAGTCCCCGATGCAGACTGTGACGGGCAAACGGGCACCCCAAATAAACAGTCTGCATTCCTTGTGCTTCCCCCGAGGCAGCAACGCCACCGAGATGTCAACGATAGTGCTCGACGCAGACTGTGACGGGCAAACGGGCACCCCAAATCGAGTCTGCATTCTTTGGGTGCTTCCCCCGAGGCAGTGGTGCCGCCCAGATCTCAACAGCAGTGCCCGACGCAGACTGTGATGGGCAAACGGGCACCCCAAATCGACAGTCTGCATTCTTTGGGTGCTTCCCCCGAGGCAGTGGCACCACCGAGATGTCAACAATAATGCCCGACGCAGACTGTGACGGGCAAACGCGCACCCCAAATTGACAGTCTGCATTCATTGTGCTTCCCCCGAGGCAGCGGCGGTGCCGAGATGTCAACAGCAGTCCCCAACGCAGATGGTGACTGGCAAACGGGCACTCCAAATCGACAGTCTGCATTCTTTGTGCTTCCCCCGAGGCAGCGGCGCCACCGAGAAGTCAACAATAGTACCTGACGCAGAATGTGACGGGCAAACAAGCGGCTTACTTAGAAGTGACCGTGTCTGCCACCCTCTATAGAGGCGGTAACGAGCATGAACTATTTTGTGGAAGGAGCGCGAACGAAATCTGTTTCAAGATTGCTTCGTTGTTACTTCAAAGGTTGGACGTCAGAGACAAAAGTTCTGTGAACTCTACAACACCTTGAATACCCTTGTGTAGGGAGCTAGGGAAGATTAACGTATTAGAGGGAGTGCTGAGGTGTCCCAACTTCTGCAGACATGGGCATCCTGATGTCTGCAGACATGTGTGAGCTCTGACTATAGACTGACCACTTATTTCAAGATATAATTAAAACTTTTTCTTTCGCTCTTACTCCCAATGCAGTCATCCATATGGCACGAAGGATACCTTGCCCAAACGCTACCGCGAGTCTTCACAACCTCTTGACAAGCTGCATGAGGAAAAAAGGAATGGAAAATGAAATAAAATGTGACAAAATATGGGCCAGGCTTTGCAAATCTTGTCATTATACATTTTGTACAAGGCGCAACTTTGGACGAAGATACAAGGTGAAGAAAAGACAAGGGCAAGAGATGACATTCAACTGGGAATACCTATTGCAAACGTCCTTGTGTGCTCTTTGGTTTACGCCCTCATTCAAAGTCTCATAGGTAGGTTTTGAACTACGCACAACCAACTGGCCTAATCTTAGATGTTTCCATTCTTGAGTGATGGTCGTGCATTTCGGTTGTGTTGCATCCTCCAGAGTGAGCACCTCCACAGCTACCATCATGGAAGTTTCCTTTTTAGCTTGTTGTGTGTTTGAATTCTCAGGTGGCTTTCAAACACTTCTCGACCATTTGACTAGGATCAAGACCTGTGGGATCCTATGCAAGCTGCCGTCAAAATATGTTGACATGGGCCAAGTTGCTTTTGTTCCTAGCACTGGTCGATCTTTGTTTCTTGGTAGGAATTTGTGTGTGTGCTTCACAGAGCTGACCTTATTAATGAAAGAGCAATACATGGGCTAAAATGAGCAATTTCCTGTGTCGACTACCGCACTTAACTACAGTGTTTCGGTTGAAGCGCTCTAAAGTACGGAAAGCATGATAGCTTGGCATGGAGTAAAAAACCAGGAGCACTGACAGTGCAGTGCGGTGCCGTCTGGCAAAGGGCAGTGATCCCACTGTGCTGACATTAAATTTTATGTGACCATACCATGCATAGTACGGTTGTACTACACATGGGCGTATTATGTACTACATACATGGGCATATTATACATAGACATACTATGCACATGTAGTACTTTTGGGTGCCAGTCTGCCTGGCTCTACCTGACAGCTGCTAATACAGAAGACACAATAGAAAGTGACGGACAGCCGAGAAGGCGTGAATAAACGTAATTTGTCGCATACTGGAAGCACAGAGGTAAAGAAAAAATATGTAATGGGACGTCACGTTACATACACAAGTTGTAGTTGTAATACAGTGAACTTGTGTTCATTCGACTGTGTCAAAACCGGCGAAATTTGTCGAATTAGCCAGCGGGTCAAAATAAACAAGTTTGAAGTTTATTACAGACAGGATATCTACTGATCGGGAAAACCGGGAATCCTCGGGGATTTTGCAGAGTCTGGAAATACTCGAGTACAACTCAGGGAATTTATGTTTATATCTGGGAAAATTAGCTGTAATTTTATTGAAAGGGAATGAAAGTTGCGCAAATGCTGGCTCGAGTAACATGAATCGTAATGAATCATCTTCGACGCTGCCTTGTCAGCGGGAG
This sequence comes from Dermacentor albipictus, assembly GCF_038994185.2. Taxonomy (NCBI): domain Eukaryota; kingdom Metazoa; phylum Arthropoda; class Arachnida; order Ixodida; family Ixodidae; genus Dermacentor; species Dermacentor albipictus. Next base: position 43,022,734 of record NC_091828.1, on the reverse strand, counting down.
GAGTTGCCAGTGTACACTCAACGACCGATTTTCTGGACAACCGATTTTTGGTACATGCCCGATAATAAGACGGCTTCGCGGCACCACCACGAACTCCATACAGTAAATGTATAAGAACGTCTGAAATTTCAGACGCAACAGCTCTTCGCTGTCCAATTTTCCGGACTTTTTGGCGTGATTACAGGTACGACACGGCATTAATAAAAACCACCACTGCTGCCATTTTGATCATCTCGCCGCCTCGAACCAGCGCGCTCGCACGGAGATCCGCTGACAGCCGTAGCCACCGCCGCGGCAACACGAGGCTTAGCTGCTTCGATGTTCACTATTAAGGTTCTTGCTGTTTGGTGCCGTGTTTTTCATTGAAAGAATTCGCCGCTGTCAGTAATGGCACCGACTCCTCCTCTAATCCTCACGATTGGCCTTGAAGCTTAGAAAGCGTGGCGCATTGCGAAATACCGGTTCCCGAGTGGCCGCTTCGCCAAATCACAGGATTGCTACGCGGTGAAGCGTATGTGAAGTTTTGTGGTGAAGCTTAACAAGCATGGGAAGGGGCAATTGTCGCGGCACACAGTATGTATTCCATAATTATACATGCATGCACCCACCGTCTGCTGTCACAGTGCGAGAACCGATATGCCTAATAAGTATACTGGCAGGCCTTCAGAACTTTCTTGGATGTGCCTGTGACGATTTGAGCTTTTAAGGGCAGTAAAAGACATGCATTAATTTTTTCGGACTGCCCGATTTGATTTTTCAGACGTTTTCGTGGTCCGTAGGGAGTCCGAAAAATCGGACATTTACTGTACAACTTTCCAAGAGGATGCTTCAAATGGTCCGTCGGGCGAACGCGCGGCGAAACGAGGACAAGAACACAAATGACTGTCGCATTGAGGAATGATCGGGAAAGGAACTGTGCCCCCTCTTCTTTTAAGGAGCTTGAGCTCAAAAAGCAAAGTGTTGGCCGATGCAAAGATCCAGGTGACCCTCATCCAAACCAAAATAAACTCTTGAAAGCAGTGAAACACAAAACGGAGGCATTGTGCGTGGGCTGACAGTATGTGAGCATAGTTGAAGTTTTCCAGCTGCTGAGAAAATATCTCTTGTGACAAAGTTTGGGCCTAATACCAATGATCTTGCTTTCACTTGATAGAAATAGCTTGTTTTCGAAAATATTTGCTCATTCTATGTAGATTTGAAAATGTTCGACTTGATTTAGAATTAGCTTTGTCATTTTTCTTTTTCAAATATATTTTATTTGCTGTCCATTTTACTATCCCCTCCATTCAGTTTTCTATATTGAATAAAATAAGCACTACTCCTTACTATTCAAACTGGATTAAGTTTCTTTATTTTTTAAAATGCTTACTTGAGACTGACAGCATCGGGCAATGTGGTGTCCCAGCCTGTCTTGACATAAAATAAAGTTCTGTGTCGCTCAGGGAAAACCTGGAAAACTCAGGGGAAATTGAACATGTCAACTTGGTAGATACCTGAAGACTTCCTTGAGCCGCACAATGCATTTTAGACATTTCCTGTACCTAAAAAAATTATGAAGGGTCCCAAACTATCCACACATCAAGAAAAAAAAATCAATGGGAAGTATGTGAGACAAGCATATTTTTTTAACAATTATTAATAAAATCAAGACAATGGACATGCACGAGTTGTAGGTAGCAAAACACCAGACATTAAATGATAACTAAGGATGCGGGTTTTGGTTTACATGGGTCTAGAAACGGAAAGAGACAAAAAAAGGACACAGAAACACAGCACCGATTAATTTAGCAGTATTATTTGCCCAATTTTAACATGCGCCAAAATTGAACTTGCTCCCACTTTTTTTGTGGATTCAAAGTAGGAAGCTGATGTAGAAATGATGTTGGCTCCTAAATAAAGTATAAATCATGCGCACGCACAATTTTTTAGCAGAAAGAAACATTGTGTGCTTCTGAATCTGGCAATAAAAAAAAGACAAAACCAGCTAACTCTACCTTCCCAGAATAGAAATTTGTTTATCTAATGCCCATCATCACTTGCAGATAGCACTTTATCGCTGTTTATGAAGAACCACAACAGGTCATCCTCCGTACGGTCCATAGTGCATGTGATGTTCTGCATTTGTCTATTTATTTACCATATTTACTCGAATATAGGTTGGCTCCTCAATATTGAACTCTCTGAGAGTAGTATAAACTTCATTGAACTCACTGAGAAATCAAAAATAATTTGTGTTGTTGGCGTTTGTGTGACCACACGATGGTCTAAAAAGGCTACGAACCCTCAACCTCTGGTGGGAGTTGAACTCGCAGACAGTGGTGTTAATGAAGGCAAAGTTGATTAAGGCACAGTTAATGAAGATAGAGTTAATTGAGGCACTCCAACCCACGACCTATGGTGGGAGCTGAACTCGCAACCTTTGGTGGGAGTAGAACCAACTAGATGTCCCAATAACTAGTTATTGAACGACTGAAAGAGCATAGGCGTTGCGTGGTGGTTGCAGTGCTTTCACATTCATCCATGTAGGGTCAACTAAGTGCCCCATTAATTTTTTACTATAAGCTCGGCTACCAAATGTCGTTGTCGGAAATACCAGAGAAGTTGTTTTCATTGGATGCTTTGCACGCACTTTTGGTGGCACCATAAACGATGTCCGCCTAGGTGCCATCAATTGCGTTGGAGATGCAGCGTTTCCCAAGGTCAGTCTGAACTATCTCCAGACTGGCCTCATGGCAGACGCGACGGAGGAATTCTGTTAGCTCCATGCTTTTGCCAGCTTTGTTTACAAGTATGGGTCAAGATTCTTTGGTCACGAATATAAGTTGATAGCTCATTTTTGGATAACATTTTCTAAATAAAAGGTCGACCTATATTCAAATGAATGCTGTAATTTATTTTTGGTGGGGCCTCGCAAGAAGGACATCAATGAAATCATGCAACAAGCACTGGTCTAAAACAGCAAGAACAGTAGTGAATCACAAACCATGAACAATGTTAAAGAAGTATACATTGCGACATAACAATGAGCATCTGGTTAATGTTGAAAATCAATGCTCCAAACAAATTATTAGAGCTCTTGAAAAAAAAAAACGCAGCTGTAAAAGAAGCAACACTTTACATTAAGGTAATATTGCCAATTGAACCACTGCCATGAAGCATACATTGTGGCAATGCGTTCCAATGTGTGACCGTTCGAGGGAAAAAACTCAACTTAAATGCGTTAATTCGGCTCCGAAATGGTGTTATCAATTCAGCATTCAGTGACGTATGCAATTCTTCAGAGCATTAAAGCACATGTGATGCGACTTGTCGCTAGCTGAACATGTGTAATAACTTATTGTTTGAATGAGCTTTCTTAATGCTGAAATCAGTGCATCGTCGTCACGCTACTTGAGAACTCATTCTGCTACCATCCATTTTCGCTATCTTGTAATGGCAATGATGATGATACTGGCTAAGCTAGCACTTACGATAGGCTGTTGCAAATATTGTGAATCCTTTTTTTTTGGTTTCGTACTGGATTGAATTTTTCTGGAAAAAAAAGGTGTGCATTAGAATTGCGTAAATGCTGTAGTAATTCATTGTGAGCTGTTATTTTTGCTTTGAAATCTTCTTGCTGCAAGCCAACAATCGGCGTTTTTTATGGGAGATGATGTGTATTAGATGAACTTACTGTACCATAAGCGCTGCCAAGACAGGCGTGGCCACTATTGGAGTCATCACTGGGGTCATGATTGACCTTCTGGAGGGAAATAACAAAAGTTTGGGCCCATAGAAATGTATGGGCACCAGCTGGCACCAGTCAGAATTGAATTTGCTGAAAAACTGAATTAACCAGAGTAAATTAATGTACGTCCACTGTGTATGGAGCAGCTATTCGGTAGGAAGTGTTGGAAATCAAAAACTGCTTTGTGAAAGGTGGAAAGTGAGACTTCTATGAATGCACCATTTGCGCATTTCCCCAGTGTTGTGTGCTAAGTATCAAACGGGGCATATAGCCAACGACTGGGGAGTAATTTTTAACTTTTGTCATTTTGCAGGGTGTGCATTGGCCGGCGTATGAGGGTGGCCAACGTTGAGTGATCTCACCGTCACGGTGTCTCCGACGACGCGGGCACAGATGCTGCAATGTGGTTTGAAGGCTCTGCGCCCGTCGTCGATCAACGCTGCTTCTCTTTTCCTCGATCGCCCAGCGCCTGACCAGTTGTCGACTTGCTGTGGACTGGCTCACCAGAGCGTTTGCCAGATGTCCCCCCCCCCCCCCCCAGAAAACGGCAGGCTTGCCCTTTCCACACGATGCGTATCCAGAATGATCCGGTCTGCAGATGCAGCAGTCTAATGTAACTTCCCGTGTCTTACGTAGTGAGAGAATCACTCATCCATGTTGAGTGCAGTTAGTTTTGACAGTGGTGTACATCTTTTTAGAAAAAAGGAAAAGAGAAAAAATAAAGAAAGATGGTTGTGCTTTTGGAGATTTGCAAATTCAGTCACCTGCTGCATATGCGTGCAAAATGTGTGCACAACGCCGCTCATCTACTCGATGCTGGCCATGCAATACCTAAACACTGTTCTGCAAGAGGTGAGCAAATTCTGTGAGTAGGCAAGGCATGGCTACATGACTGGTATAGCATTTAATGTCATTCACTGTGGTATGTTCCTGCCACGCCAAATTATGTGCATATGTCATATGCTTGAACCGGACTGAGTTCGATTTTCTAGTGCTCTTGAGGCAACACACCACTTGCATTGTCAATGTACTCGGCAAAGAGTGAACATGTCATGCCCACAAGTTGTGCTGTGTCATGCCTCCAAGTTGTCACCAGTAAGAGGCTGCGAGCGATATTGTACGCACACATTATGCAACGTGATTCGGTGTTCCGCTTCCTTGTCTCATACTCTTTGTCTTTCAAACTATTCAGCGTGGACCCACCTTTTCGAAAGCCCTTCCACTGTTAAAAGAAAAAAGCTTTGCAGCCTGGTATTTAATATGGACCTTCGGTGCAAAACACTTAACTTACTGTACAAATCGGCAGGCTTTGGGAAATGTAGATTACTTTGTGCATTTCTAGAATGCCTTTCTTATGAAATCGCATGTCAATCATTGGAATGCCATTTTTTAAGCTAGTGCCTGTGTTGTAACAATGTTAGCATGACTGGCCTAATACAAGTGATAAACTGCGTGCTATCATTGCAGGTGGATTGTACTTTGGTAGCACTGTGTATTCATTAAGAGCTGTGGCATTCTTTCAATACATAAGCTTTACTCAGGCAGGGTCCAAGTACTCCTGTCACTATTTTGTGCTTTAATCGGTATCCGGGATGACTTTGCAGTTTGTCTTGTCCAACAGAACTGCAACTGTTGTTTTTCTATGCCGCATTCTTCTGCTGTGTAGCCCGCAGCTGGCGTATGTAGCCCACAGCAGTAAATTTTCGCACAACATTTTCCCTATGGTTGCTCATACTTGTTTTTGCAGGGACGACTTCTTGCTGAATATAGTTTTTCTTTATTTGATCAAATGTTCACACATTACTTTGTGCATTTGTTAATTTATATATGATTGCTTGTCCACGGGCAAACTTATGCGGCGAAAGCAAGCGGCTTATCTTATTGCAAGTGACATTCACTTGCATGTAGGTAGTTGCCTATATAAACTGAAAATATTGCTTGTGGGCAGGAAAAGTAGTTCTGGAACTTCACTCCGTCATTTTAACATGGTAAAAATTTGCCAGTGCAGTCGGGCCTATCTTTTTTTCTTTCTTTCCAGCGTCCCGAAGGTAAGAGGTCATAATAATTTTAATACCAACACTGGCACTTTGGCTTTGATAACCTGCCATCACCTATGTATATTGCTTATGTCATGCAAGATCTTCAGCTTCTTATATATAGCATGTGGTCTATACACCAGAATATGCACCAGATTCTGTCTGTCTGCAGTGCCTGTCCTGCTTCATGCCACCTCAACACCTTTGCCCTGTTGCTTGCGGTTAAAAAGAAGCGTATTCCCACATGAAAGCAAACTGTACCAGTGTGTATATTCAGAAACCTCAATCGATGTACTCTGCCCTGGTGTTCGTGGTTGTCGGTTGACTTTGGTGGCATAAGCTTCTGGGTGCCTGTAGATATCTATCCTGAAGTATGCGAATTTGGGTTTTCGATGACTGCGAGTGGCACCGGGAGGGGAGGCATTCAGGAAACATTTTCTGTGGTTATCTCCGGTTGCCGAAACCTTAACCTGCCATTGGAGGAAATGCAGTTTGAGAGAAACAAATGAACAGCTTAGCAAAACTGCACAAGTCATTTACTGTTCGAATTTGCACTTTTTACTGGTCACTTGTGTAACTCTTCCACGAACGTACTCTTGGAGAGTCACTTTCGAATACATTACTTTCAGTGTGCATTGATTGGCTGGTTGTGCAAAATCTATCAAATCGTACAACGCACCACATACTATGCCATGCGAAAGTGATGATATCGTCGAAAGTCATCGTCCAAGAATATGTCCCCTGGACTTCATTGTGCTCACTTCTGGAAGCTTCAATTTTGCTTTATGTGCCCTGGAATAAGATTAAAAGTGAGACTTAAAAGGTGGTTTCACTGCAGGGGTTGTTGTTGGCCCAGTGGTACCATGTCTTGTTCAATTTTGGCGTTATTGAACGTTTATTTGGGGGTAGGGGGGAACAAAGGAATCCTATGGCAACATGAGTATTTGGGCTGCTTCCAAAGACATTGACTCACTGCAGTCGGCATTTTTCTGTGGCACACGCTTTCATGTGTGCCATGTAAAACACAGCTGCGACCTCGCCCGGCAACTTATAGCATAGCTTGAATTTGGCAAGATTTCCATGGCTCTGATATTTTGCTTTGGTGCGCAATGTGGTGAATTGGAAGACAGAAAGCAAATTTTCAAGTGCTTAGCAAGTTTCAAAAGGTTGATCTCGCTTCACTTCTTTCCCAATGCGAAACCCTCGTTGTTTGTTCAGTGCTGAAAGGCAGCATAAATAACCGTTGCTGTCTACCATTCCTCCTGCAGGCCTGTGTAAAGTGTGCTTTGCTGTTATCGTACAGTTTACGTACTCGAAATAAACGGCTCACAGACTTCCTGTGCCATATGTCTTGTTACATACTCGAGTTTTTGTGCTATTCTATGTAGCTGGCAGTGATGTTTCCTTAATTCGCTGGAAAAAAAAAATGGACAAGTAGTGTAGTTTTCAGTCATTGCAATGTATAATTTCATCACGTGTTACTATAAGTATAGAACTTTGCTCATAGCCGGGCTGTTATGACCATAACAGAATGTACACCAGTGGTGGCATTTTCTCCAACTAGTATGAAAAATTTGTAGTTTATGTACACATTTACCATGCCAGGCTGCAAAATCTTATTCTTTGTCGGTGTGGTTAGGTCTAGCTGGTTTTTCATCTTATGTTGTTTTAAGAAGTTGGCATCCTGCATGAAAATGTACTTTTGTATTTACATCCCCACCTTAAAATAGCATGCACACTGATACTTGAAAAAAAAAAAAGTTTGTTATATCAGATGATTTGTAATATGCGTGTTGTTATGTTGAGGTTTCGCTGTATTGGCTGGGAGACGTCTCTGAAACAATATTATTCCTATTGTCTTTTGGGTTTATAGGCCTTCTTTATAGTCCTTTGTAGGATTAAAGGTTTATAGGTGTTTTTGTATAAAAAAGAAGAAAACCTTCCATCTACCGAGCTGATTTTATTCGCATGTAGCATGAAGAGAGGTTAGAAAGCCGATGTGTATTATGTCTTTCAGTTTTGAACTTTCAAGTTCGCAACACATTGCAGGGTGCTCGCTGAATGGCTCGATGTGCATTACCTATGCTGGAACACCTTCATAGATTCACTTGAATTGAGGCAGGGTGCGTGTTCTTGCACGTTCACAAGGGTCCTTCCTGTCTGGTGATGGATATTCACACTCCATATCCAACATTAAAAAGAGGGAGAGAATTATTTTGCTGCTATTTTCACTCAAATTAGTCATATTTGGTAGAAGTGTAGGGATCTAAGCTTGCAGTCTCCTTTGGTGCAGAATGTGAGCTAAATTTGTCACATTTTCACAATACTCTGCACCACTATTTTGAGGGTGCACTATTGCCGGGTTCTAGGATTTTCTTGATAGCCTTTGTTTTGTAGCAAGGAACTTGTTGCTCTCGCATCTGGCACAGTTTTTCAAAAAACACTTGATGGTGAAGAAGGTGCATTTCTGTACTCTTGGTCGACCTGCAGGCATACGGGATTAGATGAAAAGTGAAACGCTAGATTTCATAACCATTTTGTAAATTTTTTGATGCTTTTTATCCTGTAGATTTGTAATATTTTAGGATGTTGGGGGCATCGTAGAGAGCCTGGTGCCCATGTTATTTTGGTGATGTGAAAAGGGAACAATGTTCGAGGGGTTGGCTGGGGATTTTCTTTGAAGTTTTTTTTGCCCATAAATTGGGATGTTGCATCAGAAGAGTGTAGTTCATTTTCTCCTGCTGCCCTGTGTTGGTCGCATGCATGCATGTAGCCGTTGCACCCCTATTGGCTGTTGCTTATCGAAGCTAAATTGCTCTTGCTGTGCCACCAGCTCAGGGTCCTCTAACATGTAATGACTCGGTAAGTGCAGACGCTCATGATATTTAAGGATTGGTGATGTGCTTCAATGTGAATAGTTTAGGACTGTCATGAGTGAGTAACCAGCTGTTGCACAGTTAAGTCAAGCTGTAGGTACTGGAGCTGTAGGTATTTTTATTTCAGTGACACATTGACTCCAGTGCCATTGAATGGCTGAACATGGTCTACTGATGCTGCAGGCATTTAGTTGAGTAGGATGTCAAAAAAAAGTTGGTGGTAATTGTAGCTAAATCAGTCATCCTTTATAAGCAACTTGGCCAAAATTTGGATTTATTACTTTTTACTGGCACCTTGGCTTCAGCTCTTTGACTTGACTGCGCGACAGCTGTTGTAACCTATGTGGTGTGTACATAACTTTGAACAAGTGTTGTTGTGTTTGTTTTGTGCTTAGGTGCACCTGGTTTTATCGTTTGTCTTGTGAGCTGCACTTGGCAGAGTTTGCACTTTTTGTATATTACATTTTGTCTTCGGTACATATGGTGCGCTGGCAGTGCGCTTTAATTTTGTTCTCTTTCTGACAGTGCTCCATCACTGATGCCTATCATGTGGCCCATTTTTTCGTTGGTGTATAGAGGGTGCGTTTGGTGTAAATTGCAGAGGGTGGTATTTGTTTGACGTTTTCTCTTCACATTCTCAAGATGGAGATAATGTATGTGACGAAATGGTGCAGCCCTTTGTATGTGTTGGTTGAAATAAACAGATGACCGTTTACTTGCTTCTGCTTTGGACTGATAAAATGATGCAGACCTCTAAGTAGCTATGTTGGGCATGGTGCTATAAAATGGACAAATAAAACTACAATGGCAGCATTGAAGGAATCGCCTTCAATATGTCACCTTTACTTGGCGAGTTTGGGACCTTAGAAGTTTAAAGCAGAGCTCTGAGGCGCCCGTTTCTGCGTTGAGCGTCGCATGCCTCGGTGTTGTTAAACCTCGCAACCGAGTGAACAAGCACAGCGCAAGATGAAAAAAGCGAATGCGGGACGCAGCGGGAAATGAAATAAGAGCGCGCGAGGTAGCAAGTGAAGGAGGAGGCTACAGTCGGTAAAAGGGGCTTTAACAGTAGGGGGTGTTGCTACAGTGAAATTACAGCGTACTACGTCGTGAAAGCATGAGGCGGAAAGCGGAGGGGAGACTGCCTGCGCATGCGCCGAGTTGCCGGCGGCCACTGCAGCCGCGTGGGCGATCTCGTCTGCTTTTCTAAGCTGGGCCAAGCTGGCGTGAGGCAGGGAGGGCTACGCTCTTCCGCTGCGTCAGCTGCCGATGTCAGTCTGCGGTACCAGCGTGTGTTACGGGAATCGCTGCCCCTGCAAGGGGCGATGGCAAGCGGCTACGAGTAAGGCTCGATGTGACCCTCCCCCTTGGGTGTTGTTGCAGCTGACGCTGGTGCCACGATTTCGCTGCGACGAAGGGACGCTCTCGTCGTCGGTGGAACGAAAGCGTGCGAAGAAAAGCGTAGTGCAGCGCTAAAGGGGCTGTGCGTTGACGATGGCTACGATATGGCGCCGTGGTAGCGCGCGTCATCTGTATGGGAACAAAGCGCTTCATGAGCTGTATATGCGGCTGCTGGACTCCTGTGGGCGTCCGCTGGAGTACTGCTTCTGGATATCTTGGTCATCAGTAGCACGTCCGCAGATCGCCTAAGGACGCACGGCGGACATCCGCTGGACTACCAGGCGCATGCTAAGTGCCAGTCCGAGGCTCCAGCGAATGTCTAGAACGGATACGCGGACGTTCCACGGTTGCAAGAATTCTTTTGTCACTGCTAAACGTCCGTCAGACATCCGTACGACGCACCGTGGACCATTCAGGTATGTCTGCGGGAGGTTCATTTTTGTTTGTAATCGGATGATTTGCACAGTTGGTGCAAACATTCGCCTTCTGTAGAATCTCTGCTGCAAAGATGACACAGTATTGACATCTACCAATGGAAATACAGCTTGCACCCACGGAACACAGATTCCAATTGTAAGCTATGTTTACCTAAAGTGGACAGACAATGACTTTCACAGATATTATTTTTGTGAGAGAGCTGCTAGTAATGCAAGTGTTACAAGTACTCAAACAGAACTGGTCACAAGACAAGATACTGCAAATTTATAAAATCTTTTTTATACCCACAAAAAAGCTGATCACATGACCCATCGTATGATCCGCCAGCTGTGTCTTTTCGAATGTTCTAGACTATTTTAGATCATACTATACAGTAGTGGCGTGAGTTTTTTTCCATGAAAAGATAAACAGTACTGCCGTCATTGATGACGCAAAAGTAAATGACTCCGCCTCTTAGTTTTTTGAACCGCCCACCACTCCTTCTTTCCGAAAAAAAATATTGCGAGAAATTGCGGAGGAGTGAAATGGACATTCATCCTCTCTCATGAACACTACCGAAAACTAGAATAGGAAAGTGAAAAACAGAAACTGATTACAGTATTGTCCCCGAGATTAGAACCACTCTTTCCTTAGGCGCAGCATCGGAGAATTCTCCTTTCCGATGTGCATTATTGGCTACGGATCACTCGAGGTCTGTTGTCTAGCGCTAATGCGCGGTGTTAAGAATGACGAGCCGCTAAGCAAGATTGCCACCTTGCCACCCGATTACGACAAGGGGTGCAAGACGCGCATTCCGCTCCCTCTCCGTCACTGCAGCTAGGAGGCGTTCGAAGAAGCGGCCTTTGTGCTGAAAACCCGCTTCCTTCCTCCAGCCCCATCGACATTGTGACGGGACGAGTTCGGTGTGTGGACAATGATTCCAGAGTTCCCCAACGCGGAGCTGATTTGACACGCCTGGACAAGCTGCCGCGGGAACGACGTATTTTTGTGCTTCTCACGGTTCGGAGTGGCACGGAACAACGAGCGACCCTCGATCGGCAACGATAGTTCCCGGAACGGCACCCGCCAACGCCGTCGTCGGGCATCGGAGCGCGGTTGCCTTTGTGTACGTAAACTGTTCTGCAGAGCAGCGGCGCGTTGGTGATGAGTAAACGAACAGTCGCCGCGTCGTAGGACCGGCGGATCGAGTGTATAAAAACTGTGGTTGTGCGCATGCTGGACACACTTCTCTTGAGCAGTCATGTTAGACTGAGTCACTTCTCTCATGCAGTCATGTTGGACTGATACTCTTTTTCTCAAGCAGTCATGTTAGACTGAGTTAATTTCTGTAATTAAACCCCTTTTCCTCGTTCTCGATGAGAAGCAGTTCTTCACTTCATCAACGATCTCAGCGTAAATAAGTTGGACGACGGCATGGGCCAGCTACCTCCGAATTCATGCCGTACTCCAATATTGGCAAAGGACCACGGACGATGGGATTGAGCCCCCAATCCTGACAACTGGCTGACAGCGGTGAGATGGACTTTGCGACATGGTGCTGTATCTGCGGTGAGTGCTTGGTTTTTGCTTAGCCTCTCTAGGCTTCATTTTGTGGTTGTTCTGTTTAGAACAGTAGGGAAGCTAGATTGTTGTGTGTTAGCTAGGTTGTGTTTTCCTAGCTAGATTTAGAGAGCAGAATCAAGGCAGTAAAGCAGCAGTCATGGAGTTAAGGACACTGCTGAGAGACGAGTTGTTGATTGTTGGTGAGGAACTGGGCCTAGATGTACGCAAGGAAATGCTCAAATCGGAATTATTGGAGCTAATTTCCAATCAGGCCAGTGAGCAAGATATTGAAATGGGATTGGAACTTCTCAAAAAGAGAGAGAAACGGGAAAAAGAAAGAGAAGAACGGGACAGAGAAAACCGAGAGAGAGAGGAACGCGATAAAGATCGCGAGTTTCAGTTAAGGAAAATGCAACTTGAACTTGAAAGCAAACGTTTGGAGTTGCCTCAAGGAAGTGAAGGCGCTCTGGGTCGATCAAGTGAGGCAGAATCGTACCGCATGGACAGGCTATTAAAGCCATTTGAGGTCGGGACCGACATAGGCTTGTTCCTAAGCAATTTTGAAAGGACTTGCGAGAAGATGAACTTCGGCCCGAGTACATGGCCACAGCGGTTGCTGTCTATGTTGCCGTGTCAGGCGGCGGAAGTAATCGCCAGACTGAGTGTGCAGGATGCATATGATTATGCAAAAGTTAAGGCTAGTCTCCTGAAGAAATACCGCCTTTCAGCCGAAGCTTTTCGGCAAAGGTTTAGGAGCACAGGCAAGAAAGATAGCGAGGGCTATCCGGAGTTTGCATATAGCTTAAAGGCCAACCTAGTCGAGTGGCCTAAAAGCGCGGAAGCGTACGACAGCAGAGACATGATCATTGAATGCATGTGTCTAGAGCAGTTTTACAAAACCATCCCCCAAGCTGTGAAACTGTGGGTGCAAGACAGAGGTAATGTAAACACTGTGGAAAGGGCGGCTGAATTAGCCGAAGAGTACGCAACCCGTAGAAAGTTGAACGCCGAGGAGGGAAACTGGGACGGTCGAAATGGACCGCGGAAACCATTTCCGTTCAAAAAGGGTGCGCAAACTAGACGATCCGAGCCTGTAGACATGGCGGAAAAGCCCGCAGAAAAGAGCGAGGAGAAACTTAACGGAGAAACCGCACAAAAAGAACAGAAAAGAAAATTCGAATCTGTTAGACCAATTCGCTGTTACAAATGCCACAAACTGGGACATATAGCTGTAAACTGCGAGAAGTCTAGCGTAGTTTTTTCCTACGTGGAGGAAAAAGATGAGAATATGGAACTTTTAAGTCCATATCTCTACGACCTGCAAGTTAATGGAAAACCATGCCGAGTGCTAAGAGACAGTGCCGCCACGCTGGACATTGTCCATCCGTCTTACGTGATGGTAGATGACTTCACCGGAGAAGTAGCATGGATAAAACAGGTTGTAGAAGAACACAGCGTGTGTCTGCCCATGGTCAAAGTCAAAATCAGTGGACCATTCGGGGAGCTAGAGACTGAGGCTGCAGTTTCCAAATTTTTGTCACTGCAGTATCCCTACATCTTTTGGAATCGTTCGAATCAGTTACTGCGTGACAGAGGGCTCAAACTGGGAGAGGGCATAGTACAGGCATTGACCCGAGGCCAAGCTCGTAAGATCGCGGCGCTTTCGGCTGAAAATGCTCAAGCTCCTCCAGCGGAAGCAGAAAAGGGGATAACTTCAATACCCGAATCCGAGCTAGGCCCGAGGGACAAAAGAACAGTTGAGGAGAGCCTGCCAGTTGACCAGCTCAATGAGAGCGTAGCACTAGAGTGTCAGAGTTCTAGCCTGCAGGAAGAGCAAGCAGACGCGCTCACAAGCGAGACAGGGTCGTTATTATCACCGGCCTCAAAGAACTTTGATCAACTCTTACGCGTGGATAGAGAGTCACTGGCAGCTGAGCAAAAGAATGATGAGAGCTTAGCTAAATTACGTGACACAGCTAAAGAAGGCATTGCTAGGCGCAACGTAACGATACATGAGAGAGGAGGATTGTTGTATCGGCATTACAGAGATCGAAAGGGTAGGATTTTAGATCAGTTAGTCATACCTACTAAGTATAGGGAGGACCTTTTGAGTCTTTGTCATGGAAATGGGTGGTCCGGCCACCTAGGCATAAACAAATCAAAGGAAAGATTGCTTATGGAATACTACTGGCCTGGCTGTTTCAAAGATGTAGAAAACTTTGTAAGATCATGCGACGCCTGCCAGCGTTCTGGTAAACCAGGAGAGACTTGGAAAGCTCCACTGAAGGTAGTGCCCTTAATAACAGAGCCTTTCAGACGACTGGTAATAGACACGGTAGGGCCTCTTCCAAAAACAAAATCAGGCTACAGGTACTTGTTTACCATGCTGTGTCCGGCTACCAAGTTTCCAGAAGCAATCCCTTTGAAAGAGCTCAGCTCCACCGAAGTAGTAGACGCGCTTTTGACAGTGTTTGCACGAGTTGGGTTTCCAGCCGAAATTCAGGCAGATCAAGGGTCAGTATTCACGAGCGCACTGACTTCCACATTCTTGCAAAAGTGCGGGGTAAAGTTAATACACAGTTCTGTCTATCACCCTCAGTCAAACAGTGTAGAGAGGTGGCATTCGGTGCTTAAGCGAGTTTTGCGTGCGCTCTGTTACGAGCACAAGGAGGACTGGGAGAACTGTCTGCCGGCAACTTTGTTTGCTTTGCGAACGGTTCCACATGAGGCGACAGGGTTCTCACCAGCAGAACTAGTGTATGGAAGGACACTCCGGTCTCCACTGAGAATGTTAAGAGAGATGTGGGAGGAAAGAGGGGAGAGTCCAACCGTGGTTGAATACGTGCTAAATTTACTGGAGCGGCTAAGCGCAACCCAAGAACTAGTCGGAAAGAACATGGCACTAGCTCAAAAGAACGCCAAATTCTATTACGACAAGAATGCGAGGCTTCGTACGTTTAACGCCGGAGACCAGGTAATGATCCTCAAACCTTCAAGAAAGAACAAGCTTGAAGTTCACTGGGACGGGCCCGTTAAAGTGTTGCACAAACTTTCAGATACCAACTATGCTTTGAGAATGCCCGGTCGCAGGAAGGAAGTGAGGATATATCACTGTAATTTGATGAAGCCGTATGTAGAGCGGAGCGGAGTCGTTAACTATACCGTCAAAGAGCCGGATGGCATTGGTACCAAGTTTAACGAATATAGGGCGACCTCCAACTCTGAAATCGGCCTAGAAGAAGTAGTAGAGCACTCGGTAAGCTCGCACGCTCTAAAACCCGAGCAGCTAGATGAGCTAAAAGGGGTGTTAGGGGAATATCTCGACAGATTCAGTGATCGGCCGGGTAGAACCGAACTGATAACGCATGAAATTGAGCTGACCTCTGCCGAACCAGTAAGATCAAAACCTTACAGGGTGTCTCCAAGACAGAGAGAGATTATGGAGGCAGAGATACAGCGCATGCTAGAGTTGGGAGTTATTGAGCCCGCTGAGAGTGACTACACGTCACCGCTAATACTCGTAGAAACCCCTAACAAGGACCCTCGTCCGTGTGTTGACTACAGGAAGTTAAATGCGATCACTAGGGATCAGCTGTACCCGATACCCAACATTGAGGAACGAATTGAAAGAGTTAGCGCTGCTAAATACATTTCAACTATAGATCTCGTGCGGGGGTACTGGCAAGTTCCCCTTTCAGAAAGTGCCAGCCGCTATGCCGCATTCATCTCGCCTGTAGGCACTTTTCGCCCTCTCGCACTCAGCTTCGGGCTGAAGAACGCGCCGTTTAGCTTCTCTAAGTTAATGGATATTGTCCTAAAGGACTTGCAGGAGTTCGCCTTACCTTATCTTGATGATGTGGCCATTTTTTCGGACAGCTGGGAACAACACGTATCGCACCTCAAACAGGTCTTCTCACGGTTGAGGGAAGCCGGCTTAACGATGAAAGCGGAAAAGTGTAGGTTTGGTTGTTCGCAGATTACTTATCTGGGCCATGTTGTCGGTCAGGGCATGAGACGGCCGGCTGAGCTGAAAATAGCTACGATTGGAGAATTTTCTCAGCCGCTGTTAGATATGGAGCTGTTTCCTGCGATTACTTCGAGTTCCCCAGACCACATCGGATTGCAGCACAGCTAATTGAGGAATGCAGAAGCAGGAAAGTGCATTCCAGAGAAGCGGCCGAGCAAACAAGTTTAAGGCAACAAGTTCACGTGCCAACAAGTTCGTGCGTCGCCGGGATTAGAAGGGGGCCTCGTACAATGGAGCTCAATCGTCCCCCTTCGGCTTTGAAGAAGGCATCTGCTACCGCTGCGGAGCCGAGCCACCGGGTGCAGGTGGGCCCTTGTGCAATGAAGCATGAGCGCCCCCCCTCCTTCTCCAGCCTAGAAGAAGTGGATTGCCAGTCTGCGAGGCAAGACCGCAGAGAGCCGCCAGGTGCGACACCGCGACACGGGCGCCTACCATTGGCTGAAAGTGGCGTCATCGGAGCGGACTCTCCCATTGGTGAAACATGACGTGACTTACAGTGCTCGAAGGGTTTATAAGAAGCCTTCCAGAGAGACCTGAGCATTCTGGGACATGCCCTGATTCCCTGATTCACCTCTCTCGAACTTCTTGCCGCGGGCCGCAGCGTCCGAGTTGCTGCCGGCCCGTAATGACTGTACTACTGTTAATTGACGCTCACCTCTTGTACATAATGTAGAATAAATCCTCCCAAGTTTGGGTTTTCATCCTGAACTCCGTCCTTCAACCCCTACACCGCGCACGAAAACGGACCTTCGTTCATTTTTGGGACTTGTGGGGTACTATCAACGGTACATTCCGAATTACTCGCAATTGGCAAGTCCATTAACAGACGCCCTCCGAAAGGGAGCACCGAGTAACGTACACTGGGATAAGGACAAAGAGAACGCTTTCCAAAGTTTGAAAACGCTATTGGTTTCTCGCCCTGTGCTTCGCGCGCCAGACTACACAAAGGAATTCATAGTTCAATGCGACGCAAGCGACAGAGGTATGGGCGTGGTACTTAGTCAGGTCGGCGACGATAACGAGGAGCATCCTATCCTCTACGCCAGCCGTAAACTAAATGTAAGAGAGGAAGCCTACAGCGCTTCAGAGAAGGAATGCGCTTGTTTGGTTTGGGCCGCCCAGAAGTTGTCGTGTTACTTGTACGGAGCGAAGTTCATCTTCGAGACCGACCACTGTCCTCTGACGTGGCTCAATCAAATGTCACACAAAAACGGCCGCTTGCTCCGATGGAGCCTCACTCTCCAAGAGTACAACTTCTCCGTTAGATATAAGAAGGGAAAGTTGCATAGCAATGCGGATGGTTTGAGCAGGCTAATTTGAATTCTGCGTTTGGGGGTCCCGCCTAAATTTTAGGGTTACTAGTGTTAATTTTATTAAGCGAAGAAGATCCCCTCTCATTTGGCAGGATTCCCTCCATGATTGCTGAATGTGTCAGCAGGAATTTGCTTCAGAAATTGGCATAGCGAAATGCAGCATTTTTTTTTGCTTCTGCACTTATGTTGTTGTTGTTTTTTGAAGCCTAGCGAGTCTAAAGTGAGAGCCAATGCACGTCATCTCGGCGCAGAGCCGTGTTGTGGGGTTCATTTTGCAGTTGCCTGTCCTTGTTGGATGTTTTGGGGCGGTGACATCAATGCACAAGTGGTCGCTGCGAGCCAAGACATCAATCCCCCCCTGACCAGCAGCCGTTCTCTACCTGCCTAGCGGTTGTCAGTGCTAGACAGTCGAGATTTTTCGGGCCATGGAGGCGCTGTTAAGAATGACGAGCCGCTAAGCAAGATTGCCACCTTGCCACCCGATTACGACAAGGGGTGCAAGACGCGCATTCCGCTCCCTCTCCGTCACTGCAGCTAGGAGGCGTTCGAAGAAGCGGCCTTTGTGCTGAAAACCCGCTTCCTTCCTCCAGCCCCATCGACATTGTGACGGGACGAGTTCGGTGTGTGGACAATGATTCCAGAGTTCCCCAACGCGGAGCTGATTTGACACGCCTGGACAAGCTGCCGCGGGAACGACGTATTTTTGTGCTTCTCACGGTTCGGAGTGGCACGGAACAACGAGCGACCCTCGATCGGCAACGATAGTTCCCGGAACGGCACCCGCCAACGCCGTCGTCGGGCATCGGAGCGCGGTTGCCTTTGTGTACGTAAACTGTTCTGCAGAGCAGCGGCGCGTTGGTGATGAGTAAACGAACAGTCGCCGCGTCGTAGGACCGGCGGATCGAGTGTATAAAAACTGTGGTTGTGCGCATGCTGGACACACTTCTCTTGAGCAGTCATGTTAGACTGAGTCACTTCTCTCATGCAGTCATGTTGGACTGATACTCTTTTTCTCAAGCAGTCATGTTAGACTGAGTTAATTTCTGTAATTAAACCCCTTTTCCTCGTTCTCGATGAGAAGCAGTTCTTCACTTCATCAACGATCTCAGCGTAAATAAGTTGGACGACGGCATGGGCCAGCTACCTCCGAATTCATGCCGTACTCCAATCTTGGCAAAGGACCACGGACGATGGGATTGAGCCCCCAATCCTGACAGCGGCCAATGCGCATTGCGCAAAATCACCGACGCGCTCCTCCCAATGCGTCCCGGGGGGCCATATCAGGACCGCCGTTTCTGGAGCCAACGGATCTCCTATTCCTGCGGTGCCCGGACTACTGCCAGCACCCCCTACCGCCTCTATTACTACTACGCCTACAGCAGTTGGTGAGCAAGGTTTTTAAAATTTTAGCTCGCTAGTGCCCCACACTTTGGACTCGGTCGAAGCTACTGCCACTGACGCCATTTCTGTTGCTCAAAGAAACGCTGCCTTGCATGCCGAAAAATATAGCATACGAGCGGTTGCCGATCGCATTAGCTATTGGAGCAACTATCAGCAAGAGCGCCTGCTTAATCACGTGCCTCCAAATATTGGCATTACTATACCCGCCTATCAGTTTCAGCAGCATTTACAACAGCAGCATTATTTGAATGCGAAAGTTCATGAGCTGCAAGCTCAAAACGTTTACGTTCAAAAAGTTGTATTGGAACAGTATGGGAACAAGCGCAATGAACGCCGCAATGGAAAGTTGCCAGTGCTGGATTTAACACCATGCGTACATTACCCGTTTCCGCCGGCCCAAGCCCCCGCGCCTTCTTTTCAAACCTACCACAATATTCCTAGTCGTTACGCCGTGCCAACACAGTTTCCACCAAAGCAATTTTGGCATTGAAGAGACGTTATCTATGACGATAGTACCGGCGGCAGCAGTTACAGAATCGAGCAGCTTATCGGTAGGGGTGGCGGATATGCTTGCATTCGCAGAATCGAGCGCAGAGCCGACGGCTGTCGCTATGCAGTCAGTTACTACAGAAGTGGAATCCACTGCCGAGCCATTACCGGCGTATTGAGGAATAAGCATATATGGAATACGCTGTTTCGCAGAATGAAGGAACGGTTGAGTAGACGCGAATACTTTAAAATTTGAAAGAAGATATTGGAAGAAACAAGGCTGCACTTGAGTGTATCGGCAAGAAACTAAAGACTAAATTGAATTTGTCACTAACAATTAAATCCTCTGATCAACCGAATCCGCTGGAGGATCGAGTCAGGGAGCTGTTCAACAAGCTTAATACAAATCCCGCAATAGAGTTGACGCCCGAGGATAACTCAGCATTGGTGTGTGTACTAGGCCCCAACGGTTTTGATGCATTATATGACCAAAGAGAAACTGTGTTGACATGCCTGCTATATAAGCAATATTGCGTAAGTGGCAAAGATTTGGAAATGAATGCCGATGAGATCAAAGCGGCTGCTGCTGGCTGGAAGGAACCGTCGCTCGATATGATGGCAAGTATGCTTGGCGAGCACATAAGTGAGCAACAGGAACAGCTGTTTGTAGCAGCAGAAAACAGTGGAGGTGGCTGCACTGAGGTGCAACAACAGAGTGATGACGCAAAAAAGCGAAAAGCGGATGAAGACTCTTCGTTGGCTTCATCTTCGAAAAAGAAGCCGTCTTCGGAAATAAATGCCAATGAGATCAAAGCGGCTGCTGCTGGCTGGAAGGAACCGTCGCTCGATATGATGGCAAGTATGCTTGGCGAGCACATAAGTGAGCAACAGGAACAGCTGTTTGTAGCAGCAGAAAACAGTGGAGGTGGCAGCACCGAGGTGCAACAGCGGAGTGATGACGCAAAAAAGCGAAAAGCGGATGAAGACTCTTCGTTGGCTTCATCTACGAAAAAGAAGAAGCGGTCTTCGCGTGAGAAGAAAAAGAAGCGGCGCCGTCAGCAGCGCCTCGAGAAACAGCTGAAGAAGAAAGAACAGGATCAGCGAAAGGACAAGCAGCAGTGTGAAGGTTTTTTGTCTTCGTTTAAGAACTCATTTGAAAAGCAAAAAAAGCGTGATAAAAGAGCCAAGGCTAAGAGAAAAAAGACGGTGCGCGCTGAACAGAACATTGACAATGAAGTGTGGCAGCAGATGGTGTATAGCAATGAGTTTAGGCAATTTATAGAAAAGGTGAAAGGTGGTTGCAATAAACGTATGCAGTATTTGCTGAAGGATTCTTATTATTCCATAATTAATGGAAATAAGCATCACTTGTCTAGTCTGTTAGTTGTAAAAGTTGCTTCTAATCTGACTAAAGATGCCGTGCCCAATATCAGAGAGTGCGTTCCGAAAGGTGTGGTGGACTCTACTGTGTTGCCGGCAAATACGCCCAAGGCTGACTTACTTACAGTGGTTTCACATGCAGCACTGTTGCTTTCGCTCAATGTGGACCGCGAGTTTTCAATGACTCAGGAAGAGCAATTGATGTGTTTGTACATTCGGGTGCTAATGAAATTGAAAGGCATTAGTTCTACGGATGTGGTCTTTCACCGCATTAACTATTATTTTGCAAAATTGTTTGGTACCAGTAGCTCTAAAAAAAAGCGTAAACCGAAGAAAGAGAAGAAGGCGGATCACAGCGATGACGATGCGGAGGCGGCGGTGTCGGGGTGCAATGCTTGTTGGAGCGGCATGTTTGATTACGACCGCGGCGGCGTCGTAACTGTGTGCAAGCGCACGACTGCAAACCGCAACAAGCTACGGCTAGCCCATGCTGTGAACGGCACAGCAAAAAAATATTATGTATATAATTTGAGTAGCCAAGCCGAGTGCATGTATGCGATTGCATGCACGACTCTGAACGTCCTCTTTCAGAGCGAAGAATACTGGTTGAACCCTCTTCTTGAAATTGCACCCGACGGCAAACGGGAAGCCATGCGCAATGTGTATCGAAAACTGTGTGCTAATGCACCGGTTCATAAGGCTTATCAAGGCATTGTGTACAAGTGGGTTCAACCGGCTTTGGAAGGGTCGCTGAAACGCATGCATGCAAACCATCCAGAAACGATGCCGAAAAAGTGGCGTCTCGGTGGCAAGCATAGCAAGGAGTGTGATGCGGAAAGTGGCGATGCGTGCCCGCCTTCTTCTTCTTTGCAAACAGAGTCGGCATTGTGCGATGACATGAAGGAGAAGCAAATTAATGCAATCCTAAGTGCAATGCCCCCTAGCAAGGTGACGCGCGTGTTTGCCTTAATTCTATTGCACAAAGAGTGGAACGCAAAATTTGACATTCCCGTGAGCCAGTGGGATGCAGTGGAACATAGGTATTCACCGGCCATCGAGCGTTTGCAGGCGCAAGCGACGCCAAGCTTTACGATGAGAAGCGTTTTTAAGAACATTGCTAGAGGTCGAGTGGAGGATCCTAATTTGGAAGCTTTGCTGCAGGGCTTTGTCGACAGTAGCGATGACGACTCGCTGACTTTGCCCGTACCAACGGGGCCCGAATCTCACATTTACGAGACACCACACCCATCGGAGCCGCTATACAGGCTCATGCAAAATGCTTTTGGGTATCAAAAGTCTGTAAATAGCACTAGAGAAATTAATCCTCACTTTTTCACTGCCACGTTGTACGACGAATCGGGACAGGCTCTGCGCGGTAGCAGTGTACAGGATGAGATGATTAGCAGAGGTGTGACTATTTTTTGGATTACACTATTGACTTACTACATGAGCATGAGAGCACTGCAATTTCAACGCGAGCATTATTTGCAGCAGCAGCGCCAGGGTTACTTGACATCGGGCACGGTACTTGACGCGGATAACAACAGGCGCAGTGTTCAAAAAGCTTCGAAAAAGGGTAGCACCAGTGATGTCGTTGCTGCAGAGGCCGACGGTGTGATGTCTACGACCACCGAACTGTCCACTGCTCGCAAGGACAGAAGGCCTAGTTTGATTGTGTTTTGGACGAAGAAGTGTAACGTGAAACTGCTTCAGCGTTTTGCAAAGGCAATCAGGATTATTGTGCGCTTGCATAATGGCAATGATTCGCGTAGCGCAAAGGCGAAGGCTAGGTTTGCTAGGAACATCTTCTTGCATTTCTTTATTAAGGGCAAGAAAGTTGTAAAGATTGAGCGGATGGAGCCTCACACGCTACACGTTGCCTTTACTGTGAGCGAGGAACCTCCTCAGCTCGTCATTGGCAGGCCCAATAAGCCCGTATCTCGGCGATGCACTGCACTGATTGAGGTGCGAAAGCCCATACCAGACAGCCCGATCGAAATGTATGCAGACAGCGAGTCTGCGAAGGAGAGCTGTGAAGACTCCGAGTCTGGTGGTAGCAGTGTCTGCAACTACTTATGTCCGCGAGCTATAATTAACGCCATGCGTGCAAAGTGTGGCATGCTGATTGACCGGGGAACTCTAAGCATGGAGTTCATTACTCACACTTTTTGTGGCGGCGGATCGTCACTGGGTCGCAACATCATAAAGTTGACCCAGTATTTTAGCGACTTAGCTGGCCCTGAAGAAGTGAGTACCAACATTGCTCAATCTAAGATGGCGGTAATGCTGGCCAGCCGTTGCATCGGCGAAAGTGCTAACGATGGCACTGACCGCGTCAATGTGCACGAGGCCATGCGAAATCTCGCGACCTATCACAGTAGCAGTGACGAGATGGATTCGGCTTGGACGTTGTCTGACGACGAGGAGGGGAAATGTGAGGACAGCGAGGATGCAAAACGTAAGAAGCGGTTGTCACGCAAACGGCGCCGACAGCAGCGTAAAGAGGAGCAGAAAAGTAGTGTGTGCGAAGTTGTTGAAACGAATAAGGAAGATGAGGCTAGTGTTGGTGATAATGTGGTGGTTAGAGGAGACTTGGTCAAAGAAGAAGCGCAAAAAGTATAGAAAAATGCAGCAACAGCAGCAAGAAGAGGAGTCGAAGCAGCAACAAGTGTGACGTGTTTGTGGTGGTGACTGGTGAACAGCAGACAATCTGTGATATATAGAGGACTACATTGTATGTGTGTGGTGCATATGTACGCATGGAACTTGATTGTGTGACATCGAACAAAAAAAATATTGAAGAAAACGACGTGTTTTTTTTGCGAAAAAAATAAATAACTTTGTCTTTATTTTTTGCAATTTATTGTCGTCGTCTTCTTCTTATTGAATCTTTTCCGGAGGCATGAGAGCATTGTTGAGTCGGTTGTTGGATTCGGTTTCGTAGAATAATCTGATGAAACTCATGACTTTGGCGTAATCGTTCATATTTTGTTCACCGTCGGCGTTGCGCTCTAGCCTAAAGGTGATGCAAGTATCGATGGAACAGAGGACAATTATGTGTAATTCACGTGTAATATCGTATTCCGTGATTGTCGGTAGAGTTCCCATTAATGCGAGTGGGGAAGCGGGAAATGACGGTAACTTGTAGTAGGCATTCTCGTCTTCAATGTTGGTGGTGCTGCTGGTACTGTTTACCTTAGTAGATTCGTCGCCGAAAATTATGGAAAGTGTTGAGGAAGGACCAAGGCGATGCATTATTTGCTTGGTTGGCGGCATATTTGTTGTTGTTGTTGTTGCGCTCGCGGCGAGCCCGAATCCGTTGTCGATTAACGAAGTGCTACTCTTTATGATGGGAAGGAATTCATTAACGAGAACTCTATCAGAAATTGAACTGTACCAATCGTCGTCTGGAGTGCCGTTGGGATCGCGATAGATTATGGAGTATAACGATCGATGTTGGCTGCCAGTCGACAGTAGACGTTGTTGGAATTGGCCATTATTTCGTTTAGGGGCTTTTGGATGCAAAGATTACTTTTGCGTCTTTGTTTGTTGCTTCAATCGCTGCGGGGCGACTTTGTAGCTGCCGAAGCTACGGCTGCGAGTGCGGCTGGAGTGGCGACTGCTGTGGCGGCGAGAATTTCACCTTGTACGTAGCGTTGCTTGTAGAGCGGTTCGGTCGGGTGTAGACGAAAGGCTGACTTGGACGGTTCGTAGGTGAGAGAGTAGATGTTATTGCTGGCTTCTCGAAAGCGCATAGATTGAGGAGCGCCTACGGACGGAGTGTTTGATACCGACTTGCACTGCAGCAGCCGATGAAGGAATGGTCGAGTACAGGAGATTGCCCGTGAGTGGAACGGGGTCGATAGGTAGGATTTTGGCTTGCATGTCCTATTAAATACCCTACGGCAATAGAAATGATATCTCTGTTATTTTCGGTTATAATTTCTGAGGGTGGATCCGGTTGTAGACTGAGTGCTTTGATGAAGTTGTCTACCGTTCCTAGCGAGTGTAGCATTAGCGTGAGGCGTGCGTGGAGATGGGGAGTATCGAGGACCGTTTGTTTAATTGCGGCAAATTGCGGCACCATGTCGTCGACGTAATTTTCGCCAATTTTTGGCGTCTCTTGCTTCTTGAATGCTTTAGCGAGGGCATTGACTGCTTGCTTGTTGGAATCGGACGCGAGACAAAGCGTGTAGCCCAATCGAGCGAGACAGAGTTTGGTATCGGGTGCAACAGCTAGCTAGGTGGCGACTGTGGTTGCTATGGTAGCATAATCTTCGATCGGTTGGAATGTTAATGTAGCTTGATCTAGATTATGGTCTTGCAAAGTGTTAATGTTGAGTTTGTGAACGCGGCAAGTGAGGGCTAGGGCTTCTCGAAAGATTGTTTCTCCGTAGGCCAGGCGCAAGGCATTAGTGTTTTCCAACCGTCGTTTGCGCTATAAGAAGAATGATGGATCCTTTTTGAGAGTGAACGCGATCCTCGCAATAAAAGGGTAAGTTGGGGTGCCAAAGCGGACAGGAGCCTCCGCGAAAACGGAAAACGGTGTCGTATTTGCTGTCTACCTGTGTCGACGCTGGCGGTTGTATGGGCCGAGGAAACCAGTGACCTAGTCCCGCTTGAACGGCTTCGAGATCTAGCGTGCAATTTGTGTGGCGATTAATTGCGGCAAGTTTCTCCACCTTATGACTTTGGAGACATTGCAAAGGACATTTTGACCTCTCCGAATACACTCCGTAACGAAATACACGATATACCACCGCCGCCTGAGCCAAAGACTGTGATACCACTAGACGACGGCAACCACTGCTACATTACTCGTGTATGCAACGATATTAGTGTTAAATTAAATAATGAGCTACACAATGTTATTCCATGCAATACATGCAAAAATGACAACACAAACAAAAAATGATGAATAAACATTTTTTATTTCGTGGCTTCATTGTTATTGTTTGCGTCTTTTTGCGCAGCCCAAACTGCTGCCGTTGCTGTATTGATGATAGAGTAGTAACGATTCTTTATTGTTGGGGTCTGTAGATCGCATCCAATGCACGGTAGCCTCGTTGACTTGATCAAAAATGCGGTACGCTAAATACTCCAACAATGTCTTTGGTTGAGGCTTGAGTAGAAACAAAGGCACGTGAATTGTATCCCATCTGTAAAACATGTATTTTTTGCCAGTGGGAAAGCGCTTCCAAAATACGATATATGCCACGTTGTTGGTATTGGCTGGTTCCATCTCTTGATGCGTACGCATATCAACGACCTTTCCTGGTGTTTGCACGTAATGCATTGCATATGCTATAAATTCATCATCGTCGTCATCGTCTTCCTCCATGTGCTCACCAACTCCCTCTCTTCCTCGCGAATAGTATAAAGGCTTAAACGTAATATTATTATTATGTTTAGCACTAAACATATCCTTCAAATGATGTGTCAATTGATAATACAAGTACTCCGTTTCTTGTTTGGTAAAACATTTACTCTTCCCATCTTCGATGGGTACTATGCGGGGTTCATCGTTTACAATTGGAAATTCAACATGCTTACTTTGTTGACTATATGGCACGTAATTAGGTACTTCGGTGAACAAGCGAAATCGTGCATAATTTTGCATCGTACCCACTCCATGCGGCACGGCTGGATTGACGTTAATCTGCACTATATTTGATTTTCGGCACAACCGCCGTTTAATAAGGTCATTAATGGTGTGTTGCATAAATGCTTTACGGTAGTGAAATGTGCCGTTATATTCAACCATAACTTTGAGTTCGGGACAGTACACGTCGGCCCGATAAGGCGTCTCATCCTTATTGAATGGATTCCTAAAGCCGGGTAACGTCTGTTCCCTCAGCCAAGTGGTTGCAGACGGATCACAAACTGCCGAAAATGCTTGCTTGACTGTTTCGTTGATTCCATTGTTAAGCGTGACATTAGGTTGCGTAAACTTTTTTCGTTTACGTCGAACGTCTTCTACGTCAGCACCTTCTACTTCGTCGTTAACCGGAGTCATGAGAATGCAACCGTAACTTTGTTTGAGTTTTACGGTAACTTCTTTTTCTTCTTCAATAACGTTGCTATTGATGTTGAACATAAAGCTATCGAGCACTACTATTTCGCCATCGTCGTCATCAACTTCATCGAAGCGATGGACTTTGGTCGTGACAAAGAGCATACGCAACATGACCAACATTCGTTATCGAGTGTATCGCAATGAATGCGTGATGAAAATACATCTCGAAAAATGCGACGACGGGTTTCGACCTACACTGAGATATATGGTGTATTAATAGGTTGTTGTAAAATGAGATTGCGTGCACCAGGATGCGTCTGCGACATAGCAATGCCATTGTAAATCCACACGTCGAGCGGAATTAATTCCCTTGACTTATTGTTGGCGAGCGTTCCGATGCCAGCAATAATAGCTGTTTCGCCGTCTTCCAAAGTAATCGAACGATTCACTCGGTGCTTGATTTTACCAAATGCTTTAATGTTATCGCGACGTTCGATCTTGGTATTGTCATCGCTGTAGTATGGCCATATATAGTCAAGACGGTAGGTTCGCTTTCTACCCAACACCAGACCACAGGAGTTGCGTCGACGTCGGTAACGTTGGGTGGTAGGGTAATGATGTACCAGTCTTGTTTCTCTTCGACTTGTAAACCGCGTTCTGTCTCCACCCACGTGACTAGGCAACCCTTTTTGTCGTCCTCACGCTTTTTGGCGCTTAACAATTGCGTAAATCGGTGTCCACCGATCGACTCCAAAAAAGCATTAATCGTCGTTGCTGCGTCGGTTGCCATACTTTAAGATGTAAAAAATTCTTTTAAATAATCATAGTTCCAATTTGCTATGGTTAAATTGGTTGTATATAATAACGATCGTAAAAAAAGGAGAAATTGTTTTTTTATTTACGTGATGGTAATAAGCGTATTTTACGTGGTGTATCGCTATCAACAACTTTTGTGGGCTGGCGTTGTTTTGTTCTCCTCCGTCATGTGTACATCTGTTTCACCAATAATATCTTCGTCCATCGTTTCATCGTCTTTTTGCAATAATGAAGGTGGTAGTCTTTGTTTCGTCTCATCATCACCTCTCTTTTTCGGTCGCTTTTTCTCTCTGACCACCGGTGTTACTGATGTTGACGTTTCAGCAACGTCTACCGCGGATGTTGTTTCAGTCGTCGATGTCGGCGCTGCTGCCGTAGTTTCAGACGTCGTCGGTGACTCGTCATCGTCTCTCTCATCAATACCGCGTTTCTTAGGACCTTTTGCAACTACTGCTGATGACGGAACATCTGAGGTTGTTGGCGATTGCGCAGCAGACGAAACATCTGAGTATGATGACGCTGCAGACGAAACATCTGAGAGTGATGGTGATGGCGCAGCAGACGAAACATCTGAGGATGATGGCATTTCAACTTCAGTGCCCTTCTTCCTCGTCGTTGTAGCTTCTTTGTCCTCAGCGTGCGCATGCGACTCGTCGTCGTCTTTGTCATCACTACCGCTAAGTCCACGTTTCTTAGCACCTTTCGCGACTACGGATCGTGCCATTGTGTGTTGTTGTTGTTGTTGTCCTGATCCATTACCTCCAACACTTCCATCAATATTGGTAATTAATTTAATTTGTTGCCAAATTTGACGTAAATTAATACACGCCCCTTTATCTTCAGTATCTATTTCGGAACTAATGTCTTCGTTACCAACTTTAGGTAACACTTGAAACAAATTTGATAATACAATATACGCTAAGTTCTCGTGCTTATAGTTTATAATAATTTTGTTAGTTTCCTGTAATGATAATACATGTGTATATAAGTGCTTTAGTAATAGATATAGTTCGTGGACAAGAAATATAGTGCTAATAGAGCTAGTCATATCGTGTTCGTTTACGAATTAATAAGAAAAATCTATTTGTACATCTTTACTAATGTCCATGAGGTACGCAATAGTGTGCGATAACGCAACATTGAAGTGTTGTATAGCTATACTACTGTAAGCATTCAACGTTATATTCATGTGTTCTTTCAACTGCGTAATTTGCTGAATCCACCATGTGTTTGATAGCTGTATATATTCTTTCTGGCTATATAAGAATACGAAAAAGAGATTATATTTCGTGATACATAGCATCCTCTTCTGCAAATCCGTTGACAAAGGCAGGGTGTCACTTTCCACTTTATTTGTCCCCCTGCGTTCCAAAACACAACGAAACACATTAGTTGTAAACATATTTAATAACGTTACTAATTCAGGATTAACAGTATCTGTTAATAAAGACTTTATGTTGTCCGCAAACCATACAGAGCCTAATACGAATATCCATCCAGTATAGAAATGAAATTTTGGCGATATTGTTCTAGAATACCACACATTATGCCAGTCGTTCAAATCCCTCTCCTGCTTGTCGATAAACGTTCGTTTCCACTGAGTCCACAAAATCTCAAAGACGTCATTTACCGATGCTGTAACGCCTTTGCAGTAAATGTCAATCAAGTGTATTAGCTGTGCATCTGTGGGAAGCTTAAGAAATTCGTCCTCAAATTGTTTGTAATGAGGTTTCAAAACATTGTATAAATACTCTTGAACGTGTTCATTCTCATTTTTGAATAAATTGATATTAGGGGTACCAATCCGCCCGTATGTAGCGATGAAATCTATTTGCTTCTGTTTAGTTGACGCGTCTTCTGCGAAACTTATAATATCCTGTAGCTCTATGTCGCTGATGGTGGAAGGTATAGATGAAGAAGTAGAAGGTGTCGATGGTATATCTGTGTCTTCAGACACATCACGTTTCTCTAGTGGTGGTGGTGATGGTGCTTCTGATAGCTGTGTCTGTCTGTTTACAAGGGCAGCACGTGTCTTTCCTCCTTCTGGCGGTGGTGGTGCACGATTCTCTCCCTCTAGTGGTGGTGGCGATAGTTGTGTCGGTGGTAGTGCAACTGCAACAACATCACGTTTCTCTCCCTCTGGCTGTGGTGGTACCTGCTGCAGGTCTTGCGGTAATATTTGCGCTTGTGTTTGTAACGGCGGTACCTGATGATGCTGCTGCTCGTGCCCGTAATAATGTGTTGCCAGCATATGATCGTATTGCTGCTGCGGTATTTGTGATGGGGGTATTGCTTCTGAAGGTTGAAAAACAACATTTTCTACTTGAGGAGCTTCCGATAACGAAGTCATTGGTAACCTATGGTACTCAGTGTCCATATTCACATGACTCTTATCCCTCCCCCCCTCATCCGATTCTTCTTCTGCCATTTCTGCATCCACCCGTTTAATTTTACTTGTGACGTTACTAATATCACCTTTAGTGACGGCTGAATGTCTTTAATCTTACTCTTAATGTCTTTACTTTTAATTCCTTTACTCTTCTTTTTCTGTAACACATTAGCCTTAATACGTTTCAACGCTTTATCTTGTTTGCGTATCGACAATATTTCAGCGTAATCTTTATTCTCTTCATCTTCTGACATTCCACTTTCAACATCACTTGGTGCAGCTGGTTGGCCAGCAAAAGATGTTAACGGAGCTGGCTCTATTGCTGCACTTACTAAAGCCTCTTGCAATGACTGGTACTGACCCTCAACTGCACCTACTAAAGCCTCTTGCGATGACTGGTACTGACCCTCATCAACATTACTTGATGTAGCTAGTGGAGTTTCTTGCAATGAGTGGTGTTGACCTTCATCAACACTTAGTGTAATTGGTTGGCCAGCAAAAAATGTTAGTGAATCTAACTCTACTGCCGCATCTTGCAATGAGTGGTACTGACCCTCATCAACATTACTTGGTGTAGCTAGTGGAGTTTCTTGCAATGAGTGAGGTTGATCGTATTCCAATGTATGCGGTGGTGTTGTTTGGGTAGTAGTTGTCGTGTATAGTTGGTCACTACCGGTAACTTCTTGCGGTGACAGTTCAGCTGCGCTACGTTCTTCATAGTAATGACTAATGTCGGCTTCTATACGCACCGTTGGTTCGAGTTCGGGAACTTGGTCAAAGTAATTAACGCCGGATGCTTGCTAGTACACGGAACCCTTCAATGTGGTATCGACTACAAAAGGCTCCGGTTGACCGGTTATGTCGTCGTCACGATGACCAGTTACCAGACCTTGTAAATCAGTTGAACTTACTGGTGCATGCGGTACTTCAGGTGACTACAGTAATGAAGACTCGTAAGGTTGGAAAGCCATTTGCGAGTTCGTTAAATCGGTATTTGACTCTAACATTAAAATATCTGTCATTTCCCCTTCTTCGCCTCTTCTTCTTTCTTCCCCTATGGCCATTGCTGCTGACCCCAGTGCTGCAGATGATGACTCCACGGCAGCTGTTGCAAAGTCTGCATAAGATTGTGGGCCATACATCATCTGTTGTCCATCGGAAGATGACTGCTGTGTCGTCGTCGCATCCAGTCGTCCCGGTGCATCGTCTCTGGATTCTCGTTGTTTAACTCGTTGTTTACGTAACGTTTCTGTATGTTGTTGCTTTCCAGATTTCTTTCTTTTTGTTGTTTTGCGTTGTTCAGCATACCTTTTTCGTAATGCTCCGGCATCATCACGCGGTTCCTTCTTAGCAACATGCTCTTCCGTAGTGGCAAGGTCAATCTCTCCTTGTCTAACTGTTTCTTGGTGTTGTTCAGTGACCTCTTGTTTGGTATGCCCTCCTGCGACTCCGTGTTCGATGGTAGCTCCTCCGTATTAGGTGGAATCTTCTGCGTCTCCGTGTTCGATGGCAGTTCCGCCTTCGATAAATTCAGCCTTTCCTCGTCTAGTTTCTTGTTCGCCTGCAACGACCTCTCCTTCGTTAACGGCTGCTCCTGTGGTTTCGTGTTCAGTTTGGCTAAACGGGCCTTCTTCATCGTCGGAAGAAAGCACTATGGCGACTCTATCGAACTGTTGGGTAGGCTCGTCAGTTTCAGTATCATCACGTTCCTCATCATCCTTCTTTTCCTGCTGTTTACGCAACGTGTCTTCTTCCTGCACATCACCAGCGGCACTAGCTTCATCATCTTTATCAAGTTTACGTACTTTACGATCCTTTTCTTCTTCATCATCACCCGCTACTTTCTCTCGCTGTCGTTTATCGAAAGGATCGACGGTCATGAGTTCAGAATCTGAAAACGTTAGTTGTGGGAGTGGGGGTGGTGGTTCCGATTCATCATAATATGTATGTTGCGTAAACACTTCTAGTGTACGAACTGTACTATTCGATATGAGATGTTTATTCAGTTGTCTAAGAGAACGCTGGTGTAATGAAACATTTTCACGTATTAAAGCACCATCATTTAATTTACGTAACGACGATGCAGTAGCTAAAAAGTTAGTCACAACTTGTTCGCTCGGTCCAAGTGGTTGTTGTTGGTGTTGGTGTTCACCGACCGATTCGACGTTGCTTTCTTCATCGTCTAGAGGTTGCATTTCGGTATCAGCGGAGAGAGAGAGAGAATAAACATTTTTATTAGGTAAATGCAGCTAGGGAGAGGCGTCCTCATTCCAGAATGCCTTGAGCTCGGGCCGCGTCCTGGGCCCTCGCAATCAGCCGTTGCTGATCCTCGAGGTCGGAGCTGGCCAAGGCTCTCTCCCAAAGCTCGTATGGCTATATAATAAATGAGCATCACCACCTACCTGTTGTTGTTGATGGTGTTGTATTTGCATCGGAGTATGCGCGACATTCGGTATATACGTGGTGGTTGTGGGATACGTGGGAGGAAATGTTGGCAATGTTATATTTGAAGACATTGAAAGCCGTGGACTATATGAAGGCGACACTATTGTTGGATCAAGTATTGATGTATACGAAGGATGTAATGGTACTAATGATGTTGATACCCCTTGCCCTTGCGTACTAAGCGCCGGCTCTGTTATTGGTGATAACGGTGCCCCCATTACCCCTTGACCTTGCGTACTAAACGCCGGCTCTGTTGGTGGTGGCGGTGGTGGTGTCCCCATTACATGCGGTACCCCTTGCCCTTGCGTACTAAACGCCGGCTCTGTCAGTGGTGGTGGTAGCGGTTCATTAAACCCCCCTTCTGGTGGCGTAGTTTTCCGGGTAAATATTGGTGCTACTCCTGTCGGTGACCCCTCTGTCGGCACACTATATAATTGCATAAATTCCATTGACGCTTGCCCTGGTGCTTGCCCTGGTGCTTGCCCTGGCGCTTGCTTTGGCGCTTGCTCTAATACCTGTGGTAACGGCTCTTTCGGGGAACGCTCTTTTTCCAACGACGACCCTTTGCCCGGCCCTTTACTCGACTTTTTGGCCGACTTTTTGCCCAACAACGGCCCCTTTCCCGACCCTCTTTGCGACGATAAACCCGTTCCACCCGATCCCGACGGGCCCGTTCCCGATGAACCCGTTCCCGATGAACCCGTTCCCGATGAACCCGTTCCCGATGAACCCGGTCCCTACGACGACGAGCCAGGTTCCATTGGCGCCTGCCCTGGCGCCTGCCCTAACGTCAGCGGTGACTGCTGAGCGAATGCACCATCACCGCTATTATCGTGTAACGATGGCACCGATGTTGCTTAATTTGGAAAAAATTGTGCTGTCGGTAGTGGAACACATGGTGCCGACGATGTTGGTGGAAAAAATTGTACTGTCGATGATGGAACAAATGGTGACGACGACGATGTCGATGGTGCTGTAGATAATGGAGCCCCCACAAACCCTTGATTTGCTGTTGGCACACTATGGAACTGTGGTGTATGTGGAAATGAAAAGTGCAAAGGGCTAAAAGAGGGAGCAGAGGAGGACGCTAAGTATTGCGTCGCATTTAATGCGTTATAAGACGAAGATGTTGTGTGTGTCAAATGATTGGATTTGAACTTATACGCATACTGTTCCGATTGTAATTTGGGAGCATTTAAAAGTGATACAGCATTATCTTCATTTTCATTCCATAACCTATCGATACCCTGTTGCAATTCATGAATTATATACGGTACATTCACTATACATATGTTGTTATCATCTATAATAATATTCATGTCTATTAATGGGTGGACTGACATTAAGGATTGTAATTGTATCGGATGCAGTTCATGCAAACGCGGTGCAACTGTACTGTTTAATGATGCGTTGAACAATGTAGGATGCATTAGCGGTGGCTGTGGTGGTGTCGCTGCAGGAATTTGAAGCGCTACCCCACCTGGCAGATTTTTCTGCATTTCTAAAGTTTTGAAATAGTGATCATATTGATAATGTAAAACAAACTTAATATATTGCATGATGGCACATTCGTGTGCTTTGCTTATAGCTGCAACAAATGCATCTTCTTTAGCATCATATAACACTTGTAAGGATTGTTGTAATGATTGAATTTGCTGATCCAAATGAACTATCGTGTTGTGGTAGCTTTTGCGAGCGTTATTTATAAGACCTAGAATATTTTCTGGCGTAACATACATAACCGACTGATGGTGTGATGGCATTTGTGGTTGTGTCGGTGGTGGACCTGCTGTATTATCACCAGCATTATCGGATGCTTCCGTATCCATCGGTTCGATCGCTACATCGGGAAATTTGACTAATGGCGGTAAACTACGAGAGAAATCATCGTTAAATGCTCCTGGACATGTAGGTACCGAGGTGTATTCGCGAACCCACTTTGACTGAAAAAGAGTGTTAAGGTCTATTATGGCCTTTGTGATTAATTTATACGTGGTCAATGTCAATTCATAATACAATCGAGGTTCACTTTGAATGTTCTTTAGCGCGTGAGCGTGCCGTAATGCTTGCCAATGTATCTGTAACTTCTGAAGTGAATTTATACATTCGTCTCGATTGGCACATTCAGGTGCGTACGTTGAAATTAAATGTATAATAAGGCTGTGCACTTGATTCATGAGTTGTTCGAAAGTGTCGACACCCTCCATTTCTTTCTTTTCGTGGTCAAGTAGTCTAAGCGATACGCTGTAGATGATCTCTTGCAACTTCTCAAACAAGATACATGCTTTACGCACTACGTCTTGCTGAATCTGTTTGGCCTTTCTAAGAGCTTCGTCTTTCTCTTTGTCCTTCTTTTTCAGTTCCAATTCGATGGACTCGGATAGCCACGGTTTGCCGTCGACTGAACTACCGACCTTCAATGACGAAGAGCAGTCGCGAATCGCATCTCGACTGGCAATAAAGGATCGGCACGTTTGTCGATGTTTCTCACTGATTCGTAGTAGTCGTCTGTTGAATCAAAGGGCATAAACAACTCCATTAAATCGCTATTATTTGGGTGCTTAAGCATGGCGTTGTATAGACGAGCACACCTGTTATACAACACTGCTTCTTCCAATCTAAATATAGCAGCTAATAAATCAAACTGAGTTTCTCCGTATTCAATATCGCCTCCGTAACAAATTGAATACGATTGATAAGCGTTCCAAAATGATTCATTCCCTACTGCGGCTCTGTTTAATTGTGTGATAGCTAAGTGCAAAGTCATAACTATACCACACAAGTAATCTTCTTCGGGGCTGGTTGTACGGCGAACTGAAGAAAGGGAGGAACACTTCTTCAATTCTCGCTTGTATAAATCTATAAGTTGAGATACAAAATCACATCTTATGACCTCGTTGTAAAAGGTATCCTGACTACGGGAAAATCCCACGAAATTAAATATATAATTGGTAATTGAAGCATTCACTATAGCTTTTACATTAGACCTGTGTTTGATTAACTGTGCTTGTTCACTATCAAATGTAGCTTTAGCTACCTTCAATTCGTACTTTGAATACTTTATACTATTGAGTACAACATCACTGATATTACCGTCATCTGTCTTCGGAACCGCAGATATGGCGTTGGCAACCGTCGTTGTTGTCTCGTTGCAAAATGAATATCCCAACATTGTTTCTATAGAACGACATAAATCTGTAGCGTCGCCGTCTATATTAGATACTATGACGCGTAACGGCATATGTAAATACGCTATATTTAAATCGGCATCGATCATTCGATGCTTGCTGCTGTTTACTTTCTTCTTGTCAAGTCGCATACGTTCCCATTTATTGACTGGCGCTGGATCGTCTCCAAAAATAGTTGCATGACCAACTTGCATAGCTGAATTCCAAATATTAGAATACGTGTTTGTATAGGGAAGCGGTACGTTGTTCAAAGCTTCGGCACACTGTTTACCTGCTTGACGTATAGATTCGCTACTAGCCGTTTCTGTATTAATCAATAATTTAAATAATATTATAATTTTTTCGAAGATATTGTTCAACGCTTGTTTCTGTTCATTTAGTAAAAACACTTTATATAGCGGTGATATGTAACGTACATGTAACGAAATTAAAGTCTCCAATATACCGTATCCATTTAAGCAATTATTTTGTGGTAACACCACATATCCGTGCATTACAACTGTCAATATATGATTGTTGATAGATTCTAACAGTAGTGAATGTTTGCCTACATCAAGTAACAGGTTTCGTTCAAATAATGGATTGTATCGCGTTCTAAATTGCTGTAACTCGTTCTCGGTCATAACCTGATGATGCGTGTTGTCTTGTTTTCCGTCTTCGCATACCAAATCGATGCATCCACTGTTATAAGTAATAGTCATACTGTTTTTCCTCATTACACCCATGCACGTCAATTGATCCATAGACTTTATTGTGTTGGGCAACATTAATAATACGTGAGTCTGTCTATATTCATCGTGGCCTTCACTGTTAGTACCTTTACGAGTGTATATGTACGGGCCTGTAAACATTAATTTTCTGTTACACACAATTAAAGGCTTAACGTCAGTTTCAAATACATCGTTGACGATTGCGATGTGCGTGATTTGATTTATCGATTTAGCAATGGCAAACGATCGGTTACAATCCGATAATAACGGCACGTATTCTAATCGGATCTTATCCGTTCTAATGGTCTCTACACGTGCCTTTTTGTGCAATGGCTGATGAAATTGCAATGGCAACGCTACTATTGGCGCAGACGCACCTCTATTGTGTAACCGAAAGAGATCGGGGTCGTACGTATACATTCGACCCTTATCGTTACACGCTGTAACGAAGGATGGAATTCCTAAATATTTGTCGTATTCTCTACTTAACAATCGTTCAATCTCATAATCATTTGTCGTAGCATTTGTTGCAACAGACCGCAACATTGAATCGTGAAGCCTACGTATCCATTTAACGTACAACTGATGAATGTGATTACGCTCCTCGTTAATACCACCACCGCCAATGCTTTGTACAATTTCTTTAGCTTTCAAATTCGCAATCGCAAACACTTGATCCGCAGATAGTGCACTGCCATTTATTACAGATGCTGTACGTTTAGCGTTTGTTAAGGCAGTAATATACGTATCATTTCGGACTACGCCATTTATGCCACCCGAAAAGCTTATTTGCTCATATGTAGGTTCTAGTATCGTTTTAATGTACGTTACGTTTGCCTTACCACAGATAGGACCGGCATCTAAACTTTTCAATTGTTGCACGTTAACGGGAGACGGCCCTGGAATTTCGATGAAAGATTGAGAATAAAGAGAATGACCGTTTCTGGGACGATATTTGGAAAAGAAAGCATTTCTATGTGTATAAAGAACATCGGCATTCAAAGCTGT
This sequence comes from Dermacentor albipictus, assembly GCF_038994185.2. NCBI lineage: Eukaryota > Metazoa > Arthropoda > Arachnida > Ixodida > Ixodidae > Dermacentor > Dermacentor albipictus. Next base: position 42,985,535 of record NC_091828.1, on the reverse strand, counting down.
AACCCACGTATCGTAGTCTCTCACGAATATATGTCATGACGCACAGTTTGCTGCGAATACAACATTCGATGTGAGGGATCCATAAAATAAAGACATCACTCTCTCTCTTTTTTTTGCACTGTAACGAAAACATACACTTTATTTTTTTTGTTCATTTTCATCGTTTATATGGTGGCGACGGTTTGTGGCGTTGTGTCGTCGATTTATACCACCGCTGCTGCTGCTGCTGTTGTTGCGGTTGCGTCGGTGCATGTTGATACAGCTGCAAGGCCGCGTTGCTGGTGTAGATCTTCATAGTAGACACGATCGTATCGCTACATACTTCGGTCCAAGTATTCATGTACCACTGTAGCTCTTCACTGGAAAGATGTTTATCGATATAGCAGTTTTGCACATCCCGGGGGGATAATCAATCGATGCACGTATTTCGTAGGCTGCACACCGTTTTTGAATTGTTCCGTTTGGTAATATTCAAATACGAGTTTCACAAATGTAGCTACGATGATAAATTCGTTGATACCTATATTGGCCGTTTCACTTCTGGGGCGTTTTCCCCGGTGCTTTTCGAGTATATCGATAAAGTTGTTGAGATCCTCTATGGTGTATCGACATTTTGTAAACATGAGGACCAACATTTCTTGCCCCTGTTTACATAGAGCTCGTTCGAAAGCGGTACGGAACCATCTGTTTGCGTTTGGTACGGTGTAGATGTCATCCGGCTTGAGCTTGCACTAAGGATTCAACGCACTGCCGTAGCTACATTACCACCCATATCCGTTACTTCTTCTTGGAGGCTGTGTTGTCGAAAACAGCACATGTAGGCCGGTGACGTTATTTTCCTTGTCGTTGACCTTCTTATCGTCGACCTTCTCTGCGGTGGCTGCATCAGCATCGTCGTCGTCCGAAACGTCTTCGCGGTGTTCTACATCCATAAAGTCTCCTCCTCCGTGTCCGGTCTTAGACTCGTCATCCGCGACCAACACTACTCCTTCGTCCTCTTCGATCGTTGTTGCCCAATTAGTAACATTGGGTTTGAACACGTCGTCGTCCAAAAGTTCACCGTCTTCCAAACCGATAATGTAATCGTTAGTATCGTTGTTGTTAGTCATTGTTGAGGTGTGATGGTATATCGATTGTGAAGAAAAAAGAAAGAGGCTAGTTTTACAAATGATAGACCCGGGTTTTTATTGCATAATGCGCACTATTTTTTGATTAACAGAATAATTGTCCCGATGTTCTGTGCGTGGTAGGTGTTGTTATGTGCAATACAATGGTCGTTACCGGGGACATCGTCATAGTCGCTATTGCTACTACTGCTAGCGTCACCGCCGCTTTCGTTACCTGCGTTAGCTTCTATTACTTTAGTTATGCTACTACCATATCCTTCGATAGTACCAATATCATCCTCGGAATTAATATTATAAATATCTTCCTCTTCGTCTTCTGTTGTTGTAATAATATTGTCATAATATATCGGTGGTGGCGGTGGCATCAAGATGTCATCGTTGTCGCTCTTATTTTCCTTATGCGATGATGGGTCAATAAAGCTGTTGTTTTCGCCTGGTTGTTCAATAAAGCTCTGGTATGGTGTAAATTCTTCAACAACAACAGCGTTGCCACTGTCGTGCCCCCATGTCTTACCAATAACGTCACCCAACCGCGACGGTTGCTGTTGGCCACCGTCACTGTCGTGACGGTGGCCAACAGCAACCGACATTGCCAACCAACCGACATTGACACCGCCACGACAGTGGCGGTGTCAATGCGAATCATTGCCACCGCCATTATTCCCCCATGTATTACCAATAACATCACGCTGCTGCGAAAGTGGCGGCGGTTGTGTGTATACGTCGTCCGTATTATAATCCGTATCAGATGCCGCCACCACGTTGGTATTTGAAAGCAATATATCGTTAAATTCTTTGAAAGGATCGTTTTGCGACATTGCCAATTCTTTAATACGCATTAGACCACCACCATCACCAGTGTCGTTGTTGTGTACTGGCGTTTCTATTGAAGGAGGAGCTTGTTCCATTGAATAATTAGACGGTGGTTCCACCGACGGCTGTTGACGTTCAACCGCAAGTTGTGGCGGTAACGACGTTATTGCTTCGTTATTATTAAATAGTAATCTGGGCTTCTTTTTCGCCACCTCATCCTCTTTATCATCATTAGGTAGCAGTTGTCGTGGCGGTGGTCGTTTCTCAATTATAGAAAGCGTAGGTCGCACGGTATTATCCATTTCGTTTCGAATACTACTACTATTGCAACCGCGGTATCCCAACCAACCGTCAAATTCGTCGGAACAATTCCACGAAGGACATGAGGCCACACAATACGCCAAATTTGGAAAGGTACATTTTCGCAGTGTAGCGAAATTACAACGTCATCGCTCAACTAAATTTATCATCCCGTCGTAATTAAAGTCTGCACCACCACACCTGTTGTGATCGACCACAGACGTGCCCCACAATTTCAAAGTGTGTAAAGTCACATTAACGCTGCCGTTTGACGAATGCAGCACTTTGGCAATGTCACTACAAGATTCTGTTTCGGACGTCAAAGCCAACACTTTGAGTATAGGTCTCTTATCAAATGCAATAAAGGACAACAGTCTATTCTTTATTGTACTTATTCTGTGAACTGTAATTTCACAGTACGCCAATGCACTAAATATGTGTGTCGAATCTATAACAACATTAAATAAGTCTTCAGTTGTATTTAAAGAAATATTCTTACACGTACTCCATACTTCCAATTGCTCCTCGTCTAACCGGAATAATCGTTTCACGTAATCAGACATGGCACGGTCGTTGTTAGTAATGCTTAAAGAAAAGCTTTCGCTGAGTCGTAATTCTCTCCACTTCGCGATTACGACAGTATCGTCGTCCGGAAGGTCGATATCATCTACGCTACCACTAGACGCGATAGCGGGTTTAACTACCGTGTTAATAGAAGGAGGAATATTATATATTCGAATTGACCGGAAACTCCTCACGTCGATACGCGCAATTGTTAGTTTCAGATCCTGCAAAGACGTTATACCAGCGTGTGTAATCCGATCGCCCAACAACTCTTGCAACTCGTTGACGCTAGAACTGTTACCGTTGGATATAATGCGATGCCATTCTGTGCAAGTCGGCGCGGTTTCGTCACGCACACTGTGACACCACTGTAAAATGTTTGGAAAGCCGCATCGCAATTTCCGTGTAGACGATGACGGCGAAGCACCAGAGTCGTACAGAAACCATGGCATAACGGAAACGCCCAAGACAAAATTTCTATACCCCGCACGTCTGTAACGGGCAACTGATGTTGTTGTTGCTGTTGATGCCTTTGAGGACGAACAACACCGCCTTAAATATTATAATTATTATTGCCGGTAGTGAAATGACGCGATTGTATCGTAACGGGCACTACGTTGCACGATTTTGTCGCGGGAAGTGGAAAATAGAAGGCTTGAACGTGACCCATTCTGGCTTTGACAATCGTTCGTGCAAAGGCACCGGCTTCCGTATTGCTGATGGCATCTATCATGCAAAGTATACCGGCATTATTATTACCACCGCCACGTTTACGACGCGCCGCGTTAACAGCCATGTTGGTATCCATTATAGTGCGCGGGCTAGGCAAAGCAACCACCGACTTTACGTTAACGAAAGGATGCGGTTGATCGTAATAGCCGTACAGTACGGTCCCCGTAATATGCGATTGCAACAAACACAAATAAAACGACGTCTTAAAATGACTAACGTGGACATTGCGTACGCTCGTGTGCACACACTCGCCCAGAGTAATGGCTGCCACCCGTTCACTAGATAACCGTCGCTGGTTGTGATGTCGTTCGTTGGAAATTTCTAAAGATGCGTATCCGTATTCTTTACCGGCACCGGGTAACAATGCAGATATAATGTAGCCGAGAAACATTGCTAACGGATCGCCGTTCACAGATTCGTATTCGGTGTTATCGAGTGTAAGTTTGAGGTGAGGTACGCATTTTCGTAAGGTGGGACAGAACACTTGAATGAAAAATTCCCACGCCCCTTCCGTAGTGTTGTAAGCGATATCGATGCATCTCACGCCGGCTAAAATGGCATGCGGAGGTACTTCAATTAACGTTTCCAGCATTTCGTTAATGGTGTTTACAGATTGTTCGAGAGACATGACTGAAGTAACGACCGTACGTAAACACGCCAATGCAGATTGCACAAACACCGAATCGATACGCACTATTTCCGGTTTGCCTCGTTCCCGCCAAGCGGGAATGCAAGGTGACAGCATTATATTTTCGTCCACGTTACGTCTACAGTCGGTAGTGTTATTATCAGACAGTATAGTCTTACACTCTATAAAGCTACCTTGCAACGCACCGGTAACCATCCACGACGGGTAACCGATAGACATGGCATTGCGCGCATCTATACTACCTCCTTTAGTGTAAAGCGAAACACCGTTAGGTAACAGCGTGCAGCTGGAATTTTTGCTGATATTCCTAACTATCTGACCCGAGGTCGAGTATCCCAACACTGGGTCCTCCATCTTCGATAACGTACGTGTCTTGATTGATGCCAACGTGCGTAGGTAGAAATCCCAACGCAAAGCTACTATACGTCCGACAATCTAACGTTTCGTCCTTACAGGCACCGTCGACAAAAGATTTGCGAACGTATTCGTAGGATGCCGTCGAAACAACGTCTCGTTTTGGTCCCAGAAACGATCGATTCATCGGCGTTATACACCGTGCCTTACAAGACAAAATAGTTATAAAGGTCGACAAATATGCCAAATTCACGTCGGTCGAAATACGTTTCAAATTTCGATATAAATAGTTGTAAAGATTTACATTTGTTTTAGACAGCACCAAAATTGAATTGAGATGATTCGGGCCTGGTATTATGTTATCTTCGTGTTGCATAAACCATTCGGTGAATACTGGTTCAACGTTATTAGTAAACATTACTCCCGCACATTCGTACGGTTGGGTTGACGACAAGAGTAATGGTGGGGGTGGCACTACATCGGGTTTCGTGTAAAAGCGCACCTATACCTTCTTTACATCGGTATTTTTACCTTTAAATATAGTCATAATCAACGACCGTATGTCTACACCATCGCCACCGCTTAAGACGTCTGTGGGCGTTATGATATCGTCTGCACTCGCTTTGTGATGTGTCGAATCCAAAAAGTCTTGAGTTAACGGTGAAGATATACATTGCGAAAGCACGTCGCCACAACCCGTTCCGGGCGGCATAAATGCAAACTCAGAAGTTGCAAAAATTTGCTCAAATTTCTTTATTTCATCATCACCATCACCATTAGAAAGTGATGCGAGATAATCCATTACGCGAAAGATTTTACTAGTGTAAAATCGAAACGCCATCAGCTAAGGAGCCAATTCGCAACAATTGTTTGCAGAAGGATCGTAACCAAACACCCGCATAAACGCCACTTTATGCATAATAAATACGCAAATAAGAGCGCACCATCTGTCTGCACACTACACACTTGCTATTTGTGACGGTCGATAGTTGTTGTTTACAGTTACAACACAACACAGCGTGTCCCCACGGTACAGCTGCTAATGTAACGTCGTTGTCCAGTCCGTTGTTGACCCCGGTCATGTACTAATGGTGGCCATGCCGTGCCTGTAAACTTCTTAATCTCATCCGCCCACCTAACTTTCTGCCGCCCCCTGCTACGCTTCCCTTCCCTTGGGATCCAGTCCGTAACCCTTAATGACCATCGGTTATCTTCCCTCCTCATTACATGTCCTGCCCATGCCCATTTCTTTTTCTTGATTTCAACTAAGATGTCATTAACTCGCGTTTGTTCCCTCACCCAATCCGCTCTTTTCTTATCCCTTAACGTTACACCTATCAATATTCTTTCCATAGCTCGTTGCGTCGTCCTCAATTTAAGTAGAGCCCTTTTCGTAAGCCTCCAAGTTTCTGCCCCGTAGGTGAGTATACTGGTAAGACACAGCTATTATATACTTTTCTCTTGAGTGATAATGGCAACCTGCTGTTCATGATCTGAGAATGCCTGTCAAAAGCACCCCAGCCCATTATTATTCTTTTGATTATTTCCGTCTCATGATCCGGATCCGCCGTCACTGCGTGCCCTAAGTAGATGTATTCCCTTACGACTTCCAGTGCCTCGCTGCCTATTGCAAATTGCTGTTCTCCTCCAAGACTGTGAAGCATTACTTTAATTTTCTGCAGATTAATTTTGAGACCCACTCTTCTGCTTTGCCTCTCCAGGTCAGTGAGCATGCATTGCGATTGGTCCCCTGAGTTACTAAGCAAGGCAATATCGTCAGCGAATCGCAAGTTACTAATGTATTCTCCATTACCTTTTATCCCCAATTCTTCCCAATCCAGGTCTCTGAATACCTCCTGTAAACACGCTGTGAATAGCATTGGAGATATCGTATCTCCCTGCCTGACGCCTTTCTTTATTGGGATTTTGTTGCTTGCTTTATGAAGGACTACGCTGGCTGTGGAGCCGCTATAGATATCTTTCAGTATTTTTACATATGGCTCATCTGCACCCTGATTCCGTAATGCCTCCATGACTGCTGAGGTTTCGACAGAATCAAACGGTTTCTTGTAATCAATGAAAGCTATATATAAGGGTTGGTTATATTCCGCACATTTTTCTATCACCTGATTGACAGTGTGAATATGATCTATTGTTGAGTAGCCTTTGCGAAATCCTGCCTGGTCCTTAGCTTAACAGAAGCCTAAGGTGTTCCTGATTCTATTTGCGATTATCTTAGTAAATAGTTTGTAGGCAACGGACAGTAAGCTGACTGGTCTATAATTTTCCAAGTCTTTGGCGTCCCCTTTCTTATGGATTAGGATTATGTTAGCGTTCTTCCAAGATTACGGTGCGCTCGAGGTCATGAGGCATTGCGTATACAGGGTGGCCAGTTTTTCTAGAACAATCTGTCCACCATCCTTCAACAAATCTGCTGTTACGTGATCCTCCCCAGCGGCCTTCCCCCTTTGCATATCTCCCAAGGCTTTCTTTACTTCTTCCGGCGTTACCTTTGGGATTTCAAATTCCTCTAGATGATTTTCTCTTCCATTATCGTCGTGGGTGCCACTGGTACTGTATAAATCTCTATAGAACTCCTCAGCCACTTGAACTATCTCATCCATATTAGTAATGATATTGCCGGCTTTGTCTCTTAACGCATACAACTGATTCTTGCCAATTCCTAGTTTCCTAGAAACGTAACACGTGGTATTCCTGTAGTACTGAGAGTGCGTAGCTCTGTCAGTGTATGCTTTTGTGAGGCACTGCAAATGTATTTTGCGAGGACAAACTGTTCACTGCCTGTGCAAACGAGTTGGACTATTGTGAGTAGGCTTTCTCCGTTTCACCGTCTCGGCAGCATATAGTGGTGCACGAGTTTGTTGGCTCATATTGACTTGGAACTGCGTAAAGGGGGAAGAGCTCATTGATCGAAACCAGTTCTATGTGTACGTTTCTGTTGTATATGCTGCCGTCTAGTGTGAGCGGGGAAACATAGTTCCCCGTGACTGCGCGTGGTCGGCGATCTGGCAGGGCATGCTTCTTCTTCTTCTTGAGAATGAACACGTCTCAGAGACCATTAAACGTGTGCGTATGTGACTCCTCGGCTGGCCGTCTCGCTCTTCCTACCTGGCTACAACATGCTGTCAGAAGAACAGGTTCTAGCCGCCGACATCGGCTCCCAGTCCTCCTCCGTGCGAAGGACGATGCCAGCAACGCAACGCCGGTGAGCTGCTCCTTATACGCACAACTCGGCACTCAAGCAACGCGACCCCTTAACGTTCGAGGCCATGGCGTCATTCGTAATTCGACCGCCGGACGCCTTCAACTCTTCGTCGCCGAACGAGTGGCCGAAGTGGAAACAAAGATTTGCACGTTTTCGAACCTCTTCAGGGTTGTGCTTTCAGCCCGAAAAGCATCAAACAGATGCGCTACTCTACATCATGGGCATGCGAGTCGAGGAAATCTGCGCCATTTTTGCTCTTTCTGAAGACAACTCCAAGAAATTCGACGCAGTCGTGGAGCAGTCGGACAAATACTTTATCCCGCGACGCAATGTAATTTTTCAACTAGCAAGATTCAACATCAGAGTGCAATAAGACAGTGAGTCGGCCGAAGATTTTGTTACTGCGCTTCGCACACTTTCGAAAGATTGCGAGTTCGCGCTCTTCGAGAAGAGTTCGTGCGCGACCACCTCGTGGTTGGGATAAAAGATAAGCAGCTATCCACCAGGATACAGCTCGACGCAGACCTCACCCTTTAAAAGACTCTTGAGTCCGTCTGCCAGATCGAGAGCGAACGTCAGCAACAAGTCGAGATTCGCCAGCAAGTACCATGTGTGAACAAAGTTGCGTCCGCTCCCCAATCCACATGGGTTACCTCGAAACAGGACAAAACCGGCAGCTATTCACGTGGGGCAAACAAGCCATCTTGATCCTGCGGTAAAAACAGCATGCAGTAACCTTGCCCTTAGTGTGGTGAAGAATGTCACCCTCGTACTTGGTGCCCAGCACGCTTGGAATCCTGCAGGAATTGCGGGAAAAAGAGTTACCACGCCTACGTATGCATGTCGCGGTACCTCGATTGTGTCGAAACGCAGCAAGCCAATTTAGAAGCAGGATGCCTCGGAGTAATGAAGACGTCAGGTGCTGGAGCATGGAAGGCAACGGTCTTGGTTCAATGTCAGCTAGTAGATTTAAAAATTGACACTGGCTCCGACGAAACAGTCCTCCCCAGTCCAGACGTTCAAGTACAGACCTTTTCTCTCAGCTCCTCCTCGCTAGTTACATAGTCCAGGTGGAAAGCTTCTTCCAGCAGCAGGAACTGCACAACTCGAGCTCATCTACCGCGACCGTACGACTACTCAGGATGTCTACGTCTTAGATGAGGTCCGCACTCTATTGCTAGGCAAGCCAGCGGTCAATGAACTCTGGATGTTGACACATGTAAACGCTATTGCCGAGAAAGTGAATTCGAAAGAAAAATTTCTCGCATTGTTCCAGGGACTCGGAAAACAGCACAAGGAACACCGAATTTAACTTCAAGCAAGACAGATATCTTTCGAGTTCAGCTCTCCGAGGCGCATCCCAATTCCCTTATACAAAAGGACAGAGTTAGAATTACAAAGAATGCAGAAACTCGGCGTCATATCACCTGTTGACGAGCCGACTGAAAGGGGCGCACCGATGGCCTTCGTCCCAAAGCACTCTGGAGACGTCAGAATCTGCAAGGACTTCACATAACTGAACATCCACGTTCTGAGAGAATGGCATCCTATCCCTTTCGTTGAGCACACCCTAAGACTTCTTTATGGAGCTGAAGTGTTCTCCAAACTTTACGCTAACTCTAGATTTTGGCAAATTCTCCTTTGTGAAGGTTCTAAAAAGCTCACCCCGTTCATCCCACCTTTTGGATGCTTCTTTTTCAACCGGTTGCCGTTTGGAATCGCGTCTGCTCCTGAACACTTCAAGAAACAGATGTCATGCATTTTACAAGGCGTCAGTAGGGTTGCCTGTGATACGTACGACATCCTTATCTTGGGTTAGAATTAACGTGAGCACAATGAGACACTCAGAAATGCGCTGCAGCTACTCGTCAAGGCTGGACTGACATTGAATGAAAGCAAATGCTTGTTGAATTTTCAGCACCTCACGTTCCGTGGACACTGCCCAGACCACGATGGCATACGACGCGACGAAAAGAAAGTTGAAGCCATCATGAAAATGGATAGCCCAAGAAACAGGACTGGCAACATACCTCGCCAAATTCCTTCCCCATGTTTCTGAAGTCCTGCAACCACCTGCTATTTTGCTGTCAAAGAAGCAAGTTTGCTTGGGATGCTCCACAACAGCAGTCGTTCAACAGATAGAAGTCGGTGCTCTCATCTTGCACTGTCTTTCGAGTTTACGATCTATCTAGAGAAACGATCGTCACTGCAGATCCATCGTCCTTCGGACTTGTTGCATTAATCCGGCAGAAGCAAACGAATGAGAAAATTTATGTTATTGCTTATGCTGCCCGATTACTTTCAGAGACCGAGAAGCAATACTCTCAAATCAGGAAAGAGGCTTTTGCTTTAGTCTGGGCATGTACCAAGTGCGGCGATTATTTTGTCGGCAAGCTGGTCAAGCTGGAATAGACCGTAAGCCGTTGGTTCCCATCTTCACTTCGAAGAGCGTTGACGACCAGGCACCTAGATTACAGAGGCTAAATATGAGAATGATGCGATACCAGTACGTGATTGCATACGTTACAGGCAAAGACCTTCTAGCCGCAAACAATCTTACCAGAGCGCCTGTCCAAAAAATAGAAGACATGGAGCTCGAACAAAACGTGGAAGCTTTCGTATGATCTTTGAAAATAATTTCCCGTAAAAGAGCACTGCCTTTAATGGTTAAAGGCATCTCAACAAGCAGACCGTGTTTGTACACAACTTCGCCGGTGGAGCAAGAAAAAAGAGTCGTCCTCCAGGCGAGATTTACCAGTGGACCTAAATCCGTTCTACGAGCATCGGCACCAGCTCACTTTTAAGAACGATTTACTCCTCTACGCTGCTCGAGTTGTCGTCCCTACCTCTTGCACAAAACGAAGTCCTACGACTCTTACATGAAGGGCACTTCGCCATAGCAAAGACACTTGCGCGAGCCAGAGATTGTGTCTGCTGGCCCAGTATAGGAGCCGATGTCACGTCCCTGGTGAAGCAATGACAACGATGCATCGAAACAACAAAAGAAAATGTGAGTAAAATTTTCCGGATTTCCAGAAAGACCCTTGAAATTTTTTTGAGAACAAGGCTTCAGGAAAGGTTCTTCATGTCAAGGTACTCAGGAAAGGGCGCAGTTTTTTTAGCGCACTGATTCTTTCTGTGCCCTACCCCCTATCTTTCAAACGAAACTATGCTGTAGCTGATCGCTGCGTTTTCCACGCAAATTATTATTTTGGCACTTTTTATCAGGGCAACCTAAAGATAACATGCAGAAAAACATTCACGCGGATGTTTGAATGGCAGAAAATGGAACAAGGAATAATTCCTCTGAAGTACTAAAACTACAAAAAACTCGCCAGACACTTACCGCTGTACTCACAAACGAAACTTATGCTTGACTTAAGTCAGTGAACAGCCCTTAACGTGGTTCAAGAACCAGCCTTGTAGTTATCGCAGAGCTTTACTCCTATTTATGGCCGTGATAAGCAAGGCTTGGTTAAGGTGGCATCTGACCTTCCAGAACGCTCCATTGTAAAAAAAAAATGGCGGCGATGTACGAATTTGACGAGTTTGTTGGCTATCTGGATCGCTAATAAGAAATATCGAGTGGAGCAGCCTTCGAATACGCATCGCCGCCGCGGACGGTGGTCAGGAATCGCTTCGATCCCATGGAGCTGTACAATGATTACGAGTATCTGTGCCGGTTTCGATTGAGCAAATGTGCCCTGCAGCAGCTGCTCGCAACACTGCCTTTGCAAGAACACAATGACGGATGGGGGTTCCCTGTGCCGCCTCTCCTGCAGCTCCTTATCACACTGCTGTTCTATGGAGCAGGAGTGTTTCCAACTTTGACCGGGGACCTTGTGAATATTGCCCATCCGACGATCTCGCGGGTGACCGAGCGCGTTTCTACTATGATCGCCAAAAGCCTATTCACTGCGCTTGTGAAGTGTGGTGCCGCTTCAGAAATGAGTGGTGTGATGAAAGAATATTATAGGACAGGAAAGTCTCCCGGTGTCAGTTGGTGTATTGACTGCATTCATGTGCCAATTAAGAGCCCTGGTGGTGACCACGTGGAGATTTACCGCAACCAGAAATGATATTTTTTGATAGATGCTCAGGTGGGTGTCCATTTCTGAAATCGCAGAGGTGGTTTGGTACCGAATTGCAAGCAGATGCGGTACAGCATTCCGCTGGTAGTACGACTCTGTAAATTTAACAGACGTAACACCAGGTAAACCAGCCGAATCATTGTAGACGCGGTTTCACACCTCCAGTGTACATTTGTCCAACGACAGTTGTCGATGCTTCGAATTTTCTAACCTGAATCTGCACCGACGCCTCGTCCCTCATTAAAATGCAACTGCCATGACCAGCAGTTCGAACCCGCAACGTCTTCCTCAGCATCGTAATATCGTAGTTGCGATGAAATCACAGCTCCGCAAGTATATAACCCTTCAAGGTTTCACCCAGTATAATCTCGAATATGTGTACCTTCACGGACATAAAAATATCATTATGTTATTAAGGAGAATGTAAAGGAATGCAAGGAAGACAAGCACGCCTGAATATTCGGCAAGATTACATAAAATTGCTAAAGTCAACTTTGTCGGAATACAGTGCTGTCATGCGGCCAAGATTGCTTCAAGGAATTGGGTGAAGCGTATGCTATGAAGAATAAAAGGTGACATGCGTTCCTTAATTATTCCCGCTCGCACCTACCGCAGAAGATCACAGGAAGGCTCGGCTATTGGGATCGCCCACCGTGGTACGACAGGCGGTTCGCTACATATGAAATTTAGCACGTTGTTAAGCTAATATACTTGGGCCGGGACCATGCAAAAATTCGTATCGGGCATGATAATGTAATCGAGATTCGACTGCATAACTCTATCACAGAGCTACGCTATTACGAGTACAGAATTAGTGTAGCACCCGCTTTTGTTTTACCACTCTGGTTTAAAAAAGTGTATTCGCGCATTTTGCACAATCAATATGAGCTTACTGTGGAGCTTTACAGTAACGCTCATATTTACGTACGACTAAAAAAGTCAACCAGCCTGTCAGTTAAGAATGTGATGCCACCATAAATGCTTACCTATACAGAATTTTCTCTAAGTGCACGTACATTTTGGATGCCTACCCCATTTATTAACGAAAGTTGCTGTTTTGCAGGGAATCACGGGCCCTGACCTACAATTTTACGATGTGGTGGCCAGCTGGCCAAGGTCTGCCCATGACAGCCAAATATTTTAGAGCAGCCATGCCAGAGTTCTGTACGAGACTGCTGTCGCCCCTGGAATTCTTCTCGGAGATATGGGATACACCTGCAGGCCATACCTCATGACTCCAGTCAAGGATCCTGACCAAGGCAGCCAAGAGTACAGGCAAGCTAGTTAATTTCTATGAAGCAGTGTTGCAGAATGTCAGAATTATTTTCAAGAAAAAGGTGTCCTGCAAAAATGTTTGAAAAGCTTCTTGCATGCAAAGCATGATATTTGAGCATGCAAGATTAGACAAGAGCAAACACAGAATTGAAACACATTTTATTTGTTCATCTTCAAGAATGTTCTCGCGATTCATTTCAAAACTTCGTCCCTCAAAGGCTAAATGTGTCAAACAAAGAAAGACAAAACACTGCTCGTATTACATCAAGAGCAACTGGTCACCTCTCTTTCTGTCAATATTTTCATGGCAAAGGAAAATAATGCAGCAATTTTTTCACGTGCAACAACGCACAAAGGAAAATGAGAAACAGTGTGGAACGAGTGCTTGACATATGGAAAAGGAGGTTGCCATGCCTTCAGATGAAGCTACAAATTTCACCGAACACTTCACTCATAGTCATCACTGCATGTTTGGCGCTTCACAACCTTAGCAGAATTCGGCGTGACCCATGTCCTCCAAATGTACAGCCCCACACTGCACCCAGTGTTAACCAGCCTGCGCCAACGTGGCCGAATGGACAGCCACAGATGGCAATTCAGAGCTCTAGTGGCTTTAGAACCCGTTCACGTAGTACTGCAGATTATTTCTCGTAAATGCATATGAACTTCGTATTGCTCTTCATATTCCTTTTTAAAAGAACAAAAATAGGCAGGCAGGTAGCTTGAACTGGTGGAGGTCAGGTAGAAAGGTTAAGCGCTAAAGCAAAAGACAAAGAAAGTAGTGCACAACACGAAAACCCGTGCCATGCAATCCTTTCTCTGTCCTTCAACTCAGCGCATTTTGTTTCGGAACATGAATAGAATCCAACTAGTCGAATTGGCAGTTTTCTATTTCACTAATCTCGTCAAGCAAAACAAATACGGACACTTAACGCAGCCTAGGTCAGCATAAATTTGATAAGGGTGCACTAAGGCGAAATTGAACTCGTCAAAAAATGTAAAATGGTAAAGTGAAATTATTAAAATAGCATATTCAATCGCCAGTTTTCAAGCCCTCCCAAAGGTTCGGGTTATCCAATATGCATGTGGCTCAGCGCCACTTACACTCGCATATTACACATACATATGCAGCATGAGCAGCACTGACTTCCCACGCTTTGCTGGGCCCTTCCTCTCACTTGGCGAAGTAACCGTGAAACCACAACCTCAACTGTGACCCTAGTAAAGGGAATTTTTTTTGATGCAGAAAGATGGGACTGCTAATATACATAGTTGGAAGTTAGCATCAGTAACACACTTTCGCCAGTTGTCATATGTTTTTTCAACAATCGGCATTAAAGCACATAACCGTTGCCAAATTCAAGACTATTTCATCATCATCATCATCATCATCATCATCATCATCATCATCAGCCTGGTTACGCCCACTGCAGGGCAAAGGCCTCTCCCATATTTCTCCAACAACCCCGGTCATGTACTAATTGTGGCCATGCCGTCCCTGCAAACTTCTTAATCTCATCCGCCCACCTAACTTTCTGCCGCCCCCTGCTACGCTTCCCTTCCCTTGGAATCCAGTCCGTAACCCTTAATGACCATCGGTTATCTTCCCTCCTCATTACATGTCCTGCCCATGCCCATTTCTTTTTCTTGATTTCAACTAAGATGTCATTAACTCGCGTTTGTTCCCTCACCCAATCTGCTCTTTTCTTATCCCTTAACGTTACACCTATCATTCTTCTTTCCGTAGCTCGTTGCGTCGTCCTCAATTTGAGTAGAACCCTTTTCGTAAGCCTCCAGGTTTCTGCCCCGTAGGTGAGTACTGGTAAGACACAGCTATTATAGACTTTTCTCTTGAGGGATAATGGCAACCTGCTGTTCATGATCTGATACTGCCTGCCAAACGCACCCCAGCCCATTCTTAGTCTTCTGATTATTTCCGTCTCATGATCCGGATCCGCAGTCACTACCTGCCCTAAGTAGATGTATTCCCTTACGACTTCCAGTGCCTCGCTGCCTATTGTAAATTGCTGTTCTCTTCCGAGACTGTTCAACATTACTTTAGTTTTCTGCAGATTAACTTTTAGACCCACTCTTCTGCTTTGCCTCTCGAGGTCAGTGAGCATGCATTGCAGTTGGTCCCCTGAGTTACTAAGCAAGGCAATATCATCAGCGAATCGCAAGTTACTAAGGTATTCTCCATTAACTTTTATCCCCATTTCTTCCCAATCCAGGTCTCTGAATACCTCCTGTAAACACGCTGTGAATAGCATTGGAGAGATCGTATCTCCCTGCCTGACGCCTTTCTTTATTGGGATTTTGTTGCTTTCTTTATGGAGGACTACGGTGGCTGTGGAGCCGCTATAGATATCTTTCAGTATTTTTACATACGGCTCGTCTACACCCTGATTCCGTAATGCCTGCATGACTGCTGAGGTTTCGACAGAATCAAATGCTTTCTGGTAATCAATGAAAGCTATATATAAGGGTTGGTTATACTCCGCACATTTCTCTATAACCTGATTGATAGTGTGAATATGGTCTATTGTTGAGTAGCCTTTACGGAATCCTGCCTGGTCCTTTGGTTGACAGAAGTCTAAGGTGTTCCTGATTCTATTTGCGATTACCTTAGTAAACACTTTGTAGGCAACAGACATCAAGCTTATCGGTCTATAATTTTTCAAGTCTTTGGCGTCCCCTTACTTATGGATTAGGATTATGTTAGCGTTTTTCCAAGATTCCGGTACGCTCGACGTTATGAGGCATTGCGTATATAGGGTGGCCAGTTTCTGTAGAACAATCTGCCCACCATCCTTCAACAAATCTGCTGTTACCTGATCCTCCCCAGCTGCCTTCCCCCTTTGCATATCTCCCAATGCTTTCTTTACTTCTTCCGGCGTTACCTGTGGGATTTCGAATTTGTCTAGACTATTTTCTCTTCCATTATCGTCGTGGGCGCCATTGGTACTGTATAAATCTCTATAGAACTCCTCAGCCACTTGAACTATCTCATCCATATTAGTAATGATATTGCCGGCTTTGTCTCTTAACGCATACATCTGATTCTTGCCAATTCCCAGTTTCTTCTTCACTGTTTTTAGGCTTCCTCCGTTCCTGAGAGCATGTTCAATTCTATCCATATTGTACTTCCTTATGTCAGCTGTCTTACGCTTGTTGATTAACTTCGAAAGTTCTGCCAGTTCTATTCTAGCTGTAGGGTTAGAGGCTTTCATACATTGGCGTTTCTTGATCAGATCTTTCGTCTCCTGCGATAGTTTACTGGTATCCTGCCTAACGGAGTTACCACCGACTTCCATTGCACACTTCTTAATGATGCCCACAAGATTGTCGTTCATTGCTTCAACACTACGGTCCTCTTCTTGAGTTAAAGCCGAATACCTGTTCTGTAGCTTGATCTGGAATTCCTCTATTTTCCCTTTTACCGCTAACTCATTGATCGGCTTCTTATGTACCAGTTTCTTCCGTTCCCTTCTCAGGTCTAGGCTAATTGGAGTTCTTACCATCCTGTGGTCACTGCAGCGCACCTTGCCGAGCACGTCCACATCCTGTATGATGCCAGGGTAAGCGCAGAGTATGAGGTCTATTTCATTGCTAGTCTCACCGTTCGGGCTCCTCCACGTCCACTTTCGGCTATCCCGCTTGCGGAAGAAGGTATTCATTATCCTCATATTATTCTGTTCCGCAAACTCTACTAATAACTCTCCCCTGATATTCCTAGTGCCTATGCCATATTCCCCCACGGCCTTGTCTCCAGCCTGCTTCTTGCCTACCTTGGCATTGAAGTCGCCCATTAGTATAGTGTATTTAGTTTTCACTCTACCCATCGCCGATTCCACGTCTTCATAGAAGCTTTCGACTTCCTGGTCATCATGACTGGATGTAGGGGCGTAGGCCTGTACAATCTTCATTTTGTACCTCTTATTAGGTTCACAACAAGACCTGCCACCCTCTCGTTAATGCTATAGAATTCCTGTATGTTACCAGCTATATTCTCATTAATCAGGAATCCGACGCCTAGTTCTCTTCTCTCCGCTAAGCCCCGGTAGCACAGGACGTGCCCGCTTTTTAGCACTGTGTATGCTTCTTCTGGCCTCCTAACTTCACTGAGCCCTATGATATCCCATTTACTGCCCTCTAATTCCTCCAATAGCACTGCTAGACTCGCCTCACTAGATAACGTTCTAGCGTTAAACGTTGCCAGGTTCATATTCCAATGGCGGCCTGTCCGGAGCCAGTGATTCTTAGCACCCTCTGCTGCGTGGCAGGTCTGACCGCCGCCGTGGTCAGTTGCTTCACAGCTGCTGGGGACTGAGGGCCGGGGTTTGATTGTGTTGTTCATATAGGAAATTGTGGCCAAGTACTGCACCAGGGTGGCCAATCCTGCTCTGGTGAGGGAGTGCGTTACCGGTTCTTGTCACCGGGATCAGGCCGCACTCCAGGCCTGTTTATGCAATTTTATCAACACGCGGATTTTTTTTATTAATCCGGTGGAAAATTGTCGGCACCGGGATTCGAACCACGGACCTCTTGCACGCGAGGCGGATGTTCTACCTCTACGCCACCGCTGCATACTTCTATACTTCTAAGACTTACTAAGACTTCTAAGACTATACTTCTAAGACTATTTACAACGTTTAAATATGCTGCTTTCCCACAAAGTGATTATGTTACAAATTAAAGGCCAGGAGCGGGAGCTACCTAACATTTATTAGTTTTTTTACATGCGCAATGAAATTAAAATTGCACAACAGAAAATTTCATCGATACAGTTGACTTGTCCAATGGATTCAACGCAGTGAGACTTGACTATCGTGTGGAAAGCCTTTGAAATTAATTGTCCAACATATCGTGCTTGTGTTTCTCAGGAGACTAACATCAAAAATATGACTGTTTGCACATGCGTAGAAATAAAACAACAGCAATGTTATCAGCATGATTTGCACAGAATGAAATAATCAGTACTCGTTCTTGTTTAACGTATTTCTCGACATGGTTGCTTCTGTTGCATTGAGATTGATGTGTATGTCAAGCTCTATCTTGCAGAAGATCTTGCCGTGACGTGTTACATGATCTACATCTATATGTCGCTTTCGTATAACGGCAAAATGTTTCTTCTCAAAGCATCTTTAGAAAACATGCAACGAACAATGTGTGAAACAGATATGAACTGGGTGAATTGTGTGAGGGCCTGTACTTGCTCAATCTGCCTTTTGCAGGTGGGTGGATGAGAGCGGATGTCTGGCCAAATGTCGTGAAAAATGTGTCCACTTTTTGAGAAGTCTGATAAGTCAAGGCACGTGGAACTGGCTCGTCAAAACATCCACACCTGCTCTTCAACGCGTCAAGCCAGCTGTCTAGCCTTGTCTGCCTGCGCGCAGAGCGGATGGCGCAATGAGAAAGTATAGGACCAAAATCCATGAAGTTTCCCGTGATGTCCATGAGCTTCACATGAAGCTTACGGCCTGTGAATGGCTGTGAAAGGCACTGACCTCTGCAGCTGCCATTTTTCAACTATTCATTTGCTGATGATGCAAATACAGTGTGAGGATCACGAGAGATAGAGATAGAGAGAGAGAGAGAGAGAGAGAGAGAGAGAGAGAGAGAGAGTGTACAGCTACAATGTACCAAACGTGAAAACACCCATGTACTTAGATTTAGCTGCACGTTGAAGAACCCCAGTTGGTCCATGTTCACGGAGTCCTCCACTGCGGCGTACCTCG